>NC_044063.1:33855096-34187596 GCF_902167405.1 Gadus morhua
TCCCCTTGACCCTTCGATTGTAACCTCTCGCTTGCTTGTCTTGTTCCTTGATGGCATGCCTTTGAGCGATGCCTGCTGTCTCATGGAGGTGAGACATAAGCGATTTCACATAGCTGCCGTAGTCAACAACCACTGGGTCGTGCAGGACCTGTTTGAACATCACATCAACGGGGAGTCTTGGGACTCGACCAAACATGAGGTGAAAAGGCGCGTACCCTGTTGTCTCATGCACCGTCGCATTGTATGCAAATGGATACCTTAATCGCAAACTGGATACCATTGTGGTGAAGTTGGACCGGGCTTAAACGGACCACGAATTTTCGGCTAATTTGGCTTCTTGGTTTTTGGATTCTGGAAATGGAAGACTACAGAGAGTATCAGAGAGACTCTAAGGTTGGCAAAAAATTGCAGAGTCGGCCTGACCCAAAGCAATCGTTATCTACATTCGGCTCCCCCACTTCGGCCTTGGAAGGCTGATATCTCTCCTCTCCCTGGTTGTTATGCAGACGGATGCCCTGCCACCCTTCCCCCCAAAGTTCCCCCTCCACCTCCTGTGAACTTTGTCTCTGGTCGGAACTCTTCGAGGTCGTCTCCACGGCGACGGTCGTGTCCTCGTCACCAGCATCAGACGGGAGAGACACTGTTGGGTCCATTGGAGATGGAGTCCTTGAGCTCACACACACACGCACACAAGACTGATTACACACACAGCCCCTGGACTCACCGCCTACTGGACTCCCTCCCCCTCCCCTTCCCTCGTTGCAGCAAAGTATGCCGTGAGTGCTGTGATGCGCCTGTTGGCTGCGTCCGCCTCCCGGTGTCTGAGTTGTGACACCTCCCCTCCCCAACTCCGTTACCCCCTCCCATATGCGTTTGTGATGTTTTTGATGTGATGCTTATGTGTTGAGGTGTTTTTTTTTTTGCTAATCCCTACACTGTGCCCCCTTAAAGGAGCATAGTTTGGGGTATTGACAATTTTTTTTTCCCCCTCGTCACCCTCTTGTCTTAGCTCTTGAAACTTTCTTATATAATGCGGGCCGCATGGTTCTTCGTGAACAAGCGCCTGACAGTCTCTCCGTCCTGTCTCCCCACACTGTCTTCTATGTTTCTTGGACGGAATGTTACTGGGAATTTCGTTGCTCTGTTGCTTTGTAACATGTGTAATGACAACAAATAAACTATACTAAATGTCAGGGTCTGGATTTGCCCAGAGTCCTGTTAAATCTCTCAGTTCCTCCGTTCCCCATGGGCTGATAAGCTGTAGTGTGCCACTTGGAGACTCCCGATAGCCGAAGCAGCTCTGCAACGAGCTCACTCTCAAAGTTGGCTCCTTGATCTGTGTGGATGCGCCCTGGAAACCCATACACACAGAAAACATTGTCCCATAACTTCTTAGCAACCTGCTTCGCCTGTTGGTTTGCGCAGGGAAAGGCTTGGGCCAACTTTGTGAAGTGATCTGTCTGGACAAGAACATCCACTGAGCGCTGCTTGCTATCTTCTGCACTCCAGAAATCCAAACACACCAGTTCCATAGGATTGGATGTCCTGATACTTTCAAGCGGAGCTCTGGCAGAAGGATCTGGTGCCTTGGCCAGGATGCACCTCTGACAGCACTTGACATAGCCTTTAATCTGACGCTCCATTCCAGGCCAAAAGAAGCGCTGTCTCGCGAGGTGAATTGTTCTCGCCTGCCCCTGATGACCGGCCAAGTCATGCACACCACGCAAGGCCTTCTCCACCAGGCTCCGGGGCAAGACAAACTGGTGTCTCCTCTGCTTGCTCATGGAATCCTTAGCGACTCTGTAGAGCACTCCATCAACGACTTTAAGTCTCTCCCACTGTCTGATAAGGACCAAGGCATTTGAGTCCAAACCGTCCCTCTCCCGCCTTGAGGGCCTCCTCTGCCGATTCAGAAATGGCATACCCGTAGAGATGCCAGGGTCAAGCTCTTGGTTTCGCTTAGAGCTGGGTTTCGATTCAAATTTCAAGAATCGATTTGATTCCGATTTTTACGTTTCAGAATCGATTTTTTTCGATTTTCTCAGATTCCATCCGATTCGATCCGATTTCGATTCGATCCGGGGGTTAATGTTATTTAAAATGAAAAATGTATTTGAACCGTTTCCTTCACTTCATGACTGTGTAGAGAAGCAACATATTAAAACTAGTATTATATCAATATTAAACAGTAAATCTTACAAGTATTGGTAGTTACTGATGGCTGGAAGACTGATGAAAAGGTTAAGGGTCAATCTACCTTCAAGAAAGATAATTCAGGACAATAAATGGAGGACATCATTGAGGTGACTATATCTGCAACAGTGGATTCCTACTGGGACACTAACCAGTGCATTATTATTATGCTTGAAAATAATTAAGAATTCACCCAAAAGCGGTTGCTACCAAAAGCATTTTTATTTTAAAACTGCTCACACTTAATAAACTGAGAAGTACTGAAACTGGAAGGATAAAATGTAAACGTTGAGCATTTTTCTTTAAAGTGCGAACATAAGAACAGAACATTTTAAACTGTAAAAGCACTGAATGGCGTCTATATGAGCATGTTCAAATCTGTTCTAAAACCACACTCAAGATTTGTTTTCAAGAATATGCAGCACCCTAAGTGTTCAGGGGAATCCCATGAATATACATTTTTAACTTATAAAATTAAAAAAAAAAAAATTAAATTAAAAAAATCGATCTTTGGACGTACCAATCGATAATCGGTCATTAATATGCGAATCGATTAAAAATCGGAAAATCTATTTTTTCAACACAGCTCTAGTTTCGCTGGAGCTCTTCTACGGAGAAGGCAGGCAGCAGGTCTTTCCCTGGTGGAAGGAAGTGCTGAACAGACTGGATCAACCCTGTCCCCCTGGACCCTGCAGCCGCATCCCAGTTATTGTGAGAATCAAGGACAGCTTCTACAATGCTGTCACAGAGAGGTGGGGGACAACGGGACTGAGTCGCAGTACCTTGTTTCGTCCCCATCGCCTGATACTGGACTTTTAAACTAAAGACATTCTGAACTCCATCTTCTCCAACCCCATCAGATTCGGCAAGCAGATCGTTGTAGGACTCTGAGAGAAGTCTACGCCCAGCAGTCTTCGCAAACGGGTCCCGGCTGAGAGCGTCAGCCACTATGTTCTTGGTTCCCGCAATGTGCTTTAGACTAAATGTGTAGGGAGCGAGCTTCGCAACCCATCGCTGTTCGCAGGCGTCGAGTTTTGGCTTGGTCATTATATATGTGAGTGGATTGTTGTCCGTCCATACTGTGAAGGAATTGCCCTTCAGCCAATGGCTGAATTTGTCACAGACACTCCACTTTAATGCCAGAAACTCGAGCCGATGAGTTGGGTAGTTCTTCTGGGAGCTGCTTAGCAGAGGTGGGGGTAAGTCATTCATGTGCAAGTCACAAGCAAGTCTCAAGTCATAACCTTCAAGTCTCAAGCAAGTCCCAAGTCACTGTGGTGAGAATCAAGCAAGTCACAAGTCAAGTCATTGCTCAGGTCAAGCAAGTCAAGTCAAGTCATACAAAAATCTGATGATCTAACCCAGTTTCCACATTTAAAAATCGGTAAAGAGAGTGGTTCATAAGTTGAGTTTCAACATTAACAATAACAATGTCTTAACAATAACAATAACTCACACTATTCAAAACATTCCAAAACCATTATGTGCATAGTTTGAAAATGTTTTTTATGATCATTACCTCCAACCTATGAACAGAATCAAATAGAACCTCTAGGTAGCTGTATACGACAACAGTTCAAGTCAATCACTCAATCTCCCTACATGTTGTAGAATATTATTTGCAACACATGGCATCAGACATGAAAAAAAGAATATTTCAAAAGTAATATCACATACACATACTGTAGGAAGGGGAAATAGTAATACACAAGCCTGAAAGCTGGTAGCAATCTTGCTGCCTCGCAACATACATCGACTTACAATGCATTGCATTTGCAAAAAAAATAATTTGACAGTACTTTGTCACTGAGTTCTGAATGATGCGGTCACATTATCACCCCACCATGGCTGAACACACGTTCAAGAGGTGCACTTGATGCAGGGACTGCTATAACTCGTACCTCCAACTTGAACAAAAAGACACTTAAAACCACTGAGTTAGAAGTAGCCTACTGACATGAAAATTAAACAAGTTAATCATCTGTGGAACGGGCAGGGCTCGAAAAACTCCAGCCAATTATTTTCAGAAACACCGAGTGGCATTGGACAGTAAGTACGTCAATCAAACGGTTGTACTGCACTCCCCCTCCCCCCGCGCGTGACCTCTTCGTGCACGTGCACGTACTCAAAGCTCGTGCCAAAGCAAGCTTCGGTTTGTTGTTATCCTGCGGTAGCTACTGGAGCTAGTTTACTTGCTAATCCACATTTGGACCTAGTGCCAGAATACAACCCTAAACTCCAACCTAGCTAGCCTGCCCTGGCCCACTTTCACGCATCTGTGTTCGCGCTCTTGTGTGATTGCGCGTCCATGTACTTGGAATGGGTGGAGTCAGAGTCAGCGTTGAAGGAGAGGGGGTAGGACCATTTGAGTTGCGTCTTTTCAAAATCTGCTGGCGTATCGCAAATCACACATCCACCCTATAATCTAACTTTAGAAAATTCATTTCGAGTCATCTGTCTCAAGTCTAAGTCAAGTCTCAAGTCATGAAGACCAAGTCAAAGTCAAGTCGAGTCTTTTATCAGAGTTAGTCAAGCAAGTCTCAAGTCCTCAAATTTGCGACTCGAGTCTGACTCGAGTCAAGTCATGTGACTCGAGTCCCCCATGTCTGCTGCTTAGGGTCTTACTCGCAAACGCTATGGGTCGTGCTTTACTTTCACCAGCAGGGACTTGTGACAACACTGCACCGAGCCCATCCAAGGAGGCATCAGTCGAGAGGATCAGAGGACGTGAGAAGTCAGGATGTGCAAGGACCGCACAGTCCAGCAGACTTTCTTTAAGACCGGCAAAGGTAATGTCACACTCTGGAGTCCAGTCATCAGGCTTGAGTTTCCTGAATGTTCCTGCCTTCACATTCACTTTCTTCCTTCCTCTTTTCTTCTGCCCAGCAGTCAGAGCAAAGAGCAAAGCTGCAAACTTGTCGCTTTTCGGCGACAATCGCCGTTTTCTTGGTCAATTTGGTCATTCACGTGAATCGTGTAGAACCGGAGAGTTTTTTTTTTTTTTTGGGGGGGGGGGGGGGGGGTCCAGAATTGCAAACAATTATTGGATCATTCTAATAATTGACATTTCTCTGGGCCAATCGGAATCTCAGCACTTGCTTCAGAATCTTTCTTATAATTGACATTTCTCTGGGCCAATCGGAATCTTGAAGCACACAGTGCCAACTGAGCTCGCCATTGGATGAGGCGGTCGCCTGGCTACCGCGCATGCGCATGCATGCGGCCATACAACGCAAGAGAGCTTGCGAAACACTCGCCTAGAGGGGTGTTCCACGAACGGAGGTTTAACAAACACTGAGTTAACGCTGAACTCTAGCTTGATTTACCCAGTGCCGACTAACCCAGAGTTTTCGGTTCCACAGCAGCGGTTATGCATTAGTTCAACCAACTCGGGGTTGGTTAACACAGGGTTGTGCGCGTCACCGCCAAACCCAAAAAGACGTGATGTATGGATCATGGAAACCCTGATTGAAATGGCGAAACGGGCCGCTTATTTCAATGAAATGGAACTTCAGGTTCTCCTGGGGAGCTATGACGAGGAGAAGGACATTATCACAAGAAAAGGGAACGCTAAAGCCTCTGCAACCCGGAGAACTAAAGCCTGGCAGCGGATCGCTGACTGCGTAAATGCTTTAGTTACACGTCAAAAGCATGATCGTTAATATTTGAGCCATGAATATATAAATATCCCTGTTAAGCATTCTTAAAGATCCTACCACATAACCCCTTTCTTCTAAAAAAATATGTACTCCGATGGCTTCCAAGCGGTCAGCGGATCAAGTGTAAAAATGTATAAGTATAGTATAAAAAACATACAAACTGGTAAGCTTTTCCCACCATCGTATTGGTATAAATTTAAATAAGCAATTTTTTTAAGCCAATCGTGAAAAGGCCGACAGTCGGCAGACTGGATCTGGCCCTCAAATTGTCTTGACCCCGGTGGAGGAGCTGTTAATAAACATAAATTCAGGGCGCCCTGGCATGGAGGGGGTACCTGGAGGTACCTACCTCCTCAGAGAGTCAGGGGCCATACCCCACTGGTTGAATGTCGAAGTAACACATGCAAACCATGTGCTTGCCACAGCGCATACTATTCCAAGTGTTTCTTTTTTTGGTAACTGGGTAGAAAACCTAAAAGTGACAATTCATCAACTTCACAGAATAATAATTGTTTTTTGTCTCTCCAATAATAAGTAAAAATAATAATAATAAAAAAATTGTATTTTTTTTAAAAATATTTTTTATAAGCCTCAAGGATGTTTTGACATTGATTTTTGATAAAGTATGCTGAGTTTAGTTAAGTCGCGCTCAGACTAGTGTCATTTGTATATTACAATAAAAAAAAAATCCCCCCGCGACACTGTCACCTTTTTTCCTCTGAGGAGTTTGCAGGTCTTAAAGAGTGGCTTGGCAATGGAAGAGCAGTTGGGGATGAAGTGCTGGTAGAAGAAAACCATTTAGGACTCAACTTCTTAGGACTCAACTTAAGGTTGTTCTCTCGCAGGCGCTGGAACACGACCTCCAGTCTCCGTAGGGTAAGGTGACCAGACGTCCCCGATTTCCGGGGACAGTCCCCGTTTTCGGTGATCTGTCCCCGGTCAAAGCTGTCCCCGGAAATGTCCCAGATTTTGACACTGAATGGGGGGGAAAAAAAATGCACGCAGACTCAAACACCAGTTATTACGGTAGTCATTTAACGCAACACCAGAGGAGACGTCGTATGACGTACAGACGTTAACAGGACCAGGGTCGGACTGGGAACGATTTTCGGCCCTGGCATTTTTCCATGTACACCGGCCCCTTATGGACCGACTGACCGACCCCCCCCCCCCCCCCCCCCCCCTTTAGCGCAAATGAGCCGAACCAACTTCAGCGAACCTACTTAAGAAAGACCTGTGAGCCGAAGTCAACATGTCGCGGTGGGCACAATTAAAAACCAAACGGCCTACCTTGACGCTGTCTTGATCGCGGGGCGTCTTGCAAGTTGCAATTTTTCCACATTAATCCACACGGTTTAAAATACCCGGACAGTCCTGCTAGCAAGCAATGGATTATGTTTGCGTTAAGGAAGTAAAAGCGGAAACGGGTCAAAAACTTGTCTATAGGAAGTCGAGACCATTCACGCACTTCATTACCACTAGTGGTCAGTAGATGGACACTGTGCACTGCAAATAACAGCGTTAGCCACTTACTTACTTATGAATAGACTTGGAGGGGCGAGCCCTCCCGGAAGCCATAGAGAATGCATTGAGAGCTCTGTTTTGTGAAGTAAACGCATTTAACATGGGAGTCAATGGGAGAGGTCTGGGGCGATTATCATTTCGCCCCTGGAGCCCAATGACCAAAATACTATGACTAGGCTATACATGTTAAAATATTCAGAGACTATTCACATAGTTCAAAGAAATCAGAAAGCTTTGGGCCTAAACCAACTACTGCCATAGTTATTTATTTGAGGGGCATATCCTGAAGGAGAAGCAAAGACAGAAATGTAAGTTTTTCAAAACTATTTATTAAAATGCAAGACTCAAGAGGGTATGTTGTATGTTGTCTTCTTATCTTAACCTGCAGTAAATAAGAAAAAAAAAAATGGAATTTAGCTTGACAAATACTGACACTCCATGTTAAAGTGGATGTGTGTGGGTTGCATGAATAAGATTCTTCATGAACAGGTCAAACTACATGTATTTACAGAACTTCTCATTTTCTTCTCTAAGAAATAAGAATAAGAAAAAAAAAAAAAATGGTATTGAGCTTAAGATATACTGACACCCTGTGTGTAGTGTGTGTGTGTAGTGTGTGTGTGTGTGTGTGTTTACTTTATCTTACCTTACAGGAGATAGTCTCAGGGATGGCCATGTACATGTTAGGCGATGAGTAGACGTCTCATTAGGCTGCTCTTCTTGGCCACCATGTCAACAACTTCGTCAGTATCCAAGGACATCAAAATGTCTTTTTCACATGACATTAGCATGAATGCCTCCAGGTGATCCTGGGCTGTAGTGCTCCGTAATCGGTTTTTGATGAACTTCAGTGTAGAGAAGCTGCGTTCACATGCCACTTGGGTGACAGACAAGGTGAGAATTTGTATCCCAGTCCAATAAGGTGGTAAGCATCCGTTAACAATTTGTAGCGAGAAAGGATGTGATAACAGCACACTGGACAGTTTTTGCATGATGTGCAGGCCTTGGTCTACACTTGGAATTCCCCTTTACATTGGTCCTCCTGTCCATAGTCATCATCGTCATTCTCAGTGCTGGTTCTCACCGTATATTCCTCCGAAACTGACAACTTCAGTCTGTCCCAATGACAAGCCAGACTTTCCAGCTCTACCTTAAGGGCATCTGCAGTAGCACAGCTGTCATATCTGAGAAGCTGTTTACTCAGCTCCTGGAGCTGAGCTGCCTGCACACCTTTAGACTGTATTTCCACAAAGGAGCGTGGGTCAAGAAGGCACAATTCAGCATACAGTTTACCATTTTTTTCAAACCGCCGGCTTATGCTCTCTGTTACTGTGTCCAGGATGACATTATGGACTTTGTTTTGGTAGGTGGTGTTGCTGTCAGATGTGGTCTCATCCTCAACCATCTCATCAAACATTCTCTTTTTCTTTCTCTGTCTTTTCCATCGCAGTGCATCTTCAACTTCTTCTTCACAGTCCTTCTCTTTTTGAAGCTTGTCATTTGCCCACGCGACGAAGACATCTGCTGACCTCTTAACAGATTCAAAATCCCTTGCATACTTTCTGAGGTTCTCCTGAGTGCCGGTGACGAGGCGATGAGCTGTGACAAGATTCATTCCCGATGTCTGCAGGTATTTGGACAGAGCAGATGTCTGTCCAAAGATGCGCAGGAAGATGTGTGCTGTCAATATTGTTTTATATTTCAGCAAATTCTCCACATAGCCTTTTGCCTTTGTGCGCACAGTGGTTGCCATGTGGGTGTTGTCTCTGATGGCAGTGAGAGTTAAGACAACACTGACATATGCACAATTCTCAGGGACACCATACGCTCCCAATAGTTTGGTAAGGGCGACGTCCTTGGCCCACCACCTTGTCTGCCCGCTGAGTGTGAGGCGCTTCAGGTGAGTACCTCTTCCCAAACACCCATTCTTTGGTGGGATTCTCTGAGGAACACGGCAATGTCGTTTAATAGAGAGAACAGGGAAGCACTCTCTATGACCACACCTGTTGTGTCTGCAAGCACCAGGTTCAGGATATGGGCGTAGCACCAGACGTGCACTTGCCCTGGGGCATGAGATGAAAGCAGAGTTGAAAATCCTCTATACTCCCCTTGCATGTTTGCTGCCCCATCTGTCGCGTTACCCGCACACAGCTTCAGGTCGATGCCCATTTGTCCGAGGAGATTTTGGATTAAGTCAACGAAGTACTGACCAGTGGAAGCCTTGCAATTGATCACACCGATCAGTCTCTCATGAATAGAATCAGTTACATACCGAATGACAACGGAGCACTGGTCATGTGAAGATGTGTCCTGTGTTGTGTCAATTTGAATGGAGAACATCTCTCTTGTCTCACCTCAGCAGCAACCTTATCTTGAATGAGGCGACCAATAACCCCTATCATTGAGTTGACAGTTGTCTTGGACAGGAAAGTGACCAGTGACCCTCTACCCCTCACAGTACTACCTGAGCTGTGTAGCTTTTTGCTGGATTCAATGCATTCATGCACATGTTTTTGCAAGCAGGGGTCAAACTTACTCAGCAACATCACAAGCTCCAGAAACGTTCCGTGGTCCATTGTGGCATCGTCAAGGCTGTATGCTGCCTCGGATATCCCTCCTCCTCGAAAGCTGAGCCCACGCTTCCCAATGACTTTCACAATCTCCACGAGTCGTTCCATCACTTGTCGGCGCTGTTTCACTTGTTCGTGTCTTGCGGACACCTGCTGCTGACACAACAAGGATGCGATGTCCCTCCTACTGGTCCATAGCAGATACCCGTCAGCGACTTCTCGGTGCTGCACACTTCGCTCATGTTCCTCAATGCGCTGTTTGATATGACGCCAGTCCCCCATACCTTTTGTGAACGGATTGCCTTCAGAGGAAAAGGCTAAGCAGAGTGAACAAAATGCTGTGCGTGTGATGTCGTTGTAAGTTAGCCAGGAACGTTCAGTACCATTCCTGCAACACAGCCACTTATTCAGGATTTTTTTTGTGTTCGGTGTTGGGTGCTTTTCAAAAAACAAAGGCAGCTCATTTTGGGTAGGGCGGGTGAAATAATGCATTGCTGGCTCGGCCTCAGACGTAGCTGAAGGGACGTTGACAGTAGAAGCACTAGAACGATGTAATTCAGGTTCTTCTGACATCTCATGCGCTTCATTTCCCAAGCCCTGCTCACTGGACAGGGAATCCTCCAATTCCGACCCAACATAGACATCATCATCAATTGGCTTGGAGCCTGGACTAACCTCTCCAGTAAAGTCCTCAGTTTCGTCGGTTGAAGTTGCATTTTCGCCGGATGTAGCAGCAGGGACGTCGGGGGCACTAGCAGCAACGGTTGAAGCACTGGCCACAGCAAACAAGCGATCTATTTTAAAACATCCAGACGCCTCAACTTGTAGAGATTTCTGCCTTTTGTCCCGAATCTTCTCCGCTCCCCCTTTCTTCTTTTTGCCAACTCTTTCCATGATTTTTAGCCCATCCACTGAAATTAAAATATAAGCGAAGCAACATCCGCAGCATCCATGGACCGTTAACGTTCGCTGTTAGATGTATAATCCCATCGTGCACCGCAACATATTTTTGCAAAATATTCGAACATAAATTCGCCAAATATAAGAAGAAAATCGTAGTTTAGTTTAAAGAAAGCATTTTAGTTTTATTTTAATTTAGTTTGTTGCAATGATTGTACAGTTTGAAGAAACAGGATTTTACAGTTTGAAGAAATAGAAAATTATACCATATACCAACCGTCACATAGATGTGCATGACAAGGAAGCGCTATATATACTGGATGCATCATTGCAACAATTTGACGTTAGGTTCTTTCTTGGGCTCTTTGAGTTATCCGTATTGTCAGGTAAGTAAGGCGGTCGTATAATCAGTATTGGGGCCGGTATGATTGAAGGAGGGCCGGCCCTCGCACGCCGAAATGTGGACCGGCCCTTCTGGCAAATGCCCGGTATCACAGATTACCAGTCCGAGCCTGAACAGGACGTACATCCAGACGCAGCAGCGTCAACAACAAAAATCTAGATGCGGCAAAAAGGAAAAAGAGAAGATCAGCGGTCATAAATGCGGTATGTGTATGAACTTATTTATTTTGTGTGAATTAGCAGTAGACTTGGCTGTGTGTGTGTGTGTGTGTGTGTGTGTGTGTGTGTGTGTGTGTGTGTGTGTGTGTGTGTGTGTGTGTGTGTGTGTGTGTGTGTGTGAGAGAGAAGTGATGTAACGTTAAAATAAGTATGATTGTTTATCTGAACTGAAGACCTAACCTATAAAAGTCAGTGAACGTTAACATTATGACAATGTTTTAATATCTGTCATTAGTGAAGCTGTAATGTTAACGTTAGCATGAGATTACCAGGTGATGACATTGTATGTGGCCCTGTTTTGGAAGAGGGGGAGGTGGAAGACTGCTTTGGTAGCATATGATTTTCCTGTAGGCATAGGGACCTGAGACTATTAAAATAATAATAATGATGTTATTATTAATTAATAATAAGTCAATGGTTGATGGTTGTGTGTTTTAGGCTGCTGTTTTTTGTGTCGGGCTGTGTGGGTAACCGATGACTGTAGTAGTTATAAATGCATTTGATTAGCTGATGCCCTGAGTCACTGTTTTATATGTTACTGTTTTTTAGTAAAGGTATAATAAAGAAATAAAGAAGTAAACAACAGAGTGAAGGAGACAGGAGGAAAAGAGCAGGAGAATAGTGTGGAAAGGCAGAAATAAAGAAGTAAACAACAGAGTGAAGGAGAGAAGAGGAAAAGAGCAGGAGAATAGTGTGGAAAGGCAGAAATAAAAAAGTAAGCAACAGAGGGAAGCTAAGGAGAGAAGAAAGAAGGGTGAAGAAAAGAAAAGCATTGAAGGAGAAGAGAACAGACGAGAGGAAAAAAGAGTAGAGGAGAGATGGCTCTTTCAAAGAAGCGCAAATGCCATTTTACTGAAAAAATCCAGCAAGAATTCCCATTCATACGCCCCTGTCGCCCAGGCCAAGACGACACAGTGGTCCACTGCACCCTTTGCCAGTCTTCTTTTTCAATTGCCAGTGGGGGGAGATTTTCTGTGGTGGAGCATCAGCAGACAAAAAACATAAAAAAGGTCTGACTGCCAATGCTGTTACGCCCTCTATCACCACATTCCATAAGAAGACAGAGCCTTCCCAAAAGGAGTTTGAGTTAGCTGTGCAGGAGAGCATCTTGACGTACCACACTATGAGACACAATCATAGTTACCGATCTATGGACTGCACAGCACAACTGACAAAGAAGCTTTATGAGCCAAAGTTTTCATGTGCCCGGACCAAAGGTGAAGCCATAGTGAATAACGTCCTCGCACCATGGGCAACCAATATGGTAAGACAGGACCTAGAGCAGGTTGAATTTGTTTCCCTGTCCATTGATTCATCCAATCATGGACATGTAAAGCTGCTGCCATTAATGGTCAGGTATAGCAAAGCAAATGATGGCAGCAGCATGTCCATAGAAACAAAATTGCTTGATTTTGTTGAACTTAAAGGAGAGAACGCAGTGGAACTTGTAGCTGAGATCATGGTGGTGATTGAAAAATTCTCCCTGGAAAATAAAGTAGTGGCATTCTCTGCCGACAATACAAACACCAACTTTGGCGGGCTGAATAGGGTGGGGAGAGTCAATGTCCACACCAAAGTGAAAAATGCACTGCAGCGGGAGGTGATTGGCCTGGGTTGTCCTGCCCACATCCTCCATAATGCAACCAGAACAGCTATGGATACCCTTCCCATTGATGTAGAGTACCTGCTCACAAAGATTTTCGGGTATTTTCATATTTACACTGTTAGAGTGGAAAGATTGAAGAGCTTTTGTGAATTTGTTGGCCAAGAGTATCAAAACATCTTAGGACACAGCAACGTTCGCTGGCTGTCCATGCTCCCTGCTCTAGAAAGAGTGCTTAAAATGTATGCACCACTTAAAGGGACTCTTACCTTTGTTGCATTTTTACACTTTTTTTGGATAAGGTTAAACTGAAACTGCACCATTCAGTCCGATTAGGGGACTCATCTCGGACTCAGACTAACAGAGTTACCCTCCTCTGGAGCCTCAGGAAGACCTCCAGACTGTTGGCCACCAACTGCACCATTCAGTCCGACAAGGGGACCCGATTCGGCCTCAGAAGCCAAGTGGTCCCGCTCCCCTGGATGATTCTCAGGACCTCCAGACCGTTGGCAACCAACCGCACCACTTAGTCCGATTAGGGGACCCGTTTCGGACTCAGACGCAAAGTTGTCCCGCTACTCTGGAGCTCCGGGAAGACCTCCAGACCGTTGGCACCCAACCGCACCACTCAGTCCGATTACGGGACCCATTTCGGACTCAGACGCGACGTTGTCCCGCTACTCTGGAGCTACAGGAAGACCTCCAGACCGTTGGCACCCAACCGCACCACTCAGTCCGATTACGGGACCCATTTCGGACTCAGACGCGACGTTGTCCCGCTACTCTGGAGCTACAGGAAGACCTCCAGACCGTTGGCACCCAACCGCACCACTCAGTCCGATTACGGGACCCATTTCGGACTCAGACGCGACGTTGTCCCGCTACTCTGGAGCTACAGGAAGACCTCCAGACCGTTGGCACCCAACCGCACCATTCAGTCCGATTAGGGGACCCATTTCGGCCTCAGACGCTACGTTGTCCCGCTACTCTGTTTGTAATGCTCATACACCTTTCTTATACTCAGTGGGACCACTGTCCTTCAACAAGGGGCCTCAAAACGGTATCACACGAAGCCCATAAAATTACAGTGAGCCACCTGCTAAATTTCTGGTTTACTAGACCCCTGGTAGATATTATGACCCCTGGGAGTCTAAACATAACCCATGGGAGTCTAAACATAACCCATGGGAGTCTAGAACTTTTGTACTGTAGCGACCCTGGGACAGTTAAATAGTTTGTGTGTTATGTGTTACATTATATTTCGTTGTCCGCTATGCCAGTTGTTCTATGTGCATGTATTGTAATGTTCTTCTTGTCAATCAGTGTGGGGGCGAATCATTAGGTCAGCTGGGGGAGGGCCTTGGAAGAACAGGAGGGTGGGGGCCTGCACGCGAGTGACACCGTGTTGGGGGTTGCCGGGGTAACCGGGGTTTGTTTTGTGTCGGTTTTCTGCCGTTGGTTACAATGTTACGGGTTTCAGTGACCTGGTTTTGGTTCATTAAAACTACATTCAACTACTAATGACTCGACATCATTATGTCACCGGCGAGGTCGTTACAGTACTCACGCTTAGGGGGTGGGGGCATTGGAGGAAGGCGGGATGATTTGAATGTGCTGTAATTCTCAAATGCAACAAAGGTGAGAGTCCCTTTAAAGCCTTTTTTCTTTCTGAAGAGAAATACCCTGTTGTCTTGCGAAGAATGTTTGAAGATCCACTGACTGAACTGTGGCTTGCCTTTGCCCATGGAAACCTGGCCATATTTAGTGAAACAATCAAGAAGCTTGAAGGCCAGGACCGCTGTGCTGTGGAGTCAGCTGCAATCCTGAGAGAAGTGGAGGTAAAATTGACAGCAAGACGTGACGACAGCTTCATTCCAGTACTGGCCAGAGGACTGCTGGGAGAGCTCGTGGAAGATGCAGCAATTACGAGACAAAACGTTCTCAATACAACTGAGTCTTTCTTCACAACGGCTGTGAACTACTTGCAAGCTTGGGGAAAGCATACAGACAATTTAAATGACTTGCACTGTCTCCTTTTAACAAAGAAACCTCTGCGCGAAGAGATCCAAAAGGCAACAGCCACACTGCAGGAAAAGTGCCCCAATGTGAAAATCAAAGAAGATGATTTGTTTGATGAGGTTTCTGCCCTGCAAGAGTTCCTGAAGGGGGAATCACTCTTGAAATGGAGAGAATTTGAGACGCCACTCAGCGATGGAGCACAGTATTTACTAATTTCAAAGACATCCCGCACACTAACCTGGCAAGATTAGTGTCTGTTGTCATGTGCTTACCCGTCAGTAATGCACCAGTAGAGAGGGTGTTCTCTCAAATGAATGATATATGGACAGACAGCAGAAATAGGTTCACTGTTCCTTCCATCAAGGCCATACTCATTGTAAAAACCAACATCAACCTCCCTTGTGATGAGTTTATGGAGATGCTGGCCAAAGACAGAGCCATCCAGAAGAAAATACATTCTTCTGAGAAATATGCAAATCAGGTAAGGAGAGGGAGGGAGAGAAAGTGGGAAAGAGGGAGAGTGAGAGACAGAGAGACATAGTCAGAGAGGAGAGGAGATAGAAGGAGAAACAGATAATATATGAGCCCAATTTCTATACTGGAACTGTCCCCCTGATGAGTGACTTTTGTGGGTGCACTTTATAAATGTAGGTTTTGATTTTAATACAGTAGCCTATTACTATTGGCTCTGTCCTTGCAGTTTTTCTCATGTTCTCTGCTCTTATTCTACCCAGGCTCCTGAGGCGGATGAATGAGGGGATCACGGTAATGTCACCCATTTTTTTGATTGCCACCTTTTGTGTCATAAATATCAGTTCAGTATTCAGTTGGGGGTAGAAACTTTAGACCAAAAAATCCATCCTAACTCAAGCTAACAGGACTAAGATATTTTTGTCTTCCTCAGTGGATTGATGGTTGGTGATGTCACCCATTTGTTCTTTGTTTGATTGCAACCTTTTGTGTACAGCCTTCTTACCGCCGCAGGTGATCCATTCTGCAGGACACGCCAGGTTCTAATTGATGAGTCGCGGTGAGGAGTTTGTCCACCAGCGCTTGATAACCTAAACACTGAGGAATCTGAACAGACAACGCTATCTACACGATGACTTCCCAACTGGAGAGCGCCATGGAAGGCCTGATCAAAGTGTTCCACTCCAGGGGGATGTGTTCCATTATATGATCCACTTACATCTTATCATATGTTCTTGATTTGATTTGATTTATTTGGAATAAAGACCAAGGGATAAAAGAAAAACATGACAAAGTGCAAGCACTTATTTCCATCATGGTCCCTGATGTTACAAGACAGGACATATATCCACATAAAACAAAACATTAAATATCATAAAAAAACAGACTGAACTAAACATATAAAATAATCTTCCCTAACCCTTACTTTCTGTATTAAAGTGCAAAGTGCATACATAGACAAACACCAACAGACAACAACTCGCATGGAGGAAGACATTTTAGTCTTATTAATGATTTAAATTCACCATGAGCAAGGATTCTACCTTTTTTCTGAAACAATGATAGATGTCTATGCTCTTAATATCCAAAGGTAATTTATTCCAGTTCACCACTCCACTATATTTGAGAGTACACTTACCAATGTTTGTTTTGAACTTAGGCAAGTACAAGTCAGCATTACTAGATCTGGTGTGGTAAGCATGGGCATCCCTAGTCGTTATGAAGTGATTTTTAAGGTATGCCGGTGACTTCTGATTGCAAACATTATGGACCACCCTGAGCTGGAGCTGAACTGCCCTAGCCTCCAAGGGGAGCTAGCCCATCTGTTGGAACTGGAGCTTCCAACATATGGTAATTATTATTAATTACAGGGGCTCCACCAGGGATGTTGGGCCCCATGAAAATATATCACACTGGGTCCCACCATCACACACAGGCAACGCCAACCATGTACCGTTTCTGTAACCACACCTCTACCTGTGAAGGCTTCAATTATCTTATAGTCCGATACTAACTTTACAATATCTACTGAAACTGAGCTGTGATAATATAACACTGTGAAGACATGCAGGAGACATTCTGCATACTGATATAAATTTGATTTTCTATTAAAATCCATTAAAGGTTGGGTATGTGATTTGCGAAACGCCAGCAGATTTTGAAAACACACAACTCAAATGGTCCTACCCCCTCTCCTTCAACGCTGACTCTGACTCCACCCATTCCAAGTACCTGGACGCGCAATCATGCACGAGCGCGAACAGAGATGCACGAGAGCGAGCCAGGCTAGCGTAGGTTTTCGTTTAACAACATGGCACTACATTCAGCTGTAAGTTGCACCCAGTACCGCGGGAAGTAGGGGTGCTGGGGGTGCTGCAACACCCCCTGTCCGAGGCCCTGTCTTATCACAGAAAACGATCATTTCTAAAAACTCCGGCCAAAGTGGAGATTTCTGAAAACGCCGGTTATGTGTTGTCGTGTCAACGGGGAGAAACGGGATTTTAGATTCTGAAGCGTCACATTATGCACCAGGAAATGCTTAACGTCATGTGAGCGCCCGCTGTACCGTATTGGTCCGAATATAAACACAAACCCCATTGTAAGACGACCTATATTTGGAAAAAAGATTTGAAGACCAGATCTTGTTTTTATGAATAAATAAATTGTATTCATTGAAATAATATACAAACATAAAAAGGCATAAAATAAAACACTGCCACTAAACAGTAGTGCAAATAGGCCATACTGATGTGTACACCAAAGACTATTCCTGACACTCCTCTGCCCCGCTGTGGTCGCTCTGAACTGTTTCGGCCCGTGGCAAAGCGAGTCATCCTCTCTGCTGTCCAAGGCATTTTGAGACGCAGCATTTATTTAATGCTCATATGACCTAGTGCTGAAAAAAGGTTATATGAAAAAGTGTGAGGGTAGCGGTGGTGCGCTAAACTTGTTCTAGCTGGATGTGAACCATGGTGTGAAGGAAGTGAACACAACGATCGATTTTCAACTGTGCGCGCATGCACTGGTGTAATTGAGCTGCGCTGCTATATATCTTTTTTATCAATGTAACGAGTTGCGAGTCTAGTGCAGGCTGTTTTTTTTTTCCAGCACCCCCTGCTGAGAATACGTTCTCGCGGCTATGGTTGCACCAGATGTTATAAACATTAAACGGTCACATAAATCATTACTATTTTTGGAAAATGTATGTTTGTTTCATATAATTGTATTGGAAGTCCTGGTTTTCACTAGGGTTGCCGCGGTGTGGACATTTTCACACCGAGTAATACACTCGTCTCAACACCGGTATTACGAGTATAAACGGTATAAACTTTGAAACTAGGTCAACCGCCACACAAGCATCGGTTTTTAGACCCTTCTCGTCCTTCAGTTGCCGCCAACGTTCGAAAGCAGCGCCTAGGATTATTCTTCATTTCAGTTTTTCTCTTTCAGCGTTTTTATTATCAATTACTCTCTGAAAAAGAGTTTTCCTTTTCTTTGCTGGTGGTGGTGGTGGGGATGGTGGCGTCTTGTCTGCCATGGAAATTGTCTTCTACTGCTAGGTCCAAATGTGGATTAACTAGTTCCAGTAGCTACCGCAGGATAACAACAAACAGGAGCTTGCTCTGGGTCACGAGCTCTGGTTCACGATTACTGCACGAAGGGGTCGCGCGCGGGGCGCGGGGGAGGGGGAGTGCAGTACGACCGTTTGATTGACGTACTTACTGTCCAATGCAACTCGGTGGCAATGGAAATGATTGGCTGGAGTTTTTCGAGCCCTGCCCGTTCCACAGATGATTGACTTGTTTAATTTTCATGTCAGTACTTCTATCTCAGTGGCTGTAAGCGGGCTATGATAAGGATTACAAGTAATTTTGCAAAAATGGCCAAAAAAGCGAATTCCATACCCAACCTTTAATGAAGTTTTTTTATTAACATAACTAATGTTCTAATATTTTTTCAGGGCCCCTGTCATTCACGGGCCCTCAGAATTGTCCTAATTTTTCGCCCCCTAATGGCGCCTCTGACCTTTTGTGTAATAAAAGCTGGTTGAAATACATGAAAAAGTGCTTGTCCCCATTTTTTATTTCATAATGATAGTATGTAATGATTATTCACCGCCGCGTTGAAAATGTCCCCGGTTTTCATTTCAGAAATCTGGTCACCTTACCGTAGGGCCTTCTCTTCAGTCGATGCGAAGACGAGCAAATCGTCTAAATAGCATAACAGTCTGCTGAAGTTCAAATCCCCAAATATACTCAGCATCATGCACATAAATGAGGCCGGACTATTGCACAGTCCCTGCGGCATCCTATTATACTCATGCAGGCCTAGCGGTGTGGTGAAGGCAGTGTATTTTTTGTCCTCTTCAGCCATGGGAATGTTATAGAAACCGGACGTTAAATCCATTGTGCTGAAGTAGGTGTTCCCTCCCAAGGCAGCCAAGCAGTCCGACTGGTGTGGAAGGGGATGGGCGTCCTTGAGTGTTCTCGCATTCAACCACCGGAAATCGATGCAGATCCTCAAGTTTCCATCCTTTTTCCATACCATCATTAGCGGTGAGGCATAATCACTCACAGACTTCCGAATTATCCCTTGCTCCTCCATGTCTGTCAACACTGGACGTAGCTTCTGGTAGTGAGCAGGGGTTACTCTCTGGTAGGGGAGGCGGAATGGAAGATCATCTGTTAGTCGAATGCGGTGGACAAAGCCCTTTGCCTCACCGCATTCCATTTCGTGCTTGGAAAAGACATTGTTGTAGCATTCGAGCAGCTGGACAGTGTTATGTGAAAGTGTGCAGTTCAGCACCGGCTGGTGTGAATATAATAGCAAAGAACACACACAGAGTTAAGCCATATGATGAGCTATTCTATGCTCCAGTCGATGTGAATAATATGTTCCAGATGCAAGGAATGCTTGATTCGGGTTCCATGGCCTGTACTTTCAGTGGAGAAGCAGAGGAGAGGATGCTGAGTGAGAAAGTGCTGTCAGGACCAAGACCGATGACACAGGAAGTGGTTTTAGTGGGCTGTGGAGGGAAGCTCACTAAACCGAAGTGTATGTATGAGGTTGAACTGAAGGTGTATGGGTTGAGCTGTATCGTTCCAGTTCTGGTGGTGCCAGGCCAGCGAGATGATCTCATCATCGGCACGAATGTGATCAAGTTTCTCATGCGCCAGTTGTAGAACAGTGATGATTACTGGCGGCTTATCTCTGTTCGCAGTCCTTCCTCATCCCCTGAGTGTGAACAGTTCTTGGACCTCAAGGCGAACACGTCTCGTTGGAGGGGTGAGAAGCTACCGGACAAGATTGGCACAGTCAAGCTCAAACAGTAAGTTACTCTTCTAGCGATGCAAGAGCACCTGGTCTGGGGTAGACCAGGTGCGCCCATGTCACCGGGAAGCACTGTGCTGGTTGAACCAACCTCATCCAAGTCCATAAAATACAACATACCTGCAAGAAATAAATGCACAAATAATGCAGCAGCATTACTACACAGGACACTGCAGCACGTCAGTCTGAAATGGCAGGAAACCAACAATGAACAGGCTGCAGTCACTGTGTGTGTATCCTCACAAGTGCTGCTAAACAGTGCGCTAGGTAAATAGTTCGCTAAAACACTCAAAACTCTTGCAAAGCAAATGCATAGGAACTGTGCTGTCAGTTAAACGCCTTATTAACGGCGTTAATGCAAACCAATTTTAACGGCGTTAATTTTTTTATCACGCGATTAACGCAAATTATTATTTTTAAAAATACGTTTTTTTTTTTTTCTTTTCTTTGGCTCAAAACAAAGAAGCTGCTACGTTCAAGACAGAAAACATCACAAAATAAAAGTAATAAATAAAACATGAGGGAATTTTGGTGGAATGCATACATATGTATATCTTATATACCTGCTACACTATGGCAAAGTTTTCACAAGACTGTTTGCAGCTTGAATGAACAAATTCACAAATGAAAAATATTTACTATTTCATTTGTGAACCTAGGCATACCTGTAAATACAGCACTGCATAGGGAATTATAGTGAACCAATGCCTAGATTGTGACAGAACCAGCATAACACATTTTATATTTTTTTGGAAGAATGACACATTGATTTATTAGTGCACACTTAGGGTTAAACAAGGACTTTTGAACATTTCTATTGTGATCTGAGAAATGCAACATAAACCAACATAAAACATAACCTACATTTCTCTGCTGAGATGAATAAAGTATATCTTATACTAAGGACGACAAAAGATTGGCACATGTCAGGCAGTGTAAAATTCCTTTTAATGTTCGCATGCGGTCGTTCTTACAAGTTATCTCTCATGTACTAACAGATGGAGATACGAGTCTCACCCTGGGGGCGGTTTTGGCGTTTGCCACGGGCCTCAAGAGGATTCCTGCTGTGGGTTTTCCCATCGGACCCCGGCTTGAATTCCTCCTTGAGGAAGATGGACCGGCCCTTTTCCCCACGGCCAATACCTGTTCCCTGGTCCTCAGGCTACCAGTGTATCCGGTGTACCATGGATTTAAGCAGGCCATGGAAGAAGGAATAACCTGTGGCAGTACCTTTGGCGTGGCCTAATTTGGTGCCCAAACCCGTGGAAGGACGCTCGGAGTGCCCCACACACACACACACACACACACACACACACACACACACACACAGGGAAGGACGCTTGGAGTGCCCCACACACACACAGGGAAGGACGCTTGGAGTGCCCCGCACACACACACATGGACACGGACGCGGAAGGACGCTTGGAGTGCCCCCCCCCCACACACACACACCTTTTTTCCCACACATGACCTGCACCTTGACGTGGTGAGTGGGTTTTCCACCAAGCCAGGTCAACTATTGTGTTCCAGCCTCACTATGGCCGTTTCTCAATTCCTAGCACGCGTACTACGGACCCGATGACTTGCAAGTACGTACTTGGCAAGTCCGTACTTCAAGCACAGACTTGAAGGCACGCGAGTACGTACCTGCAATTGGAACAGCAGCGGACTCGATGACGTCACCACCTCTGCTCGTCCGTTAACTGTGCTACGGCCTCATTTAGGCATATACTACTGAACAATATAAACAAATGATATAAAACAAAATCGCAGCCTCTTTCATTTTGAAATAGTATGTAAATATTCTGAATGAATAAAAATGTAAAAGATATGCGTGTCCTGTCATGTCCTGTCCATTCCACTGTCATAGGTGACCTTGGGTGTCTTGAAAGGCGCCTCTAAATTAAATGTATTATTATTATTATTATTATTATGTGTATAAGCTATACACACACGACTTTATATATATATATATATATATATATATATATATATATATATTATCTTATATTAATATTCTTATTCTTATTATTATATTATATATTATCTAAATATATATATATAAGTTAAGAGTAACTTAAGCTACAAATATATGACTGAGCTTACAGTTATGCGTCTTCTCCATATTGTCCGCCATCGTACTGCTGCGAGTGCGAAATGCATCCTGGGATTTATAGCGGTTGCAAGTACACACGAGCCATCTACGATCCATGCTCGGTGAAACGGCGAGATCGAGCACGCATCAAGAACACTTCCGGGTTTTACGAAAGTACTCGCTTGATGCGTACTTCGAATTGGAACAGTGCTCGGGCAACGACTGATGACGTTTCACGAGTCCACGAGCACACGAGCACGCACAAGTACGCGAATTGAGAAACGGCTTATGTTAAAGGTAAACAAAAAAAAAAGTCTGACCGCAACAACGTGCTCTTTCTCTGTAAAGTGCAATGGGGAATTAGAAAAGTCCTACATGGTTGACTGCATCTTCCAAATGTTGCAGCCACAGACAGACTTCTCAGTGGTAATAAGAAGTAGAGACCTCCATCTTCATCTGCCTGGAAGCTGCCTTCTCCGGGTCAACTTCATCCTGGATGGGCTTCCTTCCAAATGGGCCCTGCTCCTCACATTAAGCATAGCCCAGCTTTACCCAAGACTCATATGTTTTTTTCACTGTTATCCCTCAATAAAGTTTCTTTGATGTGTTGTTAATTATGTATGACTGCGGCCACACCAAACGCATCACTCGCGTTTAGGGGCGTCACGCCTCGTGCCCACTCCCTCCGTCCGTTGACTGATCCCCATTGACTTTGAATGGGGACAGATGCGCAATGCATTGTGGATCCGTGCGCTGAAGGCTCCGTCAAAAAGTTGAAAAACGTTCAACTTTTTCGGCAGCAACGGATCCGTCATCCAATCAGATCACGTATGCAAATTTAAGCACTGTGACACTACTCGGGCTCTTACGAACCTGGAATCCTCCCCTATCCGTCAGCCACGCCTTCTGAGTCCTTTGACTGACGGTGCAGTGGGCACGAGGCGTTAAGGTACGGCCACACCAACCGCGTTACTCGCGTTTGGGGCGTCGAAAATCTGCATTTTTGCATAGGGAACCATTGGTATAGGCGCGTAGACGCGTTACACGCGTTGAAGCCTCGCGTTAGGGGCGTTAGATGCGGCAGACGCACGTAATTACGCACGTAAACGCAGTAACACGCCCAATGCACCAACGCCCGGAGTTCAAAAAATTGAACTTTCAACGCTCGAACGCGTGATGCTTAGCCGCGATAGCCAATCAGTAGGGGTGTGACGAGATCTCGTGCCACGAGATCTCGCGAGATTAAACTCTACGATATTACCCGTCGCGTTAAAAATCTGTCCCGCGAGATTTCTGAGCTATACAAACTTCTATTTGTGGCCTGTAGGGGCAGTAATGCGCCTTTGATACGTCTAGCCTGCCAGAACCTTACGAAGGAGAAGGAAAAAAAGAAGAGGAGGAGAAGGAGGGGAAGCAGGGGAAGCAGCCATAGGCAGCCAGAATGACGTCGGAAAATACCCGTATTACCGTCGAAGATGCCCCCGCCACTTTTAAATGATTTGTTTTGCAGCATTTTGGGTACCCGGCGGAAATTATGAATGGCAGTAGAGTGACTGATAAGACACGGACAATACCAAGTTGTCAGTGACATACTTGGTCAGACTCTGTTTGCACTATTTGCACTCTGTATTGATGGAGTAACCTTGATTTGGTTTTGAACATAATATTGTTTGCACTTGAAAAAAAAGAGAATTATTTAATTTAATTTATTTTACTTCAACTTTTATAAATTTTAGTTTTAGTTTCAATTTCATGAATGTTAAGAGTTATAATAAAACATTTCAAAATGCATGTGCAACTCGGTTAAATAAAAGTCTGTTGGTCCAGTCATATATTTTGTCATTGTAGTTTTCTTAAAATCTCGTCTCGTCTCGATCTCGTGAACCGAATATCGTGTCTCGTCTCGTCTCGTGAGCTGAGTGTATCGTCACACCCCTACCAATCAGCGTGGAGCTTGACCCGACGTCACTGGCAGAGAGTAGTGACGCTTGCACAGAAGCATACGGCCGACATCTTTCTTTATTCTGGGTGGAAATAGTAACATAGTTACGCCATTAAATGCATTTATGTAAAAAATTTTAGCGAGAAATGTGCATTTTACTTTCATAATGTTCGCTCGGTGAATGTGAAGGATGATTGATTTGATAGTTATGACGAAGAGGGAACACTCCATTCACTTGCATGGACAGCGTCTCTGGTTGCTAAACAACCTCAACGTCTTGGCGGACTATATCTCTGCTGATTGGGGCCTGCCCGTAATTCCGACAACACATTGATCCAACGTCTCAATGGTCCGAAATATTTCCCATTCGATCGACATGCCAATATGCCGACGGTTCAATGTTCCGAAAACGGAACCCATTGGTCCGTTTGTCAGACTTTTCAAAAAGGAGGCGCATTAGGCCGACGGTTCAATATGCCGAATAGGCCTACATATAAAGAGTTTTATACCTCGCTCGCGCTCTCTCTCGCTCTCTCTCGCTCTCTCTCATTCTCTCTCCAAAATATAACATAGGCCTACATATCACGTTCGAGTATTGGAGAGCAAAGTGACAACGCTTCACTTCATTTCGACACGATGTTTCAGCCCCATGGACAGAGAGCGTATAGGTCTAATTCTCAACACGGGCACGAACACACACACACACACACACACACACACACACACACACACACACACACACACACACACACACACACACACACACACACACGACTAAGTACATGGTATGAGGTATAAGTTTGACTAAATCAATACCAGCGAAATTATTTAGGCTAAAAGCCCACTGTAAACACAGTAAACAACACATATAGGCCCACACACAGCTACTAAAGATAAAAATTGTATTTGTTTTTCACTCACCGTTTGACTTCTTTACGGGAAAAGTATTAGTCCTTGTATAACGTGCGCTTCATAAATTCACCTCTTGTGACCGTTCAAGCCCACAGCAACAGTCTGGCTTGGTGATGTGCACTGCTGGAACTTAGCTTACATCGTCTTTTATTTTTGGTTTCATAATCACACAAGTGGAATTGCCTCCTTTTTGAAAAGTCGGACAAAAGGACCTTCGGACCAATGGGTTCCGTTTTCGGAACATTGAACCGTCAGCATAGCAGCATGTCGATCTAATGGGAAATATTTCGGACCATTGAGATGTCGGATCAATGTGTTGTCGGAATTACGGGCAGGCCCCGATCAGCAGAGATATAATCCGCCAAGACGTTGAGGTTGCTTAGCAACCAGAGACGCTGTCCATGCAAGTGAATGGAGCGTTCCCTCTTCGTCATAACTATCAAACCAAACATCATTCACATTCACCGAGCGAACATTATGAAAGTAAAATGCACATTTCTCGCAATTTTTTTTTACATAAACGCTTTTAATGGCGTAACTATGTTACGATTTCCACCCAGAATAAAGAAAGATGTCGGCCGTATGCTTCTGTGCAAGCATCACTACTCTCTGCCAGTGACGTCGGGTCAAGCTCCACGCTGATTGGCTATCGCGGCTAAGCATCACGGTACGGCCACACCAAACGCGTTACTCGCGTTAGGGGCGTCCAAACTCGGCATTTTTGCATAGGGAACCATTGGTATAGGCGCGTAGACGCGTTACATGCGTTGAAGCGTCGCGTTAGGGGCGTTAGGCTCGTCAGACGCACGTAATTACGCACGTAAACGCAGTAACGCGCCCAACGCACCAACGCCCGGAGTTCAGAAATGTGAACTTTCAACGCTCCAACGCGTGGCGCTTAGCCGCGATAGCCAATCAGCGTGGAGCTTGACCCGACGTCACTGGCAGAGAGTAGTGAGCTTGGACAGAAGCATACGGCCGACATCTTTCTTTATTCTGGGTGGAAATAGTAACATAGTTACGCTATTAAATGCGTTTATGGAAACATTTTTAGCGAGAAATGTGCATTTTACTTTCATAATGTTCGCTCGGTGAATGTGAAGGATGTTTGGTTTGATAGTTATGACGAAGAGGGAACGCTCCGTTCACTTGCATGGACAGAGTCTCTGGATGCTAAGCAACCTCAATGTCTTGGCGGACTATTTCTCTGCTGATCAACACTACGAATGCTGGAAACACACCAGACACACCATGTGAAGTTATTTAACCCGATTATTGTTATTTATATCAGAGATTATTTAATCTAACCCGATCTTCACCCTGCTACCCTCTGGCAGGCGCTACCGGGCCACTACAGCCCGCACCTCCAGCCTGCAGAACAGTTTCATCCCCAGGGCCATCACAGAACTTAATAATCACACTACACTCCTACCCTCCACCCAGCACAACTGCACTTTTGTTAGTGGTTGCACAAACAAATTTCGTTGTGTATCCAATGCACAATGACAAATAAAGTCTATTCTATTCTATTCTATTCTAAACTCTTCACCCAAACACGGCGGCGTTTGGGTTTCCTACCTCGGACTCCAGCGCAGCCACGGCCGACAACTATCTTTATTCTGGGTGGAAATAGTAACATTGTTACGCCATTAAATGCGTTTATGGAAACATTTTTAGCGAGAAATGTGCATTTTACTTTCATAATGTTCGCTCGGTGAATGTGAAGGATGTTTGGTTTGATAGTTATGACGAAGAGGGAACGCTCCGTTCACTTGCATGGACAGAGTGTCTGGATGCTAAGCAACCTCAACGTCTTGGCGGACTATATCTCTGCTGATCAACACTACGAATGCTGGAAACACACCAGACACACCATGTGAAGTTATTTAACCCGATTATTGTTATTTATATCAGAGATCATTTAATTAAACCCGATCTAAGCTCTATCACCCAAACACGGCGGCGTTTGGGTTTCCTACCTCGGACTCCAACGCAGCCACGGCCGACAACTATCTTTATTCTGGGTGGAAATAGTAACATAGTTACGCCATTAAATGCGTTTATGGAAACATTTTTAGCGAGAAATGTGCATTTTACTTTCATAATGTTCGCTCGGTGAATGTGAAGGATGTTTGGTTTGATAGTTATGACGAAGAGGGAACGCTCCGTTCACTTGCATGGACAGAGTCTCTGGATGCTAAGCAACCTCAACGTCTTGGCGGACTATTTCTCTGCTGATCAACACTACGAATGCTGGAAACACACCAGACACACCATGTGAAGTTATTTAACCCGATTATTGTTATTTATATCAGAGATTATTTAATCTAACCCGATCTAAACTCTATCACCCAAACACGGCGGCGTTTGGGTTTCCTACCTCGGACTCCAGCGCAGCCACGGCCGACAACTATCTTTATTCTGGGTGGAAATAGTAACATAGTTACGCCATTAAATGCATTTATGGAAACATTTTTAGCGAGAAATGTGCATTTTACTTTCATAATGTTCGCTCGGTGAATGTGAAGGATGTTTGGTTTGATAGTTATGACGAAGAGGGAACGCTCCGTTCACTTGCATGGACATGGACTCATCTAGCTGCGTTGGCGCGTTGACGCGTTGGAAGCGTTGAACCGAGTAACCACCACACAATGATCAAGCGTCAGGTTAGGCGCGTTACTCGCGTTATCCAACGTGAGTAACGCGTTTGGTGTGGCCGCACCGTCACGCGTTGGAGCGTTGAAAGTTCAATTTTTTGAACTCCGGGCGTTGGTGTGTTGGGCGCGTTAGTGCGTTTACGTGCGTAATTACGTGCGTCTCCCTCGTCTAATGCCCCTAACGCGACGCTTCAACGCGTGTAACGCGTCTACGCGCCTATACCAATGGTTCCCTATGCAAAAATGCAGATTTTCAACGCCCCAAACGCGAGTAACGCGGTTGGTGTTGATGAAAGTAAAATGCACATTTCTCGCTAAAATGTTTGGCCGTACCAAACATTTTTAGCGAGAAATGTGCATTTTACTTTCATAATGTTCGCTCGGTGAATGTGAAGGATGTTTGGTTTGATACTTATGACGAAGAGGGAATGCTCCATTCACTTGCATGGACAGCGTCTCTGGTTGCTAAGCAACCTCAACGTCTTGGCGGACTATATCTCTGCTGATCAACACTACGAATGCTGGAAACACACCAGACACACCATGTGAAGTTATTTAACCAGATTATTGTTATTTATATCCGAGATTATTTAATCTAACCTGATCTAAGCTCTATCATGCACCCAAACACGGCGGCGTTTGGGTTTCCTACCACGGACTCCTAAATCCAGCGCAGCCACAGGCGTGTTAGGCACGTTGAACCATTTTTGTGACACACAATGATCAAGCGTCAAGTTAGGCACGTTACACGCGTTATCCAACGCGAGTGACGCGTTTCGTGTGGCCGTAGCATTAGGCGCGTTGAACCTTTTTTGTGACACACAATGATCAAGCGTCAAGTTAGGCGCGTTCGTTTGGTGTGACCGTATCGTAATGCCACAGTTTATGGTCATGATGTTTACGTTCAGAAATATGTAGTAGGCCTCTTGCTTAGAAATTAATTTTATGAAGCTTGTTTAGATCCTATTTCCCATGATGACAAATTAACATTTCATTGCTGTGAGTTGTGAAGATTATACAAATAAATATTAAATGCGCTGAATCAGAATACTAATTTCCCATGAGGATAAATTAACATTGCATTGCTGCGAGTTGTGAAGATTAGGCCTATCCATACAAATATTAAATCCGCTGAATCTGATTACTCTTTCGTGATGGATTGTAAATGCCCTTACTGAAGTACTGTACAATAAGTGCAATTTGCAGGTACCTACTTGTATTTCACTTGAGTATTTAATTAAGCCGACTTATCTCCAGATGTTTGCGATAAACTGGAGGATGACGGTAGAAAATCCTCCTAAATAAATGATTGAAGAGCCCCCCTGGATCGGCTGGGAAAGTCATAGTCACGCTGATTACAGGTGTTTTGCACCTGTAATCAGCGTGTATTGCATGCATCAAAACATTGTTAGTATTGTATTGCATACATCAAAACATTGTTAACAAGTTATTTCTTGTTGATGATTACAGAAAATAAAAAACAGTACGGGTGAAACAATCAGTACTGTTCGTAACCAGCAAAACCTTAAAGGC
Source organism: Gadus morhua (assembly GCF_902167405.1). NCBI lineage: Eukaryota > Metazoa > Chordata > Actinopteri > Gadiformes > Gadidae > Gadus > Gadus morhua. Next base: position 33,884,626 of record NC_044063.1, read on the forward strand.
CCACTATGCAACTTCGGGCATTTCTTCGCTGTTTTCTTGGTTTCGGCACGCACATTTCTCTACACAGCGCCCCCTACAGCTTCGTAGTAGATATTTTACAACACTGTCGTAACAACTCGTTGACGACCCTTCCCCGTGCACTTCTACGCGAGCCATGTGCATTTGTTTTCAAAGAAGCCGGCGAATGCGTGGAGCCATGTCCGAAGTAGATGTTCATTAAGTGTAGGCAAGGTTATACATTTTTAAAATGGTGTATTTGTATTGCCATAAACATAAATCCATCCTTTTTTATACTTGACGGGGAGAATTTATATCCTAGATTATAATTTTTTATCTTAGGTTGAACAGAACAATCAGTGTAAGAGTGTTGGCCAACATAATAATCTAAATAAACAAGAACCTGGATTCGGGGATTCAGTCTGTGTCTGGGGGACGAGACAGACGAACAGCAAAACACCCATGGAATCAAAGGTGTTTTTATGGTTGCAACCAAGCAAGCTAGAAACATACAGGGCTCACAACAAAACGGTCGAGAAAACAATTTTTACAGGGCTCACAACAAAATGGTGGAGCAAAAACATTTGTACAGAGACTATCAACATCAAGAATACCACGAAGACCAAGTTCACCCAAGGGTACTTTCAATTTCAAAAGCAACACGGCCAAGTCGGTGTCTGATTTGCAGTCTTCTTTTTCTTTCAGTTCACGCTATTCCTGAAAAGCTTGCCCAACGTTTACTCGTGTCTGGCCTCTCTGTCTCCCTTTTCTCTTCTTCTGTTCCTCCGACATTGGGTTTCTCTGTCTCTTTTTAGTCGGCTGATCTATGATGAATGTAACAATCCCTTAGTTACTTGTGTTTATATCGAGCCGGTTCCGTGTTTGGGGGTCTGTGCCGTAAAGCAATTCGTTACTTCGCGAGACCCGAGACTCCTGCGAGAGTGGGCGGCGGGTCGCCGGCAGAAACATATTCCTTTTCTCCGCCAAGATGCGCAAGGGGGAGTCGAAACAACGAACAATCGAACAAAAATGTATAATAGAACCATCGCAATGACTCTTAGCCTGTTATATTAAGGTAAATCAAGCCAAAAAAGTTGCATAGTTCCCCTTTCACTCGTGTCTGATCTCTTTTCTGGTCCATTCTTCTTTTGTTCCACCGACAGTCGCCTCGTGGGATCCATGATGAATGCAACAATTGCCTCGAAACTGGCTGTTTATATCTAGCCGGTGCCATGTTTGGGTGTGTCTCTGTGCCGTAAAGCATTTTCGAAACTACAATCTGACTACATTTTCGAGGCGCGATTGGATACTTCCGCTGCGTCGCATCCGGATTGTGTCGGTCCGAACAGAGAAAGTTGCATATGCGCTTTTTCCTTGGAGAGGTGACATGGGGCAATGACACACCCACCAAACGACCCAGAAATGGTTGCAGAACCATCAGAATAACTCTCGACCAGCATAATTAATGTAATTTTGGCTGAAAAAGTTGCATAGTGGGCCTTTAATACTCCCCTTTCTGTTTTTTTTTTTTTTTTTGGTAGAGCTACTTTTCTAGAACAATGTAACAGGGATGCATTGACAGTAATAATATATCAAAGAGAGAAGAGAAAAAAATAATAAAAAATAAATAAAATACACCCTTGAAGGGGGTTAACCTAGCACCTCCTAGAGTGGATGTATTTTTTACATCAAATAAATAATAAAAATAGAAATAAGAAAACATAGCATGTTTTTTCTAGACTAGAATAGACATAAATAAGAATACAAACAACAAATCCAATTCCTTAATCCATTGGATCTATATAATTAGTCTGTGTCTTTGTCATGAACAAAGTCAAATTTGCCCATATCTTAGTGAACTTGTCCATTTGTAAATTAAGTGAGAAGGTTATTTTCTCCATCAAATAAATGTCATTAATTGTGTCTGCCCATTCTTCTAATGTGGGAGGATCGGGCTGCAACCAATGTCTAGTAATGTTTTTCTTAGCTACTTTTATCATAATTTGAAATAAATATTTATCAATGTTTCTCATAAAAAAGTCAGCTTTACCTAGAATAAGTGTTTCGAAGTTATTAGGAATTTTCATGTGGAATATTTTTTCCATTGTTTTATGTACCTCTGACCAAAAATGTTTTAACCCTGGACATTCCCAAAATATATGCCAGTGGTTTGCATCCCGATTTCCACAGCCTCTCCAGCATTTAGAGTCTCCTCCAGAGTAATGGGCTTATAGTTTTGGAGCAATAAAAAATCTTACTAAGCACTTCCATTTGAACTCCCTCCATGTGTATGAACTAGTACATTTCCACTGTGAATAAAAGTAGGTATGCCAAAAGTGTCATCTGAAAGTCTCCCTCTCTTTCCCATTTATTTTTTATGTATTCTGTAGAGTATGTTTTTTTTGTCAAGAAACCTTTATATAATCTAGAAACGTTACCTTTGTTAGATTCACCTGAATAGGCCCTTAAAATTTCTTTCAGCACCGGGTCTTCCAAATCAATTGGATATTTCTTCCTACATTTATCAAAATAGTTATGCAACTGTAAATACCTAAAAAAATCTTGTTGCTCTAAGGAGAAATCTATTCTTAGAGTTTGGAAATCCTTCAATTGCCCTTTTTTTGTAAGTGAGTGGAACGTTGTAATCCCTTTGTCTATCCATGTTTTAAATCTAAGATCTAATTGGTTGGGTTTAAAATCAGGGTCGTACGCACTCCACCTAATTATCCATAATTTATCCAATAATTTATATTCTGTCTTGATTGTGTTCCAGACTTTAAGTTGAAACTTAAGCCAAGGGTTTTTCAATGTATCTATTATTCGGCCTGACTCTTTATTGCCCAAGACTGCCTGAATAGGGGAATCTTTAATTAAACTCTTTTCAATGTCCTTCCATCTTGCGTTATAGTCCTGATTACATAAATTCAATAAGGGCCTAATTTGGGTTGAGTAAAAATAATCTCTCAAATGAGGAACTCCCATTCCACCTTCTTTTTCGGGAGCTGCAATGTCTTGAATCGCACTCTCGGTTTTTTCCCTTGCCAAATAAACCTCGAAAGAATTTTATCCCAGTCGTTGAATTGCATTTTGGAAATATCCACGGAGAGAGCCTGAAACAAAAACAAAATTCTAGGAAGAATATTCATCTTGATGGATTCTATTCTTTGAGTCAAACTCAAAAAAGGGTTAGAATTCCATCTTAATATGTCAGATTTGATCTTATTCAGGAGTGGGTCATAATTGTTTTTTTTTTAATAGTTGTCATTTCTTTTGGTAATAATACCCCAAGATATTTTATTGCCGTTTGGTCCCACTTCAGATGAAATTTGTCTTGTAAAGCTCTTGGTGGAGTATAATTTAATCTTAAAATTTGAGTTTTTTGAATGTTTAATTTATATCCCGCATATTTGCCAAATGCTTCTAATAAGTCGAACAATTCAGGTAGAGATTCAGAAGGTTCACTTAAAAACATCAAAATATCGTCCGCGTATAGCGCCACCTTGTGTTCATCATTATTTATGCTAATTCCTTTGATACTGTTTCTTTGCCTGATCCACTGAGCCAGCGGCTCAATATATAATGCAAAAAGAAGTGGTGACGATCCACAGCCCTGCCTTGTACCTCTTTCTAACTTAATAGGTTTTGATAGATTTCCGTTTATTTTAATTTGGGCGGATGGGTTATTATAAAGGGAGCTGATACCTTTGATAAATTTTTTATGGAAGCCAAATTTTTCAAGGACCCTGTACAAAAACTCCCAGCTCACTGAGTCAAAGGCTTTTTCCGCGTCAAGACTAACCAATAAGGCCTGTAAATTTTGTTCCTGAATATGGCTTAATATACTCAGTGAGCGTCTTATACTGTCATGTGTTTGTCTCTGTGAAATAAATCCAGTCTGATCCGTGTGAATAAGCATGGGAAGGACTGCTTCGGCTCTTCTTGCTAGGATTGATGTATATAATTTATAATCGACATTAAGGACAGAGATTGGCCTAAATGATCCACAGTCTAATCTATCTTTTCCCTCTTTGGGGATTACTGATATAGTAGCCTCTCTCCACATAGGAGGGAAAATGCCTTTTTTAATGCTTTATTGAATACATGGAGGAGGCTTGGTTTTAATTCAGTCCTAAAAGTCTTGTACCATTCGGAGCAGAATCCATCCGGTCCCGGAGACTTGTTGGATTTTAGCTTAGAAATCGCTTTATCCAATTCTTCCACGTTATGTCTGCCGTCAATTTATTATTTTGGTCTTCAATTAGGGTGGGTAGGTTAAGAGAATCTAGGAATTGTTTAATATTTTGCTCCCCCTCCAATTGTGGTTGGGTATATAATTGATTATAATATTTTTGGAAGGCTGTTTGTATTTCTTCTCTTTTGAATACCAAGGTCTTTGAATCCGGGTCTCTGATTTTATAAATAGTACTGTCTGCTTTTTGTTTTTGTAATTTTCTCGCAAAAAAAATTGCAAATTTTGTACCAGCTTCATAGTATTTTTGTTTTGTATAAATCATATTTTTTTGTATCTCTTGAGTATATAAGGTATTTATCTCCCGCCTGACTTCCTTTAATTTTACTGCCACATTTGCGTTCAGGTCCTTTTTATGTTTTGTCTCAAGCTCTCCCAGTTCTTCGTTTAATTTTGCTAATCTCAGTTGTCTTTCTTTCTTTTTCCTTGCACAATAAGAAATTATTTTCACTTTAACAGCTTTTAAAGTGTCCCATACAATTTCTGAGGCAACTTCTCCATTATTATTTTCCTTTATGAACTGTTCTATTTCTTTCTTTATTTGTGGTTTAAAAGGCATATTATTAAGGATACTTGAGTTTAGTCTCCATAAAGTATTCCCAACTTGGCTGTTTATTTGAATTGTTACCATAACTGGGGCGTGGTCTGACAAATCAATATTTCCATGTTCACACTGTTCCACTCTATGACGGTCTCTCTTGTAAATAAAAATATAATCAATTCTTGTATACACGTCATGAGGATGAGAATAATGGGTGTAATCACGCCCTGTCGGGTGTATTTCTCTCCAGAGATCTATCACCCCCAGTTCTGACATAAGAATTTAAATTTTTTTGTGAGTTGAGGTTTGAGTATTCATCCTCGAGGAGTCTAATCTCGGGTTGATACGTATGTTCCAATCACCCCCGCATATAAGGATGCCTCTTGCTTCTGACATTAAATCAAATATTTTCCTATAAACAGAGATGTGACTGCCTGGAGGAATATAAACATTTAGTATTGTTACTTCAGTATCTTCTATCTTCCCTGAAACCATCAAATATCTTCCTTCTTTATCTTTTATCTCTGAAGTTTTCTCAAACGGGACTCTATTGGATATCAAAGTGGCTACTCCTTTTCTATAGCCTGATTTGTATGATGAGTAAAATACTTTCCTGTAATAATGCAATATGTGCTTTTTATTTTTTCAATTTATTCAGAATCTTACTTCTTTTTATTGGGTTAAGGAGTCCATTTATATTATATGAAATAATCTTAATTTTTTGGTTATCTGTCATAGACTTATTGTGCTACGTTGATCCCATCCTGCCCCCCCTCTTGGTGGCGTCGTTATTTTTTTAAGAACATTATGCATCCCAAAAACATTTATGAACCTTAAGAACAAAACTATATACAATAATAAGATGAACTTCAATCTTATTAGAACCATTCTACCTGTTTTAGCGTAAGTCGCTTCCATTGGTGAGGCTCGATCTAGTCGAGCCTTTCTAGTGCCTCTGGTGTTAAGGCACTCATGAAGGGAAAATCCTCTCTTTCCAGAGAGAGGAGCCCTAAAAGGTGGTTGCATATCGTCCATTGACATGCACACTACATCTTTGTGCCCCGACTACTTTCTAGCGTTATCTCTAGGAGTCCTCAGTACTCGCAACTCAAAACAAATCCGAACTGTCTCAGCCCTCGCAGTTCAAGCTAGGAAATACACATTGCGTATAACAGTCTTATAGTTCCAGGTTAGCTCTTAATAGGTCCTCAAAAAAACGGAATTGTTCAATTAAATCCGGTTGCTAGGCTTGAACCACACAAATCAGGCAAATATTTACTTGGTGGAGTGTGTGTTTCGTTTGAATTCCTGCAGTTTTTCTCTGATGGACCGCTGCCTGGTTCTCCCTTCTCGTTGCGTCTCTGCGGCTGTGCCAGCTGTCATCCTTGGGTCCATGGCCATCTGCCATGGCGAAATGAGTGGAAACTCCCGGTCATCCTGGTCGAGTGGTGCCGTGATGACGGTGACCGGTAATCCCCGCGAAGCCATTTCCTCCGTTGCCTGCGCCGCGCTCTGGTACAGCTGGATGCCATCGTTGTAGTAGACTCAAAGTTTTGCTGGGTAGGGGGTTTGGAACTTGATTTTCCGCTCCTTCAGTATCTTCTTCGCCTCAGAGTATTCAAAGCGACGTTTAAGCACCGCAGGTGGATAGTCATGGTCTATGAAGAAGCGGGTGTTGTTGTAGTAAACCGATTTCTTCTGCCATGCTCGGCGGATCACCTCTTCCTTTACTCTGTAGCTAGCAAATTTAGCAACAATAGACCGGGGCTTCAGCCGTGCGTCCCCTGGTTTAGCTGCCTGAACCCGGTGAGCTCGCTCGATCCGGACCTCCATGTCCTCCGAAATATCCAATGTTTCTCTCAGTAGTTTTTCTAGGAAGCCACACAAGTTCTCACCCTCATCCTTCTCGGGTATACCATAAATCCGTAGGTTATCCCGGCGGGATAGCCCTTCTTGGTCTATTAGCTTAGCCTCGGTGTTAGCTTGGCGATCCATTAGCTTTTTTATTAGCCTGCCCATAGCCTGTAGTGCCGTCTCGGCTTCTTAAATCCTGCCTTCAGCTTCATCGAGTCTGTCATTTGTTCTGCGTTGTTCTTCTTTTATCTCCGAGAGTTGTTGTTTATTGTCCCGCCTGAAGTCCTTTATCTCCCGCAATATGCAGCTCAAAGTAGTATGTTCTGCCCCATCATCCTCAGCAGGCCCGTGGGTAGGGGAGCTACTCGGGCTGGCTTGCGTTACCTGAGACCATTCTTCCTCATTCCGTGTCTCTGTTGCGACCTGAGTTCTCCTACTTGCTTTCTTACTAGCTCTGCCCTCGGCCATACTTGTTTCAGTTCGTTGTTCGGGATATTCTCAATGTTTTTAGGGCTATTTTCTTAACAAGTAAGGGAGCACAGAAGTCAAGCAGCCATCTTGTGTCAAGTCTAACCGGAACAAATACAGGTGTTTTTAAAATGCGTACGGCTCTCCCAGGACAGCAACGCAACGGAATATATAAATAATATTGTAATGTCATATTGAGAACATTTAGATCAGGGGACACGCAGCAATCGGGGGGTGTGTACACCCCCGAATATTGACGGCTATTTCGCACACTGCCATCACAATTATAGCCTAACATAACACTGTACTAGACACAAATGTATTTCCCACTAGCTGGTGGTGGTCATTACATTGTAGTGAAACTAGTAAAGACAGCACAGCTTTATGTTAGTGATGTGTCGTTCGTGAACGATTCGTTCAATATGAACAAATCTTTTATATGACTCGGGAGTCATGAGTCATCTCAGTGAGTGATTTGTTCATTTTGATGCAGTACCATAGCTCGCCACATGGCAGGCAGCTGCATAAGCTCAGTCAGCAGGAAAGGAAGCATGACTCACTCAGGTTCTCAGGTCCTCGTTAATTTGTCACGTGACAGCCATACGGATCGTTCATGCGGACCGTTCTTACGGATCGTTCATACGGTTCGTTCATACGGATCGGTCTCTCGTTCATTTGTCACATGACAGCTGTAGGTCAGCTACGGGGCTGTGGACTGAGAAACGAACAAGGAAATGAATGATGTCTGATTTGTGACGGTCATTTATTACATGAAATCATCATTAATTAGTGGTCTTCGGATCTTGTAGATGTGTATAGTGTTATTGTTTATATAATGTAAAGTGTAAGTGTGTAATTAAGTACTTTCGAAAATTATATCAACGAGTTGATTTTATGTTATACTCTACCATAGAATAATAAAATATCCTAATACATTATTCATTCATGAAATCATAATTAATCAGTGGCCTTCAGTTCTTGTAATCTTTTTAATTTGAATTATTATATCATTTTAATACAGTTAAACTTCTTAACTTTAATTGTTCAACTACTTCGTCTACTCTGCGTTTTTGCTCATATTTTTCTTTACTTTCTGCACATCGGTGTTCTCTGACATGTCGGGAGAAAAAGTAAACATTTAATGAGAATTATTTATTTTAAGTCAACCTGCCCTATACTAATCTGTGCATTACCCCGCTCTTCTGTGTGCGGTGACAGACGCATAACCATTTAGGATCGGATGAGGAAAGGAGGTGAAAACGCACCACAAATCCTCCCTAAATGTTAACTTCAGAGCCTCTGATAAAGTGCAGCTCACACAGACCAGGTTTGCATCTCGGTTTAAAGACCACTCTGTCACACACTGTCAGCGTTCACAATTTAACAGCGCAAGAGGGGGTTCACTTGGTAACCATCACGGCATATGCCGGTGTCGCTGTTCGCACGGCATCGGCTGTGCAAATCTGATTTACGTCGCGAGTTGACGTTATTATTTATACATTTGTTTTCCACTGCCTGAGCTAATTGATGTTTGGCATGAAAGGGTGTGAAAAGTGTCAATTGTTTGACTCACATGAGACAGCTTTTCACCTTGTCAAATTCAAATGTCGCACAGACTGGGCTACTAGGAGTGACGAGATCCTGTCCCACAAATTGAGTGCTCCTGACATCCAAGGCTCCATGCGGGGGCAGTGACCCATCCCCCACCCATCCCCATACATTTACATTAGGTGCCAAGTTAATAAGGCCCCGTCCACACAAAGCCGATTTCATGGGGAAACCGTCTTGTTTTGGAATCGTGTTGACGCCTGAAACCGACTGAAACCATAAACCATGACGTCATCGCCCCACCCCGCGGAGTCTCACCCTTTATGCGCATGCTCACCTCTTCTTCTTATTTATTTTTCTTCTGGATTTCTGTAGCAGAAGCAGCGCCCCTTATGGGCCAGGAATGTGTACTACAGTGTTTTTACAGCTACCTAGTCACTGTCGCGCTGTTAAACAACAATGGCAGGATACAGGACACAAGTCACTTTATTGTGGTGTGTATTTGCTTTCCTAGGTTTTCACATGGTTTGAATTGCTTGTGACAATGTGTGTATTCAGCAGCTCAGCTGAAGCAAACCATGTTGCCTTCAGTGTTAAGTGTTAAAAACAGTGGCCTTTTTTACAACGCCCACAAGAGGGCTACAGCGCCACCTGCCTATAAAAATGAACAAAATGACTCAAAAAAAGATTTGTTCAATTTACTGACCGAGAGTTAAAGATCCGAGTCAGTAAAAAGAGTCGAACTTCCCAACACTACTTTATGTTAAGTCGAAACATGGAGGCACTGCAGCTCTCGACCAGAGCCAGCGCTGGCCGTTTCGGCGCCCTAGGCGACTCGAAATCAACTTGTGCCCTGGACAGGTTTTCCGAGCGCGGGGGGGGGCTACGGTGACGGTTTCGGGCCGCCCTGGCGATGGCTCCTGTGCCCCCTCCCTTCTCCGTTCGCGTCGTACATTTTAATTGACTAATTAAGGGCGCCACCAGAGGGCCCTGCTCTCGACAATGCGTTACTTTAGTCTGGTATTTCTCTTCACTGATTGGTTGGACAGCCTTCAAACTTAGTGGTCAAGCATAAAAGAGGGAGGGGCTCGTTCTGCATACCCGATAGCCGGAGTGAATAACTAATAGCCGCGGCACGCCTCGTTTCCACATACGTATGTTTTTCGTATCCGTGCTTCCGTAAATTTACCAAGAGAGTCTGGCTGCAGACATCCACCCACACGCTCCAGACATCCACCCACACGCACTTCCGCTGCAGACAGAAACATCCAACAGCACACCGGAAATTGGAAAATAAAAAATTAAAATCGGAAAATAAAATAAAGATCGGGCGTTACGTAATGTGTTTACATAACTGAACGGGCATTAAGTAATGTGTTTACATAAATGAACGTAATAAATTACGTTATAAAATTGGATAAACGCTTCCTGTTTGACAGAAGACTTGACACTCACTTTTGACTTTAAGCTGGAGCTTATGGCTCTTCTTTCTGTAAATACACACCTTATTCAGAATTCCCTCTGTGTTATACTGCAATCATCTCAATTTAATATTTGATAGGACACAAACTGATACTCGTATTGTAAAGCTGAAGGGCATCAGAGATTGAGGCTAATAATTATTTTAAATACAGCAACTATGCATGAGTGGACAAGAATAGTTAGAACAATTCCTTTATAGCTTCACCTTTTCTGACATATTTATATTAGGTCTAGTTATGTTACATTCTGTTGTCTTAATATCATAAGGTTCGACTGCACTCCAACATAATTTATCATATGTTATTAGCACTTTTGCATTCCTAAATTCTTACTCTGAACCATCATTCATTTAATATCTGGCTCTAATTGTCTATAATTTTGTCTTACCTTGTACTGCTGGACCACCTTATTTGCCCATTTTTAAATACGACAAACTCAAGTCTGTGTTTTAACATAGCTCTCTGTGTAACCAAAGTGAATAAGTAAAGTAAAAAAAAAAATCAATACATTGTAAACGTTTTATTCAGAACACTCAACAGTTAACCGAACTCAGAACCTACACATACACACACATACAGCAATGTCAATGAGTGTCCACCCAGCGACCCAGGAACATGGCATTGACGCGAAGATCCTCCTCAGCTGCCATGTTAAGGAAGACCTCCATGTCTTCCTGAAAAGCAAAGGTGAAGAGCAGGGGATACTTTTCTTCTTCATCATTTGAAAAACGTATCCTTTCCAGGAGCTCCTGCTATTCTGTTGCGTCCATATTCTGAAACGAGGGCTTGACCACCTTCCCCCTGAGCAATCCTGCATTCTGACTTTGCCAGGCAACTCCAGCCACGATGTTCTCAAGTTGCCCCTGTTTAATGGAAAATGAAATACCACCAAGTTGGAATCATTTTATATTCAATTATATTATTTTTGCAACCAGTTAGTTACTTAAACTAAGACTTGGAACTGTAAGGTTCTACACCCAGGACTGCAGACAAGCCCATCCAGATAATAACACATCAAATTAGACAACACCACATAACTGGAGGGGGTAAGTCTGTCTACAGAGAGTAGGACCTGAAACTGTTGAACACTGAGTGAGTTGAACACCAGAATCATTTTATCCTCTTTAAATACTTAAACTAATGAAAGACCATCACACCTAGAAGGATGGCACACTCTTTACAAAAGATTGTCATGTCTGAATGGTGGAAGAATCAGGGAAATTAAAGATCGTTGTAGGAGTAAATGAACAAAAAAACAAATACAATTTAACATTAACAGCATCAAAAAAATATAAATAAAAACTTACCTCATGAATGTCATCGCCTTCTCTTCTTCAGTTTAAAAACTGGTGGCACCTCACCCCAAAGAAGAGCCTTAGATGCGTCGGTCCAGTGGGCAAAGAGTTTGCCATGGCTCAAATATTAATAATTAAGAGAAATTAATACACTGTTGCCACTTTTAAAACCAAACTAAAAACTAAATTGTTCAGAGATGCCTTTAATTAACATGTTCTCCATGATTGTATGTCTTTACTTACATTGCATTTTAACTCTTATTATTCTTATCTACTATTATTGCTTTTGTAACTTCTATTTGTATGCAAGGACCATCCTTCTTTTTGACTTGTGAAGCACATTGGGTTGCCTTGTTGTATGAAATGGGCTATACAAATAAACCTGCCTTGCCTTGCCTTACAAATACAATAGAGACACTCATGTGTAACCATTTCTTAGTCAAACAAAGGTGAACATAATTTGGACTTAAATTTTTTTCGATCAGCATGATACTGTTAGGGTTGCGGGTGCAGGCAGGCAGGTAGGACCCAGACGCAGACGGTTTCGGGAAAACTGCACTTTATTTATGCCTAAAGGCTAAGGCAAGGAACCAGGGAACTCAGGTGACAACAGGGAACACGCAGGACGAACAACCACAATGATAGCACAAGGAACAAAGGAAAGACAAGGGCTTAAGTAACAAACACAACGAGGAACAGCTGAGACACATTAGGGGAGGGAACAGTAATCAACACAGGAGGGAAACACAGGGAAACACACCAAAACACGACAGACCATGACAGTACCCCCCCTTAAGGGTCGACTCCCAGGCGACCTACGACAAGCAAAAAAACGAAGAAAGTCAAACCCAAAACGGGTGGGTGGAGGGGCGCCAGGAGGGGGGAATCAAAAAAAAAAAAATGGACTGTGACAGAGCGGGGGGACGTCAGGCGGGCGGCCAGAAAACTGCCCCAGGGCATGGCAGGGAGCCTCAGGCGGACGGCCTGGAGGGCAAGCAGAGGCAGAGTGAAGGCGGAACCCTTCAGGAGTCCGGCGGCAAGGACGATGAGGGCTCAGTCCCTCAGGAGGCCTGCAGCGGCAAGGAGACCCCTCTGAAGGCCGGCAGCGGCGAAGGCGGAAACCTTCAGGAGGCAAGCGAAGGCGAGGTAGAGGGCGGGTCCCCTCAGGAGGAAGGCGAGGTGGAGGGCGGATCCCCTCTAGTGGAAGACCAGGTAGAGGGTGGGTCCCCTCTGGTGGAAGACCAGGAAGAGGGCGGGTCCCCTCTGGAGGAAGACCAGGAAGAGGGCGGGTCCCCTCTGGAGGAAGGCCAGGTAGAGGGCGGGTCCCCTCTGGAGGAAGGCCAGGTAGAGGGCGGGTCCCCTCTGGAGGAAGGCCAGGTAGAGGGCGGGTCCCCTCTGGAGGAAGGCCAGGTAGAGGGCGGACCCCCTCTGTAGGAAGGCCAGGTAGAGGGCTGGTCCCCTCTGGAGGTAGGCGAGGTAGAGGGCGGACCCCCTCTGGAAGGCGGGACCCCTCAGGAAGGCAAGGTAGAGGGCTGGTCCCCTCTAGAGGAAGAGGGCGTGCCCCTTCCAAAAGGTTTGGAAGGCGGGACCCCTCTGGAAGGCCTTGAAGAGGAACCCCCCTCGGGAAGGAGTGGAGGAGGGCCCCCACAGGCAGGAGCGGAGGGCGTGCCTCCCCTGGACGGTCTGGAGGGCGGGCCCCCTCCGGCAGGAGCAGAGGCCGATCCCCCTCTGGAAGGAGCGGAGTGGGCTCAGGAACCGGACAGGGCTCGGGGACCGGAGTCAGTGCGGATGCTGGAGTGCCAGGAGGAACCGGGTGGTACCCCAAACTCACCACCCCCACTCTGATTGTCCGCAAGGGAGGAGGCTGGTAGCTAGGGACCGGGGGCAGAGGCTGGTAGCGGGGGGCCGGGGGCAGAGGCTGGGAGCGGGGGGCCGGGGGCAGAGGCTGGGAGCGGGGGGCCGGGGCCGGTAGGGGAGGACCGGGGACAGAGGCTGGTAGCTAGGGACCAGGGACAGAGGCTGGTAGCTGGGGGCCGGGGACAGCGGCTGAGAGCGGGGAACCGGGGGCAGAGGCTGAGAGCAGGGAACCGGGGGCGGAGGCTGAGAGCGGGGAACCGGGGGCAGAGGCTGAGAGCGGGGAACCTGGGGCAGAGGCTGGTAGCGGGGAACCAGGGGCAGAGGGTGAGAGTAGGAGCGTGGAGGCTTAGGCCGGTCACAAAAGTCCGGTGGCACCGGCATGTAGCTCTCGGGCCAAAGACTGTGGGGCTGAGCAGCTCAACTGCCCACTCGGGCAAGGCGTCCTCCAACTCGGGCCTTGAAGAGACAGCCCTGCGTGTACGCCCCACGATAGCCTCCTGCTCCTTCCTGCTGGGAATGTTCTCCCAAAAATCCATTGCTTTCATAATGAACCATAATAAGTCCTCCAACTCACGGCAAAATTGATCGTCCGCTGGGTCCAATGTAGGTGCTATCATTCTGTTAGGGTTGCGGGTGCAGGCAGGCAGGTAGGACCCAGACGCAGACGGTTTCGGGAAAACGGCACTTTATTTATGCCTAAGGCAAGGAACCAGGGAACTCAGGTGGGAACAGGGAACACGCAGGACGAACAACCACAATGATAGCATAAGGAACAAAGGAAAGACAAGGGCTTAAGTAACAAACACAACGAGGAACAGCTGAGACACATTAGGGGAGGGAACAGTAATCAACACAGGAGGGAAACACAGGGAAACACACCAAAACACGACAGACCATGACAGATACACCACCATTTTCATTTTCATATCAGTCTAATAAAATAGAAAAACTATATATCAGCCATAATATAAAACAACTTTTTAGATAGCTTTGAATAAGCAAGGGAACTTACAACAGTGGAGTCAGAGGGTGCATCCATCACTTTTTAAAGGGCATACTGTAAATAAAACAATAATTTTATGTTAATATTTTTTAAGCACAGAGTAAATAAATCTGACCAATAGTCACACCTACCATCAACATGAAGATGCCACAGTCGATGGCGTATTTTTGCCGTTAAAAGCCCTATCATGTGAGAAATGAGTTAGTAATTGTACTTCCAGTTTCACATTATCATTAAACAACAATATATCTACCTCGATGTCCAAACCAGTCGTCTCTTTCCATGGCCCAGGGCTGAGAGACTGACAAAGGTTGCTAAAATGGAACAGACAGCAGCATTGAGAGCATATCAATCATGCAAAATATGGCCCTTTTTCATGTACCGCACACACGTCTACACGAAAAAGGCTAAAAAATAGAAAAACGTAATATTTATTAGGGGTGTGTAGCAATTGTTGTCCCTTCAGAGCATCAACTTTAACTATTATTGGCATATAATTAATGATGAGATATATTTCTACCTCATACTGTACTTTACATCTGTTTCTCTCTGTCATTATATGTTTTATGAACTGTCCGAGCCCCAGCACCCTATGACTGGGGGACATTGAACATTTAGAATCTGAGACAGGATAGTAGGCTATTACATAACAGTAATTCATTAACTTGCATCCGTTTTATTCCATTTTTCATCTCTTTTACCCCTTTTAACTGAACTAAGTGTTATGATCTCTTAGTTATAAACAGATTGTAGGAAGTAAACAGGCAGATCGAATATTTAAAGATCGATTTTGTCTATTGAATGATATCACACTTCTCAGCCGCTGCAGAGATAGGTGCAACTCTAGTTAAAGCGAAACGAGCTGCATCAATTCAATTCGTGCTAATTATTTTATTACAACTTAACTCCACATCTTAAAATCGTTAACACTCGCAACACATCTACAAATCTGTAAAATCGTTTAATAAGACCGACTATAGGCTACACAATGTTTACAACATTTGCCTATCTTGCAAAAATGACACCTAGCTAGCGTTTGCCACCGTCAGTGTGGATAAAACAACAAATGCTTCATATTGGTGTAACGTTCTGTTATTTGTTTGATGAAAAAATCTAAACTTAATGAAACTAATAGATCGGTAAAGAAATGGAAGTCTCGTGCATTTATAATTGTATCGCTGTTTTGAATAGTCACCTACCATAACCTCCAAGTGCAGCTGAGCCGAACATGTCACATCTTCGTGCAGTTGTTACACCGAATTCTGCGACCCACCGAAAAGTGTGACCCGAGAGGGCGCTGTTGCATAATGAGCAACTTGCGCTTGCGCAGTGCAAAACGAAATTGTATTTTTTCGGTGTGCTGGTGGATGTTTCTATCTGCAGCGGAAGTGCGTGCGGGTGGATGTCTGGAGCGTGTTGGTGGATGTCTGCAGCCAGACCCCTCTCAAATTTACGGAAGGGGTCGCTAGTGTTTTACGTACGGACATGAATTTATTTACGGACAGCCAAAAAGATGGGGGAACGTATGATAAGGGTCGTTTTTAGGAGACCGGTACTTTGGAACATGAGGATCGACATATACAGAGATAAAAACAAAACCAACCAGGCTTGGAAAGAGATCGGCGAGGAGTTTGGCCTGCCAGGTACTTACATGGTTTGTGAAAAACATAAAAACTTTCATATAGTCTCTCCGTAAAACGACGGCGAAAGTTACATTTTTTTAATTCTGGACGTATATTACGGACATACCGGACAGAAATTTTACGGAGGGGAGGAGTCTCGGAGGAAAAACTGACATTACGGAGAATCACATAGGAATGAATGGACTTTTGGTCGGAGACGGTTGGATCGCATACGAGAATGTACGTATGTGGAAACGAGGCGTTAGTCGTTCAAAAACCGTACGGAATTCCCCTTTACTTTTACCGCGCCATTCTAGGGCCTTCTTGGCTTTCCATAGAAGGGTACCTTTTCCCGTCACCGACCGACGGCAAAGGGTACCTTTCCCGTCAGCCACTGACGCTAAAGTGCCTTTGTCAACAGTCGGTATTTTACGTTCTCGGAGTGAGACTGTGTTGGATGGGCCTATTACAAGAAAAATCAAGGAAATCCAATAGTCCTGTTGCGCAAAAAGGAACATCTTGAATCGTCTTTGATTTCAGAACAGATGTAGTAAGGTCAAAGTTAAGGTTAAGTACTAAAGCCAGTAGCCTAGTGCTTCCCATGCTAACACAAACGTCAAGCTTTCCCTCCAAAACTTTCAGTTGTCACCCTACCACTCCAAATGTAAAACGGACATTGACAAATATGCAATAATGCAATAACAGTCAAACAAGTACTTGGGTATGTGGTACTGGTTTCATTTATATTTACCATTCAATTTCGCAATCGCTGAGGTCAGTCCCACAGAAGAACATGTCAGCGCGGCGTGTTTAGAACTATCCAAGCTTACGTGAACCACGTGACCACCCCAACGGCGAGATCAGAGTATAACAACTCTTGGGTATGGTACTGAGGACATGTAAAACAGTCAGATTTAAATGATTTTAGGCCGGTAGCACTTACCTCCATAACAATGAAGTGTCTGGAGCAGATTGTGCTGACCCACTTAAAAAACAGTTGCTCAAATGGACACAACAAGGTTTGGAAGGGGCAATCACCACCCTTCTAAATGGAACATACAAACACCTGGAATTACCTTATCATATTTACGCATTCTGTTTGTTGACTTTTCATCAGCGTTTAATACGATTCAGTCACATATCCTCACTTTCAATTCTGAAATGGATTTATGACTTTTTAACCTATAGAAAATAGTATGTTAAGGCAGGCAACTGTCAGTCATCCCTCATTAGCACAAATAGGGGCGTGTGCCAGGGGTGTGTCCTTTACATTCTGTACACAAATGACTTGTGAGCCTCATCCCTGAATGTTTTCTTAGTAGGTTTTCTGAAGACACTGCTTTAGTGGGTTTCTTAACAGGTAATGAGATAATCTACAGACAGGAAATGTAACAGTTTTATGAACGGTGCAATGGTAATTCTTTGATTTTAAATATTCTGAAAACCAAAGAAATGGTAATACATTTTAGGAAAAGCCCCCTTCTAAACAACTTCACAAGGGAATGACACAGATATGGTGGAAGAGTATAAATACCTAGGTACTATCATAAATAATAAATTGACACGGAAGGCTAATACTCAAAGGCACAACAAAGATTTGACTTCTTAAGAAAGCTGCGTAGTATTAAGGCTAATACAACGATCTTGAGATTATTTTATTTAACTTTTATACAAAGTATTGTGACAAGGTTACAAAATTGAGCAGGAAAATAACTGGTAATAACTATTGCTGATGAAAATACAATAAATTTGGTTGATTAAAAGGTTGAATTCAGGTAAAGAGCCACCCTAAAGTATGCATTATGCACTGTGAATGTTCAGTCTTTATCTTTTTATTTTGTCTGTTTTTATTAGTCTGTCATTCTGTCTATCATTATCAGAGTCTGTATGTGTACGGCATTGTGCTTATATGTGCTGTTTGTGCTTATATGTTGTTTATGCTCCAAGTGCAAGACAAATTCCCCTTGCGGCAATAAAGGTTTATCTATCTAGTATGTGAGGGTACTAACAATAAAAGGGTGCCTATAATCAGATATGAAATATTCAGAACAAATCCTGTTTCTATGAATGAATGTTTGGAGGGTCAAGAGAACACCAGCCTGCATTCTCACCGTAAATTAGAAGCATACACTGTTGAAGATGGCTATTAATGCCACGAAAACTAAAATTAATGTTGATCATTTTGATATCACCACCATGGTGGCGTTCAGCCTGTAGCCACTAGGTGAAGCTGTTTCATCACTGACCGTCCCACGTCATTTAACGGTTGAACTTAGTTCTAGAATCGGATTTACCATGAAGGTTCATGCTCAGCTCATCATCGCTCTGTCAGGTTTACCACACATAACAATCAAAATGCCAACCTCATCTAGATCCAGATGGTATGGTGGACCTGGATTCTGTTACGTGGTTCCTGTGTGTGGTTGTGTATACTCATGGGTTCATAACAAGACACACACAGTCCACTTATTTGCAATGAATTGTGATGGCTAACACTTGTCGCTTGTCAAACACAACTGTGTATGAAGTGTGGTGGAGGAGGCTGTATTCATGTCTCAGCTGACTCAGATAAAAGCGTTTCTAAACTAAACATGGAGAACATGTTGTTGCCCTGAGTTCAGACCTCTGGGAGGAAGTCGTTAAGACGTCTGGCGATTGGCTGCCTTACAAACAGAGAATAATGATTGGATGGATGATAACAGGATGGCCTTCAGGCACACTCCCATGCACGCTCACTTCCACACGTCACAGCGCGTGTGTGTGTGTGTGTGTGTGTGTGTGTGTGTGTGTGTGTGTGTGTGTGTGTGTGTCTGTGTCTGTGTGTGTGTGTGTGTGTGTGTGTGCGTGTGTCTTTCTGTCTTCCTGGAGACAACAGAGTTAAGAATGTGAGGTTCAAGTTTACACAAAGCTTCTGTGGGAGAGGAAATTTCCTCCCTGCTCTTTAGGGAGCAAAGGGTGAATCCGTGAAATCAAACCTCAGTAACTCAAAGTCATGATAGACATTCATAACAAACAGAAAGCACAAGAACCATTTACACATAAAAAAGAGAAAAAAAGAACCAACAACAAGAGGATAAATGGTCTTAATATCACAGCAACAAAACAATGGTCAAATGCTTTGACCAAACAAAAAAAACGGTAATCAAGACGGGACAGACATTAGACCGACGAGACCAGAGAGAACACGCACAGTGACTCTAGTTTTCCTAGAGTCTGCCTATGGCCATAAGTCTTGCCCTCCCTTCCAGCTCTACTACACTGTGTTACTCTGACTTTACCCCCTATCTGATGTACTGCACTGTGTTAGTCTGTCTTTACACCTATCTGATGTACTGCACTTTGTTACTCTGACTTTATCTCTATTTGATGTACTGCACTGTATTTCATAACTTTTTAGAACAGCCGGCCCCCTGATCAAACAAAAGTTGATAATGTAACCCAATGGAATCGAAACAAAGAAATAAAGTTTCCTTCAATCAAGGTAAGTAAACAATTTTTTCGCCCACAATTTTGGACAGACAAAGAATTCCATATAAGACCTTTCTGGCCACAGAGAGAGATGGTCTGCCAGATGAATTCCATATATTCAACCATCACACCGCCCAACGTGACGTAGGACCAGTGGAAAGTGCTGCCAGGTCCTGAAGTTTGTAATAGGTCAGATCATCTTAATGATGCTGTAGGGCTCCAATGTTCCAATGGGCCGCGTTCAACACCACTCACCTATCATGCTGGAGCTCGAGGAATCAATGAATCAAGAACAACTTTGTGGAACCAAGCCACGGTCTCCATGGCTCCTCACTCAGGGAAAGGATCTTCCAATCCTTTCCCTGAGTCTCTGGACGAGAGTTTGCGGCATGTGTCAGTTAGCTCTTCCCCGACATTGGGCTTGGAAAAGTAAATCCTGTTTGGTATCAACTCCCATGTACCACAGTAACTACAGAACTCATGAACCCCCAAACACCTCAGACTCCTGATCTGGCTCTGATATGTGTTAAGGTTGCGGGTGCAGGCAGGCAGGTAGGACCCAGACGCAGACGATTTCGGGAAAACTGCACTTTATTGACGCCTAAAGGCTAAGGCACAGGAACCAGGGAACTTAGGAGACAACAGGGAACACGGAACACGCAGGACAAACAACCACAACGAGGAACAGCTGAGACACATTAGGGGAGGGAACAGTAATCAACACAGGAGGGAAACACACCAAAACACGACAGACCATGACAGTACCCCCCCTTAAGGGTCGACTCCCAGGCGACCCACGACAAGCAAAAAAACGAAGAAAGTCACACCCCAAAACGGGTGGGTGGAGGGGTGCCAGGCGGGGGGAATAAAAAAAAATGGACTGGGGCAGAGCAGAGGGACGTCAGGCGGGCGGCCAGAAAACTGCCCCAGGGCATGGCAGGGAGCCTCAGGCGGACGGCCTGGGGGGCAAGCAGAGGCAGAGTGAAGGCGGAACCCTTCAGGAGGCCGGCGGCAAGGACGATGAGGGCTCAGTCCCTCAGGAGGCCTGCAGCGGCAAGGAGACCCCTCTGAAGGCCAGCAGTGGCGAAGGCAGAACCCTTCAGGAGGCCGGCGAAGACAAGGTAGAGGGCGGGTCCCCTCAGGAGGAAGGCGAGGTGGAGGGCGGGTCCCCTCTGGAGGAAGGAGAGGTAGAGGGCGGATCCCCTCTAGTGGAAGACCAGGTAGAGGGTGGGTCCCCTCTGGTGGAAGGCCAGGAAGAGGGCGGGTCCCCTCTGGTGGAAGGCCAGGAAGAGGGCGGGTCCCCTCAGGAGGAAGGCGAGGTGGAGGGCAGGTCCCCTCTGGAGGAAGGAGAGGTAGAGGGCGGATCCCCTCTAGTGGAAGACCAGGTAGAGGGTGGGTCCCCTCTGGTGGAAGGCCAGGAAGAGGGCGGGTCCCCTCTGGAGGAAGGCCAGGTAGAGGGCGGGTCCCCTCTGGTGGAAGGCCAGGCAGAGGGCGGGTCCCCTCTGTAGGAAGGCCAAGTAGAGGGCGGGTCCCCTCTGGAGGTAGAGGGCGTGCCCCTTCCAAAAGGTTTGGAAGGCGGGACCCCTCTGGAAGGCCTTGGAGAGGAACCCCTCTCGGGAAGGAGTGGAGTGGAGGAGGGCCCCCACAGGCTGGAGCGGATGGCGTGCCTCCCCTGGACGGTCTGGAGGGCGGGCCCCCTCCGGCAGGAGCAGAGGCCGGTCCCCCTCTGGAAGGAGCAGGGGGCGGGCCCCCTCTGGAAGGAGCAGGGGGCGGGCCCCCTCAGGCAGGAGCGGAGGGCGTGCCTCCCCTGGACGGTCTGGAGGGCGGGCCCCCTCCGGCAGGAGCAGAGGCCGATCCCCCTCTGGAAGGAGCGGAGTGGGCTCAGGAACCGGACAGGGCTCGGGGACTGGAGTCAGTGCGGGTGCTGGAGTGCCAGGAGGAACCGGGTGGTACCCCAAACTCACCACCCCCACTCTGATTGTCCGCAAGGGAGGAGGCTGGTAGCTAGGGACCGGGGGCAGAGGCTGGTAGCGGGGGGCCGGGGGCAGAGGCTGGTAGCGGGGGGCCGGGGGCAGAGGCCGGTAGGGGAGGACCGAGGACAGAGGCTGGTAGCTAGGGACCGGGGACAGAGGCTGGTAGCTAGGGACCGGGGAAAGAGGCTGGTAGCTGGGGGCCGGGGGCAGAGGCTGATAGCTGGGGGCCGGGGGCAGAGGCTGGGAGCGGGGGGCCGGGGGCAGAGGCTGGGAGCGGGGGGCCGGGGGCAGAGGCTGGTAGCTGGGGGCCGGGGGCAGAGGCTGGGAGCGGTGGGCCGGGGGTAGAGGCTGGTAGCGGGGGGTCGGGGGCAGAGGCTGGTGGCTGGGGGCCGGGGACAGCGACTGGTAGCTGGGGGCCGGGGGCAGAGGCTGGTAGTAGGAGCGTGGAGGCTTAGGCCGGTCACAAAAGTCTGGTGGCACCGGCATGTAGCTCTCAGGCCAAAAGACTGTGGGGCTGAGCAGCTCAACTGCCCACTCGGGCAAGGCGTCCTCCAAATCGGGCCTTGAAGAGACAGCCCTGCGTGTACGCCCCACGATAGCCTCCTGCTCCTTCCTGCTGGGAATGTTCTCCCAGAAATCCATTTCTTTCATAATGAACCATAATAAATCCTCCAACTCACGGCTAAATTGATCGTCCGCTGGGTCCAAAGTTGGTGAGATCATTCTGTTAAGGTTGCAGGTGCAGGCAGGCAGGTAGGACCCAGACGCAGACGATTTCGGGAAAACTGCACTTTATTGACGCCTAAAGGCTAAGGCACAGGAACCAGGGAACTTAGGAGACAACAGGGAACACGGAACACGCAGGACAAACAACCACAACGAGGAACAGCTGAGACACATTAGGGGAGGGAACAGTAATCAACACAGGAGGGAAACACACCAAAACACGACAGACCATGACAATATGGTGTACACATGTGCACTTTGTGTTGAGGTTGTGCATGTAATTTGTTGTATTCGCTGAAGACCATGTGCAGCCATAGAGAGTGAGCGGTAGAGGACACCGTGAGAGGAGTGCTGTGATGGCCACCCTTCTCTTGGGTGGGGGTGGGGTTGAGGTGTGATGGATTAGGAAGGTTCCATTGGTGTTGCTGATCTGGGCCTGATAATCAGGGGAAAAGGAAAGAGAGGAGTGATATGTAGCCAGGTCTCAGACGGCTAAGTCTCCCAGAGGTGGTTGTATGATCAGGGCAGGCTATCTGGCTCAATCTGTAGCCCTTCATTTGAAGTACAGATAATGTGTCTATCAGCTTAATGTCCCCTGGTCACACTGGACTGCAGACCAGACTCAGGAACATGCTTTAGATCTCCATCAATAAGACCAGCAATACATGATGAGATGTCCACAGTCCAACAAGACCATTAACACGTGGAGAGAAACAAGATGTTCATTACAGCAGTTGAGAATGTTATTTGTGTTATAAAAAATCGGAATAACAGTAAGGTTATCGAAAAGTAAGAAAGTTAACATAGGCCTTATGCTGTCAGTGTTATTAGTCGTTAAAGTGGAATGTAAAGAAATGTGAAAATGTTATACTGGAGGGCAGGCAGTGTAATTAACATAATGACACCAAAGCAAGTCCTTCTAAAATCATGTGTCTGGTCTTTCGAGCCAACACACAGAACATATAGTACAAGAAAAAAATATGGATCACCTAAACAGTGAACCAAAATCATGGGAGGAGAATTATTAATAGAGAAGGAGATGCACTCCTCCTGTCCTCTATCCCCTACTCCCTCTCCCGGGCCAATCCGTGCCCAGCCGCCGTGTGTGGGTCTGGAGCCCCTGGGGGAACCATGTGTGTTTGGGACTGGAGCCAAACAGTCCGTGCTGTCAGAGAGAAGGCGCCATTCATCACCGCTGTAGAGAGGCTTCCAGCAAGTCGACCCTCTGAGGCCTTCTGTCCGCAGAGAGCCGAGCAGAGAGCCTGTGAGTTCACACTTTATACCGTCTGTTAAAAACATACCAACCATACACATAGTTTGCCGTTTTCATGTGTTTTCATTTCTCTTTTTGTGAAGGATTTTTCAAGGTCTGTCGTTGATGAAGGGTTTGAAAGGGTTTTCCTGCGGGTTTACTACGAGTAAGCCTCCTGAAACTGATGTGCAATCCGCTTTAATAGGATAAATAGTTGCGGCAATGATCTTTAAGCTGAGTAGCTAATATAAAAAAGCATTGAAAGGGCATATCTCTCTGTCTGTCTGTCTGTCTGCCTGCCTGCCTGCCTAACTATCGGTCTGTCTGTCGGTCTATCCGTCTGTCTGTCTGTCTGTCAGTCAGGTATATTATCTAATATGGAAGGTATTCGTGTTAGATCAGTCATAAACATCTATCGTTCTCTCTCATCTCCACCTGACCCCAGCTCACATGTCTGACTGATCACAAGACCTCAACCCACCGAAACATGTTTAATTAATAGGATGTATTTGATCGGACTCATCCTTCATGTCTGTATGCCACACTTTGGTTCCCAGCCGGGAGGATGCTGTTGGACAGAAGTCTACGTGCTGATTGTCTCTGAACATGTGCCTCCCTTTATGACTGAGTCAGAAACATACAGGTACTCTGGAAAGGGCCCCCTGGGAGAAGCCAAACATAGAAGTTTTCATGTTATGAGGGCCCTGAGGCACAATGCTCAGGAACACTTTGTTATGGCTTATGGCTCCCAGATGACAGTCTACCAGAATGAAGTCATGAGGGCCCCTGGGAGCCAGTCAAACAGACCAGTATCTGGTCATGAGGGCCCTGGGAGCCAGTAAAACAGACCAGTAGAACCTGTTATTAAAGTACTTTCAAAGGACTTGAACCATTGGACAGAAAGCAGTGGCTTCTTATCGGTGCCCCAGTAGATGATGTCTGGTAAGAGTTCTGTAGCTGCATGGTTTAAAACCTTCTGTACAGCATGGAGGCTGGCTTGGGCTCCAGATGTTGGTCTTTTATGATCTCATTGTTTTTATATACTTCTATATAACAAGCCCGAACACCTGGTGTCACACAGGAGCAAATTATGGAGTTTGGTGTCAGTTTGGTGTAGTTTAATGTAGTTTGTAGAGTAAGGTAAAGTGTCAGTGTGAAGTCGAACTAAAGTCATGACCGAAATAAACCCACATCGCAAACCGGAGGGAACCAGTCTAAGTTGTCCTGTCTAAATTCCCGCACAGATTATAAAAGGAGCGGAACACAACACCAAAACGCGGAAGTTTCTGAGACGGCAGCTAAAGAGAAGTTTAGTGCTCGTCCTTTCCAAACATATGGTAATCCCGTGCAACCGAGTCATCTACAAACATGAGAGAGGCAGCCGGTAAGAAACCAAGCTCATCAACAAAGATTTTGGATTGTTAAACAGAATGTTTCTGTGAGCGCTAGCACGCTAGCGTTAGCCACGGGGCTGGTCGGCAATGATTTGGTTAACCAAATATAAATATAAATTAAAAAACACATACCCAAGTACTTTTCTGACTATTGTTGCATATTTGTAAATGTCAGTTTTACATTTGGAGTGGTAGGGTGACAACTGCAAGCTACTTAGATATGTTTTTAAGTTTGAGGGAAAGCTTCACGTTTGTGTTAGCGTAGGTAGCACCAGGCTACTGACTTTAGTGGCTTAACCTTACTTCATCTGTTCTGAAATCAAAGACGATTCAAGATGTTAATTTCTGTGCAACTGGACCATTGGATTTTCTTGATATTGCTTGTAATTTCGATTCACTTACCCGTGTTCAGAGAGCGATTGAGAAAACAGAGTAGCAACAGTCCATTTAGCATTTACTTTCCAGGCAACTTCTTCTGATGAGGCAGGAGGAGCTGATTCAACTAAGGTTGAATCTCATTACTTTGCTCCAAGGAAAATCACAGCCCTAGCCCTCGCTGTTGCGCGTTCACGCGCCGTGGAGCCATGTCCCAATACCAGTTTAAAGGTAGCTTAAGGGGTAAGGGGGAGGGCTAACATCCCCTCAAAATTTAGATTTTCGATGGGCACACTCAAAGCGCTTCAGTTCTGACTTGCTCCCACAATACCTTGCGAGAAAACGGAAAATCAAGAAATATCCTAGACAAGATGGAGGGCGAAAAGATGCGACAGGATTGTAAAAACACAAATGTAAGTGTTTTCTCTGTAATTAACTATTAATTATTTTATTAATTATACTCTGCAGCCCGGCCGCGGGCTTCGAAGCCCGGTCGCGGACTCTCGGAAGATCGCGAAAGTCAAAGAAGCAGTAGCCTGACTGCTATGTTCAAATGACATTTGTTCAAAGCAGTCGTTTAATTGCAATATAGGCTCTTTTTTTGTATCGTCCTGTTTTGATCAGTATATGCCAATGTTGTTATCAATAAAAAATCATTTGCACAAGGCAAGCCGATGCAATTCACCATGTTGATAAGAGAATTAAAATGAGAAGAATTATGGGACAAAAAAATCAAGGGATATTTAGGATAGAAAAATAATTTGCGATTAATCGTGAGTTAACTATGACATTAATGCGATTAATCACGATTAAATATTTTAATCGCTTGACAGCTCTAATTATATTATATTAGTAATATTCTATAAGTATTATTATATATAGCCTACTAATATATTATATTATATTAGTAATATTACATGGTTAATCAATGTATTTTTTGGGTATGTATTGTGTACATAGCTATTATATATTGTACATAACATATGGCCATATCACCCAGTTCTGGCATATAATTCCTAATTCCTTCTCATTCGTTTTCTTTCAGGACATCATTGAGTCCACTGCCACCAGCCCCCCCCACCTCTCCCTCATGCTCCTCCACCCCAGGCACCTCTTCCACCACCCCAGACACCCCTTCCAAGAGGAGAGTGCCAGGGAGCACGCGAGGCATGAGGAGAGCGAGGCAAAGTTGGCGGAATGGTGGAGAAGATGTGATTCTCCACCATTCTCTCAAAATCTGAGAGAGAGAGTGTGTGTGTGTGTGTGTATTTTTAGGTGTGCGTGTGTGTGTATTTTTAGATGTGCGTGTGTGTGTATTTTTAGATGTGTGGTTCAGTGTTTCTTATTTAAAAAAAGTGTTTCTTCTAAAGTGTTCTTGTTCTTAACCGATTATTATCTAAGGGTGCACTCACACTAGGCCATCTGGCCATGGCCGTGGCCGTTTTAGGACCTAACCGTGCTCAAATCTGCCAGTGTGAGTGTGGCCAGTCTGGCCAGGCCGGGCCAATTTGGCCACTTGGGAGAGGTGTGCTGCTACGGAACGGGCCGCTACGGTACAGATGCTAATGAGCCGACACACGCACGGCTACGCAACCTGAGCTGGATGACGTATAGTCAATGCGACGACCACGGACATAATAAAGGCGACAAGCCTTATTTCCCATTAAACGGTGAACATCGCGTCAAGCGGTTCAACTGTTGGTGTGTTCTCTGTGTTGTTATCCATTGTTGTTAAAACTCTGACTGGTGGCAGACTTTATTATGGTCCATGCAGCGGACACTTGGTGATGACGTGTTACGACGTGATGACATATGTACAAGAGCCTTCCGTGGCCAGGCCACAGCTGCGACGGCCAACGGCCACGGCCAGATGGCCTAGTGTGAGTGCAGGCCAGAGAACAATGGGGCCATTTGAGCATGGTTAGGCGTGAAAACGGCCAACAGCCACGGCCAGATGGCCTAGTGTGAGTGCACCCTAATACCACCTTTAACATGTAGCTAAGTGACATTCAAAATAAAGGTATATTACGAGGGACGATTAGTATTCAAAAAATCCTTCATTTAAACATGCCAATTACAAAATATAAATACCATTTCCGGTTAAACATCTTTACAATGGGTCTTGCTCGTTGCCCGAGACAATGGCAGCCAGTCTGTCTCTTGTAATATTGCCAGGGGTCTGGTTATCTGCTAGGGGGCACGGGGAGGCCATGATGACGTCACAGGGTAGGGTTGTCCCATTTGGTAGGGGATCGGTTAGGGGTAGCAATGAGCATGAGCTATGAGGGTAAGGGTTAGGGTTAGGGTTGAGATGTAGGGTTGAGACAATGAGCAAAGAAACGGGATTGGGCCTAAGCCATACAACAAAGTATCACATATATTAAAGAATAACGAATGAATGTTGGATGAATGAAATAGTATGTGTATCCAACTTTAAAATCAAGAACAAAGTGAAGGAACAGGGATGAATTTTGTTTATATAAGTGTTAACAAGAGAGGAATACGGGGAGGAAAGGAGACAATTAAAAAACCACACAGTCTCACTCCGAGAACGTCAAATACCGACTGTTGGCAAAGGCACTTTAGCGTCGGTGACTGACGGGAAAGGTACCCTTTGCCGTCGGTCGGTGACGGGAAAGGTACCCTTCGGCGTCTTCTGCAGACGGAATGGGGGGTGCCTCAGCAGCCCATTCACTCCTGTATTAACCCGACTACGTCTCTAATAAATGCTGTGAGCATCTTTCCTATTGGATAGTTTTTAGGATATTTTCCTGTGAAAATGGCGGACATACTTTTTATTCTGGGTGGAAAATATGATATTTTAGCATAGTTACGCCATTAAAAGTGTTTATGTAAAAAAAATTAGCGAGAAATGTGCATTTTACTTTCATAATCGTCGCTCGGCGAATGTGAAGGATGTTTGGTTTGATAGTTACGACGAAGAATATTTCATTCGTCTCGATGGTACGAAGAATATTTCATTCGTCTCGATGGTATGATGGTTGCTATGGACGCTGAAACCAGCAGCTCACATGCCGTTTAAATCATGGGTATAAAACCATTGTCATTGCTGGTTATGTAAGGGATAATGTATAGAACGGCCAGCCATTATCGCCTAAAGGCGATAATGGCCGGCATACAGGCAACCCGGGCTCACGAAAATACGTGACACTGTCAGGTTATTTAATCTATTGAAACGTGATCAGAGACATTTATTTTCTAAATGTTCGTGTCAAAAAGCACAATTTTCAAACTCGTACATATCAATTGGAAGTATTCGTTGTGTCACTAAGCACGACTTCCATCTAAGGTTCTGTCCGGGAGCGTTCTCCCTAATGTCCCTTAAGGAGCTCCGTACAGAACATTTATTGTTAAGAATTGTCTGTGATGACTAAGCTTTTGGCCACCCGTTTCTACTTAAAATTGTTTGTGATAATATGACAGCTTTTGGCCACCCGTTTCTACTTTCACCTTTTGATTCTGAGAAATTGTGACAATTCACGGATACATTAAATGCAGGTGCACTGCTGTGTAGGCAAACCGCAATGGAAAAAAAGGTAGATGCTTCATCTGTTCTTTTTAGAATTGTATGTCTTGATGTTTATTTTATCTAGCCATTTATTGTCTTGTTTTTGGCTATGTGAATGAAAGTCTGCGTCGATGCCTCACAAGTCCAGTGTCGCGAGCGGACATTGCCATGACATCTAGAAATCATACCGTATTTAATGGGTTATCATTAATATTGATGTGTAAGGGTTGATTATAACTCGTGAATAATATTGTTTATACCACGGTCTGGGGGAATACTCGTATTCTGATTGGCTGCAGGGTGTGTATTATCTCCTGATATAGGCCTACAGACACCTGCTAAGTAGTTCCAGTCAGTGTTTACATTCTCTGCCAGAGCCCGAGCCGACGCGGACCACCCCGCGGGCCGGGTCGGGCCGATATTTCCCACAATTATCCTCGGGCCGGGCCTTTGATCGAGCGTTTTTATTTTTATTTTATCATTGGTTTATTGGCCTAATCTGAGGAGAAATCTATGCCATAAACAGAAATATTGAAGGCCTTTATTATACAGGTCTTCTCAATGCCGTGGAACGCTCCGTTCACTTGCATGGGTAGTATTCCGGTGACTTGTCAACCCCAGCGTCTTCCGTTGCTAAGCAACGTCACCGTCTTTGCGGACAAATGATTTCTCTGCTGATCAAAACTACGACTGGCCAAAAGACTTGTATGCTCCCCCCCCCCCCCCCTTAAATAAATACTATGGCAGAATTATTATTATTATTATTATCATTCAACTTGAACATGTGTTTTTACAGTATAGAGTGGTGGAGGGATGACGTATGTTGGCCAACCCGGAAGTGAGCGTCGCCCGGGGTTCCCTTGACAAAAAGTCAACAGGTTTTTCCATTGGATTTTTGCAGAAAAATTTGCATCTTTGAAGCCCGTCCTCAAAAACGGAAAATAAATAAATAAAATAAATATATAAATAACCGTGCTCCAAAGAACGAAATGTAAACCAATGCATTCTGAATGGGAGTGTTTTTCCGATTTTTCCATGCTACACAGAACGAAATGTAAACCCATGCAAATAAAGACTTCATGGTCATAATAATTTAAATATCATTAATCTCGTGTGTGTAGGGTGGTATTCTATTTTTTTTAACGGGGCTGCATCCAGTCACCTAATAATAATAATAATAATAATAATAATAATAATACATTTAATTTAGAGGCGCCTTTCAAGGCACCCAAGGTCACCTTACAGAGCATAAAGTCATCATAAATCGTTTAAAAACAAGACATTGTGGGGAAAAAAAAGGGGGGGGCCATTCCTGCCCGAAACTTGGCCCGGTCAGACCCCGAGGGAAGGCCCCCCTTTCCTGCCCTCGGGGTCCGACCGGGCCAAGTATCGGTCGCCAAAAGCATTCGTTGACAGTTTACGTTTTCATGAACACTGGATTACGTCGCACTTCAACATAAAATAGCGTGTTGTAGGCCTATCTACAGGATCCGCGCGTAGCTCTGTGGAGGCGCCGGAAGAAGGCACAAACAACAAGGTTATTTATATAAAATAGCCTACATAAATTCCTGGTCATATACAATAACCTACATAAATTGTAATTATTTGGAAACTTCCCATCGCTGCCAGTACGGGGAAGGTGACGGTGATGCAGGGTTGCAAGCTTCACGTGTTGTTTTAAAAACGGAGTCGCGGGGGTAAACCTCAAACGCGCGGGTCACGTTTTTTTCAACAGTTGGGGTGTTATATGTATTGTTTAATCTTTATGAAAACACAGTCAGAACTATTAAACACCAGAGTAGGCCTATGGGCGGGGTTGTGCAGTGGACACACATACACACACACACACACACAAACGCACGCACGCACACGCACACACACACAATGCATTTCGCTGCTAAAACATCAACAAAAAATATTACCATTTTAATTTGGGCTGCTTCTAGGACATTTTGGCTGGATTTTGAACGGTAGGCCTATGTGGGCAGGAAGTTTTTTGCAGGAGCTGGCAACCCTGCGCTGTTGCCCGAGGAGCTGAAATGCTCTGGAACAGATCTGGATCCATGGCCCAAAGACTTGTATGCCCCCCCCCCCCCCCCCCCCCCTTTCAATAAATACTACGGCAGAATAAAGAATAAATTCATGCATTATCATTCAACTTGAACATGTGTATTTACAGTATATATGGCGGAGGGATGACGTGTGTTGGCAAACCCGGAAGTGAGCGTCGCCCTGGGTTCCCTTGACAACAAGCCAACAGGTTTTTCCATTGGATTATTGCAGAACATTTTGCATTTTTGAAGCACCTTCTCAAAAACTGAAAATAAATCAATAAATAAAAATAACCATGCTCCAAAGGACGAAATGTAAACCAATGCTTTCTGAATGGGAGTGTTTCTCAGATTTTTCCATGCTACACAGAACGAAATGTAAACCCATGCAAATAAAGGCTCCATCGACATAATAATTTAAATATAATTAATCTCCTGAGTGTGTAGGGTGGTATTCTATTTTTTTCAACAGGGCTGCGTCCACGTCACTTGACTGTCATGGTTGCTATGGTGGTTGCTATCGACCGCCCCCTCTAATCCTTACATGGCTCTAAAAACCACGCGGCAAAGGAGCTGCCGTCAATTGTGTTGTTTTTGTCGTAAACTAGGGTCCGGTGGTTAAAAAATAGACAGATATTCCAAGGTATCCTTAAAAGGCACCTTGGATGTTTTTATTTTCTGCAGTTTCGACTTCTTCTATAACCTATTTTTGAAAGCAAACACCAAACTCATTGATTTAACGAGGCAGGGTCATTTGAAACAATTTATCTCCTGAGTTTGCTTCCTAGTATTTATGTCTAGTGTACACCCCTACTGCCTAACATTTTCATGTAAGCTATACCTAGGATCTCTTATATATCAAAGGGGGTCACAAAGGACGCATACACATCAACCTGTGGCTCCAGCCCTGCAGGGAATGACTCAGCAAGTGCTCCATCTAGTTGCACCTCACCCAGCGGCTCGCTTGCAAGATTTTGGCCTTAATTTCTTCCCAGACCCACACCGTAGCCATCCAACATGCATATCTGAGAATCAGGCCTCTCTTTAATAATGACAAAAAGTTATGAGAGAAATACACATCAACTTTTGTTATCTCATAATAATGCATTGAATTTATATATAGCTTTCCCTAGACACTCAAAGACGCTTTACATTGAAGGGGCGGACCTCACTCACCACCACCAGTGGCGTGGTGCCGGCTCCTTTTGACCTTTTGACCCCAGACTTCTGGGGGAATAGCTGAATCAATTCATTAGTCAATCAGAAGTATGTAAATATCTTCCCGGTGGCGTAAGAGGGCAAACAAGGTGTCCGTCAACATCTACGCTTCCGGGCGATTGCAACGGTGCCACACATGAGCATATTCAAACATGTTTAATGGTAGTAATTAGCTGTCAAAATTGGAGGCCTTAATCAATAATGCTATTGATTTGCTTCCCGATAGAAATTTGTGACAAATGACATGTTATTTAGCATCTACACGTTGAGCTGAGTCCAATGACACCAAGCATGACACTCTAGCAAATGGTAACATGTATTTTACATGGTACACCTATGCTCTAGGACAAGATGTCGGTGTGGCAAGAGGGCGAGCTTGATCTCATTGGACTGTGTAGATGCTAAATAACATGTAATTTGTCAAAAATCTCCATCGGGAAGCCAATCTATAGCTGGTCATTATTGATAAAGGCCTCCAAAATCGACAGTTAATTACTACCCCGAAACATATTCAAATATGATTATGTGTGGCACTGTTGCAATTGCCTCGAAACATAGATGTCAAAGGACACCTTGTTTGCCCCGTTACACAACCGGGAAGATATTTCCATACTTCTAATGGATTGATTCATATTTTAAGGTTCTCGGAGTGAGACTTTAAGCGGCTACAGCAGAAGTGTTGAGACGTAAGATGATATCAAGACATTTATAGAATATTCCCACTTCACATTATGATTCTTCGTCATAACTACCAACCAAACATCCTTCACATTCACCGGGCGAAGATTATGAAAGTCCTTCCCTCGGTGGGATCCCCGAGGGCAGGCCCCCCCTTCCTGCACTCGGGGTCATACTGGGCCAAGTTTTGGTGCGGGGCTCCGAATTAGGCCATAGAATTCCTGCCCTCGGGGTCCGACCGGGCCAAGTTTTGGTGCGGGGGTCCGGGTCAGGCCATAGAATTCCCGCCCTCGGGGTCCGACCGGGCCAAGTTTCGGTGCGGGGGTCCCGGTTAGGCCATAGAATTCCTGCCCTCGGGGTCCGACCGGGCCAAGTTTCGGTGTGGGGGTCCCAGGTTGGCCCTAGAATAAGGTATTCAAATTTCAGGGGGGTAGGACCTTCTTATCTCAAAAACTGTTTTTCCACCACATTCTGAACTACTAAGTCTTGCAGGCAACACTTCTGAGGGGCTTTGTCCAAATAACAGTCCATTTGTGAAAACTTTTTTTCTCTAAGGGCTAGAACTCCAAATCTCTGATATGTCGTTCTTGGGACACCGGGAAATGTGTGTAAACATTTTAGCATCCTTAGCTATCTCGAAAAGGCCGGAAAGGGGGCGTGACCTCCAACAGTAGGGTAAATGTACATAAGACAGAGGTTTGTTTCTAGTCCCCATTTTTTGTGGGATGGAGGTGTACATTTGTGGCTTAAGGTGTGTAGACATAGCTGGCCTGTGGCCACGTTCTAGAAGTCTGGGGTGAAAAGGTCAAAAGGAGCCGGCACCACGTCGCTTATGAGATAACAAAAAGTTAATGTGTATTTCTCTTGTAACTTTTTGTCATTATTAAAGAGAGGCCTGATTCTCAGATATGCATGTCGGATGGCTACGGTGTGGGTCTGGGAAGAACTTCAGGCCAAAATCTTGCAAGCGAGCCGCTGGGTGAGGTGCAACGAGATGCACTTGCTGAGTCATTCCCTGCAGGGCTGGAGCCACAGGTTGATGCGTATGCGTCCTTTGTGACCCCCTTTGATATATAAGAGACCCTAAGGTATAGCTTACTTGAAAATGTTAGGCAGTAGGGGTGTACACTAGACATAAATAGGAAGCAAACTCAGGAGATGGAATGACCTCTCACAAATATTTATTTAATAAATTGTTTCAAATAACCCCGCCTCATTAAATCAAGGAGTTTGGTGTTTTGCTTTCAAAAATAGGTTATAGAAGAAGTCTAAACTGCAGAAAATAAAAACATCCAAGGTGCCATTTGGAGCCACCTTGGAATATCTGTCTATTTTTTAACCATCGGACCCTAGTTTACGACAAAAACAACACAATTGAGGGCAGCTCCTTTGCCGCGTGGTTTTTAGAGCCATGTAAGGATTAGAGGGGGCGGTCGATAGCAACCACCATAGCAACTATGACAGTCAAGTGACGTGGACATGGCCCTGTTGAAAAAAATAGAATACCACCCTACACACTCAGGAGATTAATTATATTTAAATTATTATGACCATGGAGCCTTTATTTGCATGGGTTTACATTTCGTTCTGTGTAGCATGGAAAAATCGGAGGAACACTCCCATTCAGAAAGCATTGGTTTACATTTCGTCCTTTGGAGCACGGTTATTTTTATTTTTATTAATTTTTCTGTTTTTAAGAAGGTGCTTCAAAAATGCAAAATGTTCTGCAATAATCCAAAATCCAATGGAAAAACCCGTTGGCTTGTTGTCAAGGGAACCCAGGGCGACGCTCACTTCCGGGATGGCCAACACACGTCATCTCTCCGCCATATATACTGTAAATACACATGTTCAAGTTGAATGATAATGCATGAATTTATTCTTTATTCTGCCGTAGTATTTATTGAAAGGGGGGGGGGGGGGGGGGTGCATACAAGTCTTTGGGCCATGGATCCAGATCTGTTCCGCAGCATTTCAGCTCCTCGGCAACAGCGCAGGGTTGCCAGGTCCTGCAAAAAACGTCCTGCCCACATACCGTTCAAAATCCAGCCAAAATGTCCTAGAAGCAGTCCAAATTAAAATGGGAATATTTTTTGCTGTTGTTTTAGCAGCGAAATGCATTGTGTGTGCGTGTGTGTGTGTGCGTGCGTGTGTGTTTGTGTGTGTATGTGTGTCCACTGCATAACCCCGCCCATACTCTGGTGTTTAATAGTTCTGACTGTGTTTTCATAAAGATTAAACAATACATATTACACCCCAACTGTTTCTGCGTTGAGTTTTGAAAGTAGCCAAGAAAACCGTGACCCGCGCGTTTGAGGTTTACACCGTGACTCCGTTTTTAAAACAACCCGTGAAGCTTGCAACCCTGCATCACCGTCACCTTCCCCGTACTGGCAGCGATGGGAAATTTCCAAATAATTACAATTTATGTATTGTATATAACCAGGAATTATGTAGGCTATTTCATAAAAATAACCTTGTTGTTTGTGCCTTCTTCCGGTGCCTCTGTCATGCCAAATTTGTACCGGCTGCCAAATTTGTACCGGCCTACGTCATCAGCTGTTGACAACTTGACAACAGATTTGATTGGGTTGTTTGTTGCCGGGCAGGTTTCAAAAAACATTCGGCTCATGTTTCCAAAGACGAAATAACATAATACAGATAACGGATCGCTAGATAACACTTGTTTTTACTTTATATTTGTATTGTATTGAATTGTTTAATCGAATTTAGCTAGTAAACTGAGTGTTTAAAGCAGGTTTCAAAAACCAATCGCGCTTATGTTGCCGAACACCAAATAACATAATACAGATAACGGATCGCTAGATAACACTTGTTTTTACTTTATATTTGTAATGTATTGAATTGTTTGATCAAATTTAGCTAGTAAACTGAGTGTTTTAAGCAGGTTTCAAAAACCTGTCTTGTCACGCTCAATGAAGGAGTGCAATGAACGAGCATGAAAGTTCGCGAATGTTCAAGAACCTTCCTACGTCATTCGACGCGATCGCCCGTTGCCAGGCAACAGACGATCGCGTCGTCTATTGCCAGGCAGGTTTGGAATTTGTCAACAACTGATGATGTAGGCCGGTACAAATTTGGCAGCCGGTACAAATTTGGCATGACACCTCCATAGAGCTACGCGCGGATCCTGTAGATAGGCCTATAACACCCTATTTTATGTTGAAATGCGACGTAATCCAGTGTTCACGAAAACGTAAACTGTCAACGAATGCTTTTGGCGACTGGGTTGCCCAGATACACAATGTGAGATAAATATTAAATTATCATAATTATAATTATTATATCATCATCATCATCGTCATTATTATGATTTGTTTTACCTTACGTTACCAACACCGGAGCTGAATAAAATTATGCAAGATCAAAGTAACCTAAGGTATATGGCTCTGATGGTCTGCGTTGTTTTGTTTTTTAGATCATGTCAAACAAATCAGTAGTTGTATAACGTGACGGCATCACCGTTGATGGACAATGATATCCATTTGTCTATATCCAAAAGTGAGGGATTAACATGAATTTCTATCTGATTGTCCTCTGCGTTGAAAAACGAAGCAAAAGGTAGGCTATAAAATTAATGTCTATCTGACGGACCCCCGCTTTGAAAAACGACGAAAAAGGTACCCATCTTTCGTCGGAAATTCTCGCTGGTGACGTCGGTATGCGTATAAAGTGATGTGTGGTATGTGGACGCATCTGCCCACCACAGAAGTTAATGCTGGGTTTTGAGTATCATATGCACCCGAAATTGTCATTTGGCGTACACTGCACGCATTTTGAAAGTGTCAAACCGTGCGATCTGTACGCATATTGGTGAGACTGGGTTGGGTTAATACAGGAGTGAATGGGCTGCTGAACCTCCTCCTTTCCGTCTGCAGAAGACGCCGAAGGGTACCTTTCCCGTCACCAAACGACGTCAAAGGGTACCTTTCCCGTCAGTCACCGACGCTAAAGTGCCTATGCCAACAGTCGGTATTTGACGTTCTCGGAGTGAGTGAATTGGCTGCTGATGCTCCCCCTTTCCGTCTGCAGAAGATGCCGAAGGGTACCTTTCCCGTCACCGACCGACGGCAAAGGGTACCTTTCCCGTCAGTCACCGACGCTAAAGTGCCTATGCCAACAGACGGTATTTGAAATTCTCGGAGTGAGACTGTGTTGGTTCAGAATGTGGTGGAAAAACAGCTTTTGAGATAGGAAGGTCCTACCGCCCTGAAATTTGAATACCTTATTCTAGGGCCTACCGGGGACCCCCGCACCGATACTTGGCCCGGTCGGACCCCGAGGGCAGGAAAGGGGGGCCTTCCCTCGGGGTCTGACCGGGCCAAGTTTCGGGCAGGATGGGCCCCCCCTTTTTTTCCACAATGTCTTGTTTTTAAACGATTTATGTTGACTTTATGCTCTGTAAGGTGACTTTAGGTGCCTTGAAAGGCGCCTCTAAATTAAATGTATTATTATTATTATTATTAAGTGACTGGATGCAGCCCCGTTGAAAAAAATAGAATACCACCCTACACACTCAGGAGATTGATGATATTTAAATTATTATGACCACGAAGCCTTTATTTGCATGGGTTTACATTTCGTTCTATGTAGCATGGAAAAATCTGAGAAACACTCCCATTCAATGCATTGGTTTACATTTCGTTCTTTGGAGCACGGTTATTTCTATTTATTTATTTATTTATTTTCCGTTTTTGAGGAGTGGCTTCAAAGATGCAAATTTTTCTGCAATAATACAAAATCCAATGGAAAAACGTTGGCTTTTTGTCAAGGGAACCCCGGGCGACGCTCACTTCCGGGTTGGCCAACATACGTCATCCCTCCACCACTCTATACTGTAAAAACACATGTTCAAGTTGAATGATAATCATAATAATAATAATTCTGCCATAGTATTTATTTAAGGGGGGGGGGCATACAAGTCTTTTGGCCATTCGTAGTTTTGATCAGCAGAGAAATAATTTGTCCACAAAGACGGTGACGTCGCTTATCAACAGAAGACGCTGGGGTTGACGAGTCACCGGTCTACTACCCATCCAAGTGAACAGAGCTTTCCACGGCATTGAGAAGACTGTCGGGTTATTCTTGTAATAAGGCTAGTACAACGACGTAATCGGAGTGTGTCTTTATTAGGCTTCTTCTCCAGCCGTAACCGTACACTAGTGTGCGCATGCACAGGACTCCCCCCGGTACAGACGTCATCAGGTTACTACAAAATAAAGGCATTCCTTACACTATTATTCAATAATACCACATCTCCCTTTCTTTGAGAACAAAGGGTGGACTACCTTTGTCTCTGCAGGTCTTAAGGGGTTTATTCTGCCCTTTTGCTGGAAGACCTGTCCCTGATCTGTCCCTGTTTGAAGCATGCAAAATATAAATAAAATAACTTACACATTACCATACTGTGAACTATTACTTTAGCAGGCTGTGTTCTCAAAACTTAAACTCTCAGGTTTCAGGTAATTGTAAACAGTGAAGCAGAACATTTTAACAATCACATGTCACTCTCTTTTTCTTCCTTTTTTTTTTTTTTTTTTTTACTGTGGAAAACAAATCAATAAATCACAAATCAAGTCTCTGCGGCTTTTTAACCTCTCTCCCACACCTGGTCCACACAGTCTCTGTGGTGGTGGGGCCCTCTCTGCTGGGTGATGTTGTCACTGGTGGAACTGAATCTGGTGCAGGTGATTCTCCTCCCTCATCAGCGTCGACTACCCCACCGTTGGTCTGCAGTGGCACCAAGTGACGCCGGTTCCTCCTCAGTGTGCCCTGAGGCACCTGGACGATATAAGAGCGAGGGGTGTTGTGTGTAGATAGCACTTTGCCCTGGACTCGTGCATCGGTGATCCACACATCCTCCCCAGGTACGAGTGGCTCCAGGTTTCTCGCTCCGTGTCTGTTGTCGAAGGATCTCGCGTCGTTCCTCCTCTTCTCCTTTTCTTTGGCCTCCAGCGCATTGTAGTCAGGCAACACTGGATTCAGCAGGGTTGGAAGGGCAGGAACTGTAGTGCGGAGGCGGCGCCCCATCAACAGCTCGGCTGGGCTATAACCGTTCTGTAGAGGGGTTGCTCTGTAGGCCAGCAATGCAAGATATGGGTCTGATGCCTTTGTTAGCAGGTTTTTCACGGTTTGTACAGCGCGCTCCACCTCCCCATTGCTCTGAGGATACCTGGGGCTGCTCGTGATGTGCACAAAGCCATACTCTGCTGCAAAGGCTTTGAAGTGGCTACCGGAGAACTGGGGCCCATTGTCACTTTTAAGAAATTCACAAATTCCATGACGAGCAAACATGGATTTCAGGTGCACCACCACATCTGTGGACCTTGTGGGTGACAGCAGTGCAACTTCCACGTACCTCGAGAAATAATCTACGACCAGTAGATAGGCCTTGCCTTTCAGCGTGAAAAGGTCAGCTCCCAAGTTTTGCCAAGGCCTGTCTGGCATCTCCGTTGGCATCAGCGGCTCTGTGACATTCCTTCTCTCCTGAATGCAGGTCCTACATTTCAGCACCATGTCATTCAGCTGGCTGCTGAGTCCTGGCCACCATACCGTCTGTTTGGCCCGGCCCCTGCACTTTGTCACCCCCAGGTGTCCCTCATGTAGTCTCTCCAGCACATCACCTTGTAAGGCCGATGAGGTGACGAGCCGCGTGCCCCGCAGCAGCAGTCCATCGTGCACAGTCAGCACTGCTTTATCAGCCCAGTAATGTCTCAGCATGCCCTGCAGTTGGCTCTTGTCAGGCCAGCCGTCTGTGCAGTACTCCATCAGTGCAGAGCATGTGCTGTCTGCCTTCAGGTGGTCACGTAGGCTGCTCAGATAATCTCCACTGACAGGAATGTTGCTGATGACAGAGTCTACATAGATGTTGGTGTCCTCTAGTAGGCTTGTTTCTGTGTTCGCTCTACCTCATGAGTCTCATCCTAAACCTTTGGATTCTTGGTGGGAGGTCATCCAAAGCTTTCCCTCCCAGCAGACTCACCAACGGCTTATGGTCAGTTTCCAGCTCGAATGGTCTTCCTAGGATGAAACAGCTGAACCTTTCACACGCCCACGTTGCAGCCAAGGCCTCCTTCTCCACTTGAGCATAGCGCTGCTCTGTCGGTGACATTGACCTGGATGCATATGCCACAGGTGACCACATGGCATTGCTCTTCTGCAGCAGGACTGCCCCCAGGCCAAAGGAAGAGGCATCAGCAGAGATTTTTAGTGCACTGTTTGGGTTGTATAGTGTGAGCACCGGTGTGGATGACAGCTCTGCTTTTAACCGATCAAAGGCGGTCTGCTGCTCTATCCCCCAGTACCAGTGGTTCTTCTTGGACAGCAGGTCTCATAGCACTTTGTCTTTTTCAGCCAGGTTAGGCAAGAAGCGGCCCAGCTGATTGACCATGCCCAGAAAACTCCTGAGTTCGCTGACATTTTTGGGTGCATCCAGCTCTTGTACTGCTCTCGTCTTCTCTGGATCTGGCTTCACTCCATCTGCTGAAATCACATGACCCAGGAATCTGATTGTGTGGCGTGTGAGCTCACATTTGTCCATGTTGAGCGTAATGCCGGCCTTTTTTTTGTGCCTTCTCTAGCACCGCATGTAGCCGCACATCATGCTCCTCCTGTGTCTGTCCCCAGACCAGTATGTCATCCATGTGACACAGTACCCCCTCCAGGCCACCGGTCACTTCTGTCACCATCATCTTTTGGAAGTGCTCGGGAGCTGATGCTATGCCGAAGGGTAGACGGTTAAAATAGTAGTGCCCAAAAGGCGTGATGAAGGTGGTATATTTGGCCGACTCTTTTGTCAATGGTACTTGCCAAAAGCCCATGTTGGCATCTAGTTTGCTGAATACTGTTGCGCCAGCTAGCATGCCCAGAGTGTGTTCGACAGAAGGCAGGATAAACTTTTCTCTGCATACTGATTCATTCATTTTTGTGAAATCCATACAAATGCGGACAGCACCTGCTTTCTTCGGCACCACCACCATCCCGGCACACCAATCAGTCGGCTCCTCAATCTTGGTGATTACGCCCATCTTCTCCATACGGTCTATCTCTGAAGCTTTTCTATGGCAGGCCTTCCCAACAGTGCAGTGTGCAGGTCTTTTACGACATAAATGTCCTCTATGGCTGTCTTTTTGCCACAGTGCAGTGTTTCTCTGGCTACACCTAGGACAGAGAGTACATTGCCACCTGGCCCAAACAATGGGCGTGTCGACTCTGCCAGGTGCTTCACATCATGCCCCCCTGTAATGTCATGGTACACCTCGGCTGGCAGGGCGGTGACATCAGCACCAGTGTCTATTTTGAAGCACAATGTTTTTTGTCTCACTTGTAGCTGCACCGTCCACGGGTCTTCTCCAGAATCCACGGCCCCCAGGAAAAAGCACTCTTCTTCCCCTGTAGTGACAGCATTCAGAGATTTCGCACTGTTTCTGCACACCTTGCCATAATGTCCATTTTTGCCACAGTTGTGACACACAGCATCTTTAGCAGGGCATTCCATTATTCCATGCGAGGGCATTTTTCCACATCTATAACAGGCCTTTGAGCCTGACTGTGGCCATGCATTAGGTTTACTTCTGCCTGGTGATTGTGCCTGAGGCTTTGAGGGAAATTTTCTGTAGCTTTTAGCATGCACAGCATCAACATTAGAGCACCTGCTTGCACCGCTATTTTCTCCTCTTAAGTCAGACTGCTGTCTTCTAACTTCTTCAGACTGCCTTGTCTTAGTTATAGCAGTTTCAAGGGTAAGGTCTCTGTCTAGCTGTAGCTTTTCTGACAATGAGACGTTGCTCAGCCCGACCACTAACCTGTCGCGGATCAGCTCGTTCCTTAACTGTCCATATTTACAGTGTTCAGCTAATCCGTATAGAGCAGTGATGAAGGAATCCACCGTCTCTCCTGGCAGTTGCACACGCTGATTGAACTTGGCTCTTTCGTAAATTACATTCCTTTTAGGCACAAAAAATGCATCCAAGCCCGCCTTGACATCCGTGTACCCCTTCCTCTCATCCGCAGTTAGCGTTAGCCCTTTAAGCACATCTTCAGCTTCATCGCCCATGCAATACACTAACGTGTTCACCTGGTTTTCTTCCGACGTCGCGTTTAAGTTGCTTGCAAGCCGAAAGCGGTCGAATCTCCTTATCCAACGCTCCCAATCTTGAGGCTTTGTAAGGCTCTGGAGGTTGTATTGTGAACGTAGCAGTTGGT
Source organism: Gadus morhua (assembly GCF_902167405.1). Lineage (NCBI taxonomy): Eukaryota > Metazoa > Chordata > Actinopteri > Gadiformes > Gadidae > Gadus > Gadus morhua. The sequence continues at coordinate 33,926,430 of NC_044063.1, forward strand.
GTAGGTTGCGCCATAGCTGCCGGCTCATCTCCCATTCCCGCGTAAACTATATACTTTCCTCTTCCTCGTCTTTCTATTTTTTTTTCCTTTTGACTCCGCTTACAAGTCGCCCAGTTCTGACACCATGTCGGGTTATTCTTGTAATAAGGCTCGTACAACGACGTAATCGGAGTGTGTCTTTATTAGGCTTCTTCTCCAGCCGTAACCGTACACTAGTGTGCGCATGCACGGGACTCCCCCCGGTACAGACGTCATCAGGTTACTACAAAATAAAGGCATTCCTTACACTATTATTCAATAATACCACAAAGACCCGTGTAATAAAGGCCTTTAATATTTCTGTTTCTTGCATAGATTTCTCCTCAGATTAGGCCAATAAACCAATGATCAAATAAAAATAAAAACGCTCGATCAAAGGCCCGGCCCGAGGATAGTGGTGGGAAATATCGGCCCGGCCCGGCCCGCGGGGTGGGTCGCGTCGGCTCGGGCTCTGGCAGAGAATGTAAACACTGACTGGAACTACTTAGCAGGTGTCTGTAGGCCTATATCAGGAGTTAATGCACGTCCTGCAGCCAATCAGAATACGAGTATTCCCCCAGGCCGTGGTATAAACAATATTATTCACGAGTTATAATCAACCCCTACACATCAATATTAATGATAACCCAATAAATTCGGTATGATTTCTAGATGTCATGGCAACGTCGGCTCGCGACACTGGACTTGCGAGGCATCGACGCAGACTTTCATTCACATAACCAAAAACAAGACAATAGATGGCTAGATAAAATATACATCAAGACATACAATTCTAAAAAGAACAGATGAAGCATCTACCCTTTTTTCCATCGCGGTTTGCCTGCACAGCAGCGCACCTGCATTTAATATATCCGTGAATTGTCACAATTTTGTCAGAATCAAAGGTGAAAGTAGAAACGGGTGGCCATAAGCTGTCATATTATCACAGACAATTTTAAGTAGAAACGGTTGGCCAAAAGCTGTCATATTCTTAGTTATCACAGACAATTTTTAACAATTAATGTTCTGTACGGAGCTCCTTAAGGGACATTAGGGAGAACACTCCCGGACAGAACCTTAGATGGAAGTCGTGCTTAGTGACACGACAAATACTTCCAATTGACATGCATGAGTTTGAAAATTGTGCTTTTTGACACGAACATTAAGAAAATAGGCCTACGTGTCCCTGATCACGTTTCAATTAGAGCTGTCAAGCGATTAAAATATTTAATCGTGATTAATCGCATTAATGTCATAGTTAACTCACGATTAATCGCAAATTATTTTTCTATGCTAAATATCCCTTGATTTTTTTGTCCCATAATTCTTCTCATTTTAATTCTCTTATCAACATGGTGAAGTGCATCGGATTGCCTTGTGCAAATTAATTTTTATTATTGATAACAACATTGGCATATACTGATCAAAACAGGACAATGCTTTGAACAAATGTCATTTGAACATAGCAGTCAGACTACTGCTTCTTTGTTTTGAGCCAAAGGAAAAAAAAAAAAATCTTTCTATACATTATCCCTTTCATAACCAGCAATGACAATGGTTTTATACCCATGACTTAAACGGCATGCAAGCTGCTGGTTTCAGCGTCCATAGCAACCATCATATCAACCATGTTATTATAATTATGTGGAGACTAATGAAATATTCTTCGTCATAACTATCAAACCAAACATCCTTCACATTCGCCGAGCGACGATTATGAAAGTAAAATGCACATTTCTCGCTAACATTTTTTACATAAACACTTTTAATGGCGTAACTATGCTAAAATATCATATTTTCCACCCAGAAAAATATCCTAAAAACTATCCAATAGGAAAGATGCTCACAGCGTCTATTAGAGACGTGGTCGGGTTAATACAGGAGTGAATGGGCTGTTGAGGCACCCCCCATTCCGTCTGCAGAAGACGCCGAAGGGTACCTTTCCCGTCACCGACCGACGGCAAAGGGTACCTTTCCCGTCAGTCACCGAGGCTAAAGTGCCTTTGCCAACAGTTGGTATTTGACGTTCTCGGAGTGAGACTGTGTTGTTAAAAAAGCAATACAAGTAAAATGGACAATTGGTTATAAAACCCTCCAGCAAATTCAGATTCCACTGCCCAACATCTGCGGTTTGTGGAACCAAAAACAAGTGGGAACAAGGACTAAGAACAACGAAGCAAATATACAGTATTGCCGCGTTTCCACTGCAGGCTGCGGAACGGATCGGATCGCAAAGGTGCGGTAGGGAGGGGGCGGTATAGCCCAGCTCAGTTCCGAGGTCGCGTTTCCACTGCCGACTGTACCCTTTGTGGTAGGCAAGATGTCGATCGCCGCGGCAGCTACGTAAACATCGTGGGGCCTGCCCGTAATTCCGACGCCTCATTGTTCCGACGTCTCAATGTTCCGAAATATTTCCCATTAGATCGACATGCCACTATTCCGACGGTTCAATGTTCCGAAAACGAAACCCATTGGTCCGAAGGTCCGTTAGTGCGACTTTTCAAAAAGGAGACGCAATAGGCCGGCGGTTCAATATGCCGAATAGGAAAAAGAGTTTTATACCTCGCTCGCTCCCTCTCTCTCTCACTCACTCTCACTCTGTGTGTGTGTGTGTGTGTGTGTGTGTGTGTGTGTGTGTGTGTGTGTGTGTGTGTGTGTGTGTTCGTGCCCGTGTTGAGAATTAGACCTCCGCTCTCTGTCCATGGTGCTGCAACACCGTGTCGAAATGAAGTGAAGCGTTGTCTTTTTGCCCCCCAAAATTCATCGTGAACGTGATATGTAGGCCTAGGTTGTATTTTGGAGACAGAGAGAGAGCGGGAGTGAGATTGAGAGAGAGAGGGAGAGGGAGCGAGCGAGGTATAAAACTATTTTTCCTATTCGGCATATTGAACCGTCGGCCTAATGCGCCTCCTTTTCGAAAAGTCGGACTAACGGACCTTCGGACCAATGGGTTTCGTTTTCGGAACATTGAACCGTCGGAATAGTGACATGTCGATCTAATGGGAAATATTTCGGAACATTGAGACGTCGGAACAATGAGGCGTCGGAATTACGGCATGGCACCAACATCGTAAACAACGTCTTCCTCCCCAAGAATGCAGACGAACGTCTCCACCTCCTTGTTCGCCCAAGCAAGTGTTTTACGCAACATGTTAATTGTAAAGAATAATACCTCGAGGCTACTGTCTGTTTGTTTTTATCCCCGCGTCAGCCGGAAGTGATGATTCTGTCGACCAATCAACGGTGTGTAGCTAGAATTTCTCGGAACCCTTTCAGGCGTCTGGTCTCGTTTTCAGTACCCCAACGGAGGAGTCCTGAAAATGAGGCCAAAACTGGCCAAAACGGGTACGGCTAAGTCCGGGTCACGCCCACTTTTGGCGGTGGAAACGCGACCCGATCCGCACCTTTGCGATCCGATCCGTTCCGCACCCTGCAGTTTCCACTGCAGGGTGCGGAACGGATCGGATCGCAAAGGTGCGGATCGGGTCGCGTTTCCACCGCCAAAAGTGGGCGTGACCCGGACTTTGCCGTACCCGTTCCGACCCCATTTTAGGGACTCCTCCGTTGCGGTACCCAAAACGAGACCAGACGCCTGAAAGGGTACCCTGGAATTCTAGCTACACCCCCCCTCCGTTGATTGGTCGACAGAATCGTTACTTCCGGGTGACGCGGGGATAAAAACAAACAAACAGTAGCCTCGAGGTATTATTCTTTACAATTAACATGTCGCGTAAAAAGCTTGCTTGGGCGAACAAGGAGGTGGAGACGTTCGTCTGCATTCTTGCGGAGGAAGACGTTGTTTACGATGTTTACGTAGCTGCCGCGGCGATCGACATCCGGCCTACCACAAAGGGTACTGTCGGCGGGAGAAACGCGACCTCGGAACTGAGCTGGGCTATACCGCCCCCTCCCTACCGCCCCTTTGCGATCCGATCCGTTCCGCACCCTGCAGTTGAAACGCGGCATAAGTGAACAAGAACAGCGAAGTAGAGCCAGGGGGCATCAATAAATAAAACAATGTTAGTCATGTGTGGAACAAGAACAACAAATGTGTAAACAGGTGTGCGTGTATACCTAACTTGTAAAACAAGAACAAAGAGAAGGCACAGGGAGGAATATTATAAGTTATTAATAAACAAAGAAACCACTCCGGTAACACTTTATTTTGATAGTCCATTGTTTACACTCAACAAGCTATCAGTAGATATGCAGTTGCATGTTAACAGTGAATGAATTGACATTCAACCAAACTATCTCAACAGATAAGCAACATGGATTCAACTAACAGTAAGTTAACTATAAGTTGTGCTATTAGTCGATTTTTAGTTGATATTCAACAGTGCTCTTTCATCAGACAAGAAACATGCATTCAACTGTCAGTTAACTACAAGTTGCACTATTACTATATATTTAGTTGATATTCAACAGTGAGTTAGTTGATACTCAAAATAACAACAAATATGTAACATGCATTCAACTAACTGTCAGTTAACTATAAGATCATTATATTTTTATATTTTTATTTTACAGAAACAGCCATTATAATGTTCTTTATCAATATCCAACTAACTATCTGTTGAGCTTCAACTTCTAGTAAGATGACCATCAACTGCTGTTATTAACCAATACTCAACTTACCTTTAGTATTGATCAACTGCACCCCTACTAACCAGGTACATATCTCATCTAATGAATCATCTAATGAACAGTCAAACCTCTGTTGATCATATAGGTTCATTTTAAAATAAAGATAAGAATATTCTGTTGATCGTCATATGACTGTCGACCAGGCGCGTCGTTAGACCTGGGCATTCGAGGCTATAGCCCCGGATCTTTTGGGAATAGCCCCGGATCGCTGTGCCGTAAAAAAAAAAACATAATGCTGAAAATAGCACCGTAGAGTTTACTTCTTTGTGATTGAATTACCAGCAGCCACAGATGCAACATTGTAGCGAGTGAAAACCGCAAAATTCTGCCGTGTCCATGGGCAGATTTAGAATAATTTGTAGCAAAAGGTTGCAAATTCAACGTCGGTATTCTTTCTTCTCTATGAATAGCGCATCTCGTCGATATTGCTGTTTCGTGCTGCTAGCCTTTTAGTGAGATCAGTTCGTAAAATGGATATAAGAAGAGAGACCCGCAGTGAATTCTACCCGGTCCACTTGACATCGGGTAGGTGCATGACAGTGGTACCGTAAAACGTCAATAGCCCGGGCTATTATTTGTTTTCTATCACTGAACTTTCGAACAAAACTCTTGCTCAGCAATGATGGGAAATAGCCTACTATCAAATGCATTATTTGAACCAGTATTTAGCATAGGCCTACACAGTGGCGCTAAAAGTGGATATGCACTATATGCGGCGCATAGGGGCGCCGAACCAGAGGGGGCGCCAAAGCGATGGAAGTAAAATTATTTCAGTCGGCATTTTCTGTATTTAACAGCGTTTGTGTACATGATATGACGATCAATAACAGAGGAACGTCACTGATAAGGCGCCCCCCCGCTCCTTCGCCTCCCTCCCCCCCTCCTCCCCACACGGAGCTCCAGTGGCCGCCCCCTCGACCGAGTGTCTTCATTTGAACCGTATTGTCATCTGATGACACGTACCTCAATATGGAGAGGCAGAGAAGAAAGCCCTCGGGGTCACAACATAGAAAAAGAAAGATTGGGAAGGTCGTTTTTATGTCAGTGTATCAAGAGGAGTCTTGTAAATATACAGGTTAGCTAAATCTACTACTAGTAAAACCACAGGTTACTGTTGTCTTGCAACTGTGTACTGATCAGAATGGAGCCTACAATATAACGGATCATAACAAGAAAAATAAAGGAACTTGTTTGTGGTTATTTTGTTTGACTTCAATCTCTATGCAAGTCTTTGTTTTATGTCAATAGACCCAGTGAAAACGGAGTTATAAAGTTGATACTTTATAACTCTGTTAATAATCCAAAAATTAATAAATTAATAATCCAAAAAATAAAATAAAGATTATTATCGTATCTGAATCGAGACTGAATCGTTCTCCACAGTATAACGATGCATCAAAGAATCGATTATTTTGGTTACTGTACTCCAACAGTTCTAACAGAGTCTATTGTTTTGCTTGTAAGCTTTTTGGTGAAACTAGAGTGGTGGGGTATAATAACTGGCAGTGTCTTTCAAAGATACTGAAGCACCATGAAACAAGTGGTGACCACATAAATGCTTATCTGATGTGGAAAGAATTGGCACCCCGCTTATGCTTAGGTAAAACTATTGATAGCGAATTGTGGAGAGCCTGTTGACTCGAGTGATCGACATGCATACTCTTCCTTGCAGAAAGAAACCTGCCACTGAGGGGGACTGTGAAGATGTGAATGGCATCTTCACTGTGTTAACATGTTTTAAAAGATTCACGTGTTCCTGTCTGGCTGTTAGCCCTGTAATAGTCTGCAGCTGTGGCTCATAGATTAATTGAGCCACACCCTTTCTGGTGCTCCTTAAGAGGGCCAGAGTTCTAGAGTGGAGGGCGGCTTGAGTTGTGCAAGTGACTCGACTTTTTAAGTAAAAATATGTTTTTACCAACAACATTGTGCGTCGAGGAAACTCTTTTTCACAGGGACAAAATGCACAGATAGGAAATCCTAGAAATGGACATTTTCTGGGTATCCTTTATCTCTTATAGCACGGTATGATGTTACACCAAGCTGACAACAAATTCCACCAGCCTGGCTGTGTGGTCATTAAAAGAATCAATCAATCAATCAATCAATCAATCAATCAATCAATCAATCAATCACTGGCAGAGCATCTTAGAAATGCTGCCTCTAAAAAAAACACTGGATATCTGTCCTGGTGCACTCAAAATTATTTTTTTGAGTGCACCAGGACAGGGGGGGGCGCCTGCTGTGTGTCTGCATACCCCCCAGAAAGTAGGCAGTTGTGCCCCTGGGCCTACATGTTTACCAGGCAGTTGAATAACGCCTGCACACACACACACAGGCACGCACGCACGCACACGCAGATAGGTAATCGGGAGAGTTGGGAGAATTCCCTGTGGCCCTTTAAAGGTCCCATGACATGAAAATCTCAATTTATGAGGTTTTCTAACATAAATATGAGTTCCCCTAGCCTGCCTATGGTCCCCCAGTGGCTAAAACTTGCGTTTGGTGTAAAACGAGCACTAGGGTGACCAGACGTCCCCGATTTCCGGGGACAGTCCCCGTTTTCGGTGATCTGTCCCCGGTCAAAGCTGTCCCCGGAAATGTCCCCGATTTTGACAGTGAATGGGGGAAAAATGCGCGCAGACTCAAACACCAGTTATTACGGTAGTCATTTAACGCATCACCAGAGAAGACGTCGTATGACGTACAGACGTTATCAGGACGTACGACCAGACGAAGCAGCGTCAACAACAACAATCTAGAGGCGGCAAAAAGGAAAAAGAGAAGATCAGCAGTCTCATAAATGGTATATTGTGTATGAACTTATTTATTTTGTGTGAATTGGCAGTAGACTTGGCTGTGTGTGTGTGTGTGTGTGTGTGTGTGTGTGTGTGTGTGTGTGTGTGTGTGTGTGTGAGAGAAGTGATGTAACGTTAAAATAAGTATGATTGTTTATCTGAACTGAAGACCTAACGTAACGTTATAAAAGTCAGTGAACGTTAAAGGGATACTTCACCCATTTAGAACCGGCGTTCTATCATTATGAAATCGCGATTGTAATATAAATAAATATATAAATAAATATCAGTCTAAACCAGTCTCCGCTTGGCCCATTTTTTCTCATCTAATTTTCTCCCGAAATGACGTCAAATGACGCGTTTGACGTCATTTCGGGAGAAACCTCTTGTCCCGCTAGAAGGGCAGAGGACTACAACACACTTTTGGTGGCAAATTTTTCCACCAATAAGGAATGAGAGGGGGCGGGAGCTTGCGTACTGAGGGCGGAATGAGGGGGACGGGAGACCGACAGGTGGGCGGGGCAGCGAGCGCAATGCACTGTGGTAGTTGGAGGTTTTCTTACTTTGAGCCAGAGAGACCATGAAAACACTCTTTCTGCCTTTTTTCAGGCTAGGATGAACCGATTTCAATTTTTTCTTCACATTCATAATACATTGAATTATTTAATTCATAAAACCTTCATATTCCCACCGGTGAAGTATCTCTTTAACATCATGACAATGTTTTAATATCTGTCATTAGTGAAGCTGTAATGTTAAAGTTAGCATGAGATTACCAGGGGATGACATTGTATGTGGCTCTGTTTTGGAAGAGGGGGAGGTGGAAGACTGCTTTGGTAGCATATGATTTTCCTGTAGGCATAGGGACCTGAGACTGTTAAAATAATAATAATGATGACATTATTAATTAATAATAAATTAATTAATAATAAGTCAATGGTTGATAGTTGTGTGTGTTAGGCTGCTGTTTTTTGTGTCGGGCTGTGTGGGTAACCAATGACTGTAGTAGTTATAAATGCAGACCATTTGATAAGCTGATGCCCTGAGTCACTGTTTTATATGTCAATGTTTTGTTTTTAGTAAAGGTATAATAAATAAATAAATAAGTAAACAACAGAGTGAAGGAGAGAAGATGAAAAGAGCAGGAGAATAGTGTGGAAAGGCGGAAATAAAGAAGTAAACAACAGAGGGAAGCTAAGGAGAGAAGAAAGAAGGGTCTTGATGATATTTACTAGCTACTGGTCTGGCAGCTGTCTTTGCGCATGACACTTAACTTTGGAAGAGAGATTTTTTTCTCATGTATTATTCTATATTTGTGTTTTTGACACTGCTGTGCACTACTGATACATGATATTTGTGGGTGCTGATATTTTGATTTATTAACCTTTTGCAGGGGCGCCACCAGGGATGTTGGGCCCCATGAAAAGATATCACACTGGGTCCCACCATCACACACAGGCAACGCCAACCATGTGCAGTTTCTGTAACCACACCTCTACCTGTGAAGGCTTCAATTATCTTATCGTCCGATACTAACTTTACAATATCTACTGACACTGAGCTGTGATAATATAACACTCTGAAGACATGCAGGAAACATTCTGCATACTGATAAAGTGTTTGTTTAATTACAAATTAGATTTTCTATTAAAATCCATTGATGATGTTTTTTTATTAACATAACTAATGTTCTAATATTTTTTCAGGGCCCCCGTCAGTCACTGGCCCAAAGAATTGTCCTAACTTTTCGCCCCCTAATGGCGCCTCTGACCTTTTGTGTAATAAAAGCTGGTTAAAATACATGAAAAAGTACTTCTTTCTCAGCTCCTCCCCTTACTCTGGCTGGCCCGCCCAGAGACGTTGGCCCGCCAATGAGACTCGACCGTGCGAGCGCCATATGTGTGTGTGTGTGTGTGTGTGTGTGTGTGTGTGTGTGTGTGTGTGTGTGTGTGTGTGTGTGTGTGTGTGTGTGTGTGTGTGTGTGTGTGTGTGCACCATTGTAAACACAAAATAGGGTCTACGAGTACGCTAATCTGTGTTACAGGTGCACAAATCCTTTTGCTACAATTATTGCAGCGCAGTTGGTGCAAAACACATTCGCACACCCGTGTTTCATAATCTGAGAACATGCCCAAAAGGTGTGCATTCGTAAACCCAAATTTGAACAAATGCATCAGAAGTTGCACATCTGTGAACGCTATGTTAATTCAGCATTTTAATGAGCGAGCACAAAACCATTTTACAACTGCTCGAATCTGCTCCTGCAAGTCTCAGCTGTGGGGTTTTTTGCAGGTTCTTTTGCAACACGCCTAGGTGGTAAATGTGTGGCAAAAGTATTCGTATCCGTAGATGACAGAGCGTCCGTGAGCGGGACAAAATAGTCCCGCCCATAATTTCCTAATCCAATGAAAATCGCCGGCAGGGATGCATTTCTCAAATTACACTGGGACCCACCGCGTGCCAGCCATGGAGCTATAAAGATCGCAGCAAACTCAGCTCGGGATACGTTTCTTTCTGGAGAAGTGAAGAGGGCGTCCTACTGAACGGAGATGGGTATCCTACATTATGTTAAATTAAATGACTTAGTTCAAGTGAATTCCCCCCAAAGTATTTCATTAACATGCCGCAAATGTCCTTGAATGTATTTTAATGGTCGCCAAAACCTAAATTCAGAAATGTTAATGCAATACTTTGGGGAGAATTCACTTGAACTAAGTAATTTCATTTTACATAATGTAGGATACCCACCTCCGTTCAGTAGGACGCCCTCTTCACTTCTCCAGAAAGAAACGTACTCGCGCTGAGAATGCTGCGATCTTTATAGCTCCATGGCTGGCACGCGATGGGTCCCAGTCAGGGACGGCTGGTATAAATTGGCTAACAGGGCTAAGCCCTCTTACAGTGAAAATAAAAAAAATATTATTAAAAACTTAGAACATATTGTTTTAAATTTTGGTAGAACCTAACGGAGCAACAGCACCAAAAAGTGACAGAAAAACCCAGGATATATATATCTTCGTTTTTTTCCTGTGAATGGGCTAAATGTATTCAGCACAAGCGCAGTAAGCTTCCATTGACGTTGATTGACAGGTGCCCTGACACGCCCCCTTCATATGCTTCCCATTTTGGCTAAATTAGTTTAGCCCAAAGGCTGACCTAGCACAGTAGCTACAGTACAGTGACCTTCGACTAATCACAGCAGAGTAGCGCAAGTGCAGTATGGCGGGCGTTAGCATGAAAATGGAGGAAGTGGATTATTTACTTTCTAATCGGTTTTCTTTAATGTCTTTGGAGGAAAAATTGGAAGTGAAAAGATTGGGGACACATCAACCAAACGATGTACAGATTTACTGTCAGGAGTGCGGTCAGAATATGGCCGGTAATAGTGCATTTGTAAGCGGGTCAACTACGTTTCGTATCGAAACATTTAAAAAGCTGTCTAAATAACCCAACATGACGTGACATGAAGTGTGTAGAGAAAGTGCCCCTCTCCAAGCTGCATTTCAGCGACAGGCAGTAACAATAAGGTTCTCTAAGGAATCGGAAATGATCTCATTTAATGTTGCATCCAACATTGCCAAAGAGGAGTTGCCATTCTCAATTTAAATCCGAAATTATTCTCATGAAGAGAAATGGATTAAACATCAACCCGACGTATAGCAATGAGATGGAATGTGCACAATTCATTGCAGTAGGCCTAATGGGCGACACCTTAACGCCTCGTTTCCACATACGTATGTTTTTCGTGTCCGTGCTTCCGTAAATTTACGGAAGGAGTCGCTAGTGTTTTACGTACGGGCATGAATTTATTTACGGACAAAAGATGTTAGGAGAAATCAGCGGATTGCTTACTCCGGGTAGGAAATGAGTGCCCAAATGAAGGAGTTCAAGTACCTCGGGGTCTTGTTCGCGAGTGAGGGTACTATGGAGCGTGAGATTGGCCGGAGAATCGGAGCAGCGGGGGCGGTATTGCGTTCGCTTTACCGCACAGTTGTGACGAAAAGAGAGCTGAGCCGCAAGGCAAAGCTCTCGATCTACCGGTCGATCTTCGTTCCTATCCTCACCTATGGTCATGAGGGCTGGGTGATGACCGAAAGGACGAGATCGCGGGTACAAGCGGCCGAGATGAATTTTCTCAGAAGGGTGGCTGGCGTCTCCCTAACTCGGATTAGAGCCGCTGCTCCTTTACTTAGAAAGGAGTCAGCCGAGGTGGTTCGGGTATCTGGTAAGGATGCCCACTGGGCGCCTTCCTTGGGAGGTGTTTCAGGCACGTCCAGTGGGGAGGAGACCTCGGGGAAGACCCAGGACTAGTTGGAGAGATTATATCTCAACACTGGCCTGGGAACGCCTCGGGATCCCCCCGTCAGAGCTGGTCAATGTGGCCCGGGAAAGGGAAGTCTGGGGCCCCCTGCATGAGCTGCTCCCCCCGCGACCCGACCCCGGATAAGCGGATAGGAGACCGGTACTTTGGAACATGAGGATCGACATATACAGAGACAAAAACAAAACCAACAGGCTTGGAAAGAGATCGCTGAGGAGTTTGGCCTGCAAGGTACTTAGCCTACAAGTTTTGTGAAAAACATAAAAACTTTCATACGGTATCTCTGTAAAACGACGGCGAAAGTTAAATTTTTTGAACGTATATTACGGACATACCGGACAGAAATTTTACGGAGGGGAGGAGTCTCGGAGGAAAAACGGACATTAAGGAGAATCACATAGGAATGAATGGACTTTCGGTCGGAGACGGTTGGATCGCATACGAGAATGTACGTATGTGGAAACGAGGCGTTAGCCTACAAGTTTTGTGAAAAACATAAAAACTTTCATACGGTATCTCCGTAAAACGACGGCGAAAGTTAAATTTTTTGAACGTATATTACGGACATACCGGACAGAAATTTTACGGAGGGGAGGAGTCTCGGAGGAAAAACGGACATTAAGGAGAATCACATAGGAATGAATGGACTTTCGGTCGGAGACGGTTGGATCGCATACGAGAATGTACGTATGTGGAAACGAGGCGTAAAGCAAAAGACAGCTGCGGACGTCGGAAACGCCACATAGGCCTACATGTCCTTCATGATTGACGGCGACACAGACGCCTCTACCAAAGAGTGTTTGATCGTCTACAGCCGCATTTTGCGCAAAGGGAGACCAGTCAACATTTTAATTGTGTAATACTTTAAGCACAAAAAAAGTTTTATTTTGCTTAATGGTTTAGTTCGAAATGTTCAATTTCAGCTCAGTGAAGCACTTTAAACACCTTATTTTTCTTTTTATTTATAATTGTGCTTCAAATAAAGACATGCCTTTCTCTACACCTTAATCTTGTTTAAAAATCATTCACATTATATGAAAGTTATGAACAGAGATATAAAGGTGACCTCATGGCGTCTGGAGCCCTGTGAAGTATTGATAAATGTAATGCATTCTTTAGCCCACCCACCCAAAATCACCACCAGCCGTCACTGTAATTTGAGAAATGTTCTGCAAATTCTGCAGTTACAGGTGCTAAAGACTTTTGCTACAATAATACCTTCATACTTCTACTCCTAATATTAATACTTATTACTCTTTTCCTTAAGTCTTGATGCATCTGTTGAGGACAATTCCCTCGGAAGGCTTGTCAATGATGACCACAAGAAGCCAAACTGCAAAATGAAAACAATTGACGTTGGTGGGATGCCACATCTTTGCCTATTTGCTCTAAGGGACATTGCCCCAGGCGAAGAAATAACTTTCAGTTACGGGGATGCAGACTGGCCTTGGCGCAAACAGGTACTTCAGCAAATTTAGCAAATGTTCTAGTTTTCCATTGAAATGATAAAAGTAGTAGATTAATTTGTTTAATGTTGATAATGGTAATTTTCAGCAGAATCTTAATGAGTCCAAATGCAGCATCATTTATCTTAATGTGTTTTATAATGTGTGATATATTTATTTTATCCTGTTTCCTTTACCAGCAGAAATTGGCACCTGATGTCAGCGTGGAGTTTGTTCATGCCAGTGATAGACCTCAGGTAGGGGCCTGTTTATAAAACACGACTTATTTGACTTAACGGTATTTGTTCTGAATGTAGGATTTAGTGGGTCTATTAGTAATTATTATTATCCAGTGTTTCTCTTATGGCAGCCCAATTGGTCATGGTCTGTAAGGACTTCTCTCTTACGCATTTCTCCTGTTGGGATGGTCTGTGGTTTTACGTGGATGAACGTCCCCGATTGGGTTTCAGTTGTGTGTGTCTGTGTGTTTGGAACGACCCCAAAGGTATTGATGGACTGACATACTGGTGTCCAAAGGTTTAACGTGGATGAAAGTCCCCGATTAGGTTTGAGTAGCGTCTCTGTGTGTGTTTAGAACGACCCCAAAAGCATTGATAGTCGGCAATGTTCACATGGACAATATCAACCTGCCTCTCACCAGAGACTTTGCATCCTGTCTTGACAGCTTTGGACTACATAATCTGATTGATTTCCCCACCCATATCAAAGGCCACTCTCTTGACCTAGTCTGCTGCTCCGGTCTCACCCCCTCCAAGCCCACTGCTGATGTTTTCCCCGCCACAGATCACTCCCTCCTCACTTTCAAAGCTGTACTCCGCCTCTCCACAATCAAGTTGCCCCGCCTCATTTCATTTTGCGATATCAAGAACATTAACATTGCCACCCTCTGCTCCCTCATTGACAGTTTTCCGACCACCGACTCTACCTCAAACCCTGATGAACTCGTCACTCTTTACAACACCTGCCTCACAAACACTCTCACCTCTATCGCCCCCCTAAAAACCCGGTCTGTTTCCTTTTCCACATCTGCCCCCTGGTTTACCCCCGAGCTCAGGTCCATGAAAGCTAAAAACCGTCAACTTGAGCGACTTTATAAACGAACCGGTCTCACCATCCACAATGAGATGTACACCTCCCACATTGCACAATATAAGGACCTCATATCCCTGACCAAATCCACCTACTACTCCGGCCTCATTTTAACCAATGAAGGTAACTCAAAAACCCTTTTCTCGGTTCTCAAAAAAATCCTCCACCCACCCAATTCTCTCCCCCCCCACTTGTACTCCACTGAATCCTGCAATTCCATCTTGGACTATTTCAATCTGAAAATCCACACCATTCATCAGCACCTGCATCCCAATTCCCCCCCTCTCTCCCCACCTGCACTTCCCCCTACTTGCCATCTCTTCGCCAGTTTTCTTCTCCCCACTGCCTCCGACCTCTCCGTTCTCATTCCTCAAATCTAAGCCCACCACCTGCCAGCTTGATCCCCTCCCCACAACCCTAGTCAAATCCTGCCTCCCCTCCCTCCTCCCTCTCATCACCGCCATCATTCACTCCTCACTCTCATCTGGAATAGTCCCCTCACTTTTCAAAACTGCCGCTGTCACCCCATATTAAAGAAACCCGGTTCAGACCCCAACAACTTCAGTAACCTCCGCCCCATCTCTAACCTACCATTCATTTCCAAAACCCTAGAAAAGATTGTCGCCTCCCAACTTCACTCCCACTTATCCCTCCACTCACTCTACGAGCCTTTCCAGTCCGGTTTCCGCCCCCGTCACAGCACAGAGACCGCCCTCATCAAAATCACTAACGATCTCCTCATTGCAGCTGACTCTGGTTCCTTCTCCATCCTCATCCTCCTCGATCTGAGTGCAGCGTTCGACACCATCTCACACCCCATCCTTCTCAGTAGACTCTCCTCGATTGGCCTCTCCCACACCCCCCTCAGTTGGTTCCACTCCTACCTCACAGGCCGCACCCAGTTCATCCAGCTTAAATCCTTCACCTCCATTCCCTCCCCAGTCACTACTGGTGTGCCCCAGGGATCTGTCCTGGGGCCTCTTCTATTCATCATCTATCTCCTCCCCCTCGGCCACATCCTCCGCTAATACAATATCCAGTTCCACTGCTTTGCGGATGACACCCAGCTCTACCTTTCCTGCAAACCCAATTCCTCACTCCCACCCCCCTCCCTCACCGACTGTCTCTCCGAAATAAAAACCTGGTTCACCTCAAACTTCCTTAAACTAAACTGCAATAAAACTGAAATGCTCCTCCTCGGCACTAGATCCACACTAGCGAAAGTCATTACCTTCTCTCTCACCATCGACAGCTCCTCAGTTTCGCCCTCCCCTCAGGTTAAGAGCTTGGGTGTCATCCTCGATAGCACACTTTCCTTCCATTCTCACATCAACACCATTACCCGCACTGCATATTTCCATCTCCGCAACATCAACAGACTCCGCCCCTCCCTCACCCCCCACACCACCGCCATCCTTGTTCACAGCCTCGTCACCTCCCGTCTGGACTACTGATTCTCTCCTCTTCGGCCTCCCCCACAAGTCCCTCCGCAAACTACAACTGGTCCAAAACTCTGCCGCCCGCATCATCACAAAGACCCCCTCATACCATCACATCACCCCTGTCCTCCAGCAGCTCCACTGGCTCCCCGTAACCCACCGCATTAACTACAAACTCCTAGTGTTTACATTCATGGCCATCCACAACCTCGCCCCTCCCTACCTCTCTGATCTCCTGCACATTAACATCCCCACCCGTTCCCTTCGATCCTCCTCCTCCATCCATCTCTCTGTGCCCCCTGCCCGCCTCAGCACTATGGGGGGCAGAGCCTTCAGTCGCTCTGCTCCCCAGCTCTGGAACTCTCTACCACCCGACCTCCGAAACTGTGACTCTCTCCCCATTTTCAAAGCACAACTAAAAACCCACCTGTTTCGGACTGCCTACTCTCTCTAACCCCCATGCTTCCTGCCATTCTGCCCTATGTATTTTAACTTATTATGTTGTCCTTTCTATGTCTAATTTATCACGTTTTTTGTATATTTCATTGTGTGTTTTATTGTGTGTGATGTACAGTGTCCTTGAGTGACCTGAAAGGCGCTTTTCTAAATAAAATGCATTATTATTATTATTATTATTAATGTTCATTTTGGTACCTATTTAAGATTTAGTTTTGGTCTTTAGGCAATGATGCACGTTCATTTTAGTCACATTTAGTCATTTTATCCTTCGTTTTAGTGGACGGCACCTCCAAACATTTGAGTCTAGTTTTAGTAAAAAAAAACTCGCAGGTACTCCCTGCTTTCTATTCGATTCAAAAAAGAATTTCACTAGGTTAATACAGGTATTGGAAACTAGATGCAAGTGATCATGTTGTATCAAGCATGTGTACATTTCAACAGATGTAATAGAGGGAGTGGTTGTTGCAACTCTAACCCAGGCCGCCATCGACTGTATCATCATTTTTTCCTGTTTTTGTTTCAAGCAGACATTGGCACCTGATTTCAGCAAGCCGATTGTCAATGACAAGGACATAGCTCAGGTAGGGGCTTGTTAATAGAACAATACCTAATAACTTAAAAATCTTAACCTATTTTGTTATTTTGTTATTTGCAATTGTTAGTTTGTCCCCTGGTCCTGAACAGCCTGTTAGCCAAGATTAAGATGTGGGGGTTTTATGTAAGCAATGGTCTGACCTTAACCCAGCTTGGTATTTTTGGCGCAAACAGGTACATTAAGTTATCATGGATAACTGAACCTGGACCATAAATATGACACATTTTCTAGTTTTCCCATCAAATGATAAAAGTAGCAGATTAATTTGTTGAATGTTGATAATAGTTGCTGTAATTTTCAGCAGACTCTTAATGAGTCCAAATGCAGCATAATTTATCTTAATGTGTTTTATAATGTGTGATATATTTATTTTATCCTGTTTCCTTTACCAGCAGAAATTGGCACCTGATGTCAGCGTGGAGTTTGTTCATGCCAGTGATGGACCTCAGGTAGGGGCCGGTTTATAAAACACGACTTGATAGGTAATTTGACTTAACGGTATTTGTTCTGAGTGTAGGATTTAGTGGGTCTATTAGTAATTATTATTATCCAGTGTTTCTCTTATGGCAGCCCAATTGGTCATGGTCTGTAAGGACTTCTCTCTTACGCATTTCTCCTGTTGGGATGGTCTGTGGTTTTACGTGGATGCACGTAAAATTTTGGCAGCATATTTAAGATTTAGTTTTGGTCTTTAGGCAATGATGCATGTTCATTTTAGTCACATTTAGTCATTTTATCCTTCGTTTTAGTGGACGGCACCTCCAAACATTTGAGTCTAGTTTTAGTAAAAAAAACCTCTTCCCAGGTACTCCCTGCTTTCTATTCGATTCAAAAAAGAATTACACTAGGTTAATACAGGTATTGGAAATTAGATGCAAGTGATCATGTTGTATCAAGCATGTGTACATTTCAACAGATGTAATAGAGGGAGTGGTTGTTGCAACTCTAACCCAGGCCGCCATCGACTGTATCATGATTGGTTTTAATTTTTTCCTGTTTTTGTTTCAAGCAGACATTGGCACCTGATGTCAGCAAGCCGATTGTCAATGACAAGGACATAGTTCAGGTAGGGGCTCGTTGATACAACAATACCTAATATCTTAAAAATCTTAACCTATTTTGTTATTTTGTTATTTGCAATTGTTAGTTTGTCCCCTGGTCCTGAACAGCCTGTTAGCCAAGATTAAGATGTGGGGTTTTTATGTAATCAATGTTCTGACCTTAACCCACCTTGGTATTTTTGGCGCAAACTGGTACATTATGTTATCATGGATAACTGAACGTGGACAAGCAATATCACACATTTTCTAGTTTTCCCTTCAAATGATAAAAGTAGCAGATTAATTGGTTTAATGTTGATAATAGTTGTTAGGGATGAAAATGCACATTCATTTTAGTCCAATTTAGTCATTTTAGCCTTAGTTTTAGTCTAGTTTTAGTGGACAGCATCTCAAAAAAGAAATAAACTAGGTTAATACAGGTATTGGAAATTGGATGCAGGTGGTCAGGTTGTGTCAAGTATGTGGACATTTCAACTGACTTAATAGAGGGAGTGGCCATTGCAACTCTGCAAATGGTATTCATTTGTTCCTGTTATTGTTTCCAGCAGAAATTGGCACCTGATGTGCGCAAACTGATTGAAAATGACGGTGACGTAGCTCAGGTAGGGGCTTGTTAATATAACAACACTTCATATCTTAGAGATTGTAAGCTATTTTGTTATTTGTTATTGTTAGTTTGTCCCCTGGTCATAAACAGGCTGTTAGCCAAGATTAGGTATGGGGATTATATGGGGTTAGGCTTCACAATGTTCTTACCTTAAGCCACCGTGGTATTTTTAATTGTGATAATTTTGACTGCATTTTATAAACACTGATGGAATCACAGTGTTCAATTACACTCAAGCATCACACTATCCCTTTTTACAAATGTTTATATTTACCAATTAGGTACTATTGAGATGTTCATAAATTGAAACCATCATTAATCCATACATTTTCATGATGCTCTTCAAAAATGCACCCCATGATTTGTTTTGTTTGGTATGTTTTTAAAAAGAACGTACCAAAAGATCTGGGAATCATTGTGGATGACTCAAAAAGGAGGCGGTCAAAACAGGTATTTCCTGCCATCTACTAACAGAAGAGTACATTTTGATGTGTATATGAAGCTCTAAATTATGTGGCTCTCCATTAACTAGATTTTGATAAATGTAGCCTTTATATGCCAAATCCCTCATCTAAAATGGATAATGTTCTTGCAATACAAGTCCAATGCATCAACGCATGCATGACACACAGTATAGAAAATGATGACCTATGTTACTAAACAGAATCTTTTACTTTTTCTTTTTTCCAAGGCCCCTAAATATATGGAAATGTCCCTTGACGAATCCGATAACACAGACTATAGTGATCTCGACTATGTCCCAGACTCTGAAGCAGGATGTTACTCTGAGCCTGAGGATGAAACACCACGGCATCCAGTTTAAAAAAAGCCCATGCGCTCTCTGCAATATCCTGTTTTATCCATTATCAATTCAGTAAGCAGCCCAATCCAAGTATTGGCTCCGTCAAACTCGCAGAGTGTACAACAAAAGAAACTACTGTCTCTTTTGCCTTAAGCCCACTTCCAAATTTGCACGACACCTGGAAGCTGTACATGGAAACGAAGCAGAGGTTGCCTTAGTGTTTCAGCATCTAAAAAATTCCAAAAAGAGACGCAAAAAATTGGACATTCTAAGAAGCCGAGGAAACTTTGCCCACAATGCTGCTGTTTTGAAACGATGACATCGAGATTGACCCTGAAGGTATGGATATATGTATTTATATTAGTTTGTGTAATATAGACAAGTACAATACATTAAGTTCAGATGCTGGCCATTGATAATGCTTATCGGGAAGTGAATATGAACTGAGATTTTCAGGACTTTTACCAGTTGTGAATTGGTCTGGCAATGCTACTGATATATCACATTGTGTGAACTGAAGTAATGTGGGCAATCCATTCAGAATGGACTTGTTTGATATTTTGTTGAGGCTGTGCCTTTTTTTTCTTTCTTTCATTTTGTCCTCAGAAACAGTTGATTCCTCACAAGATAAGGATGTGTCAAGTGATGAGGATGAGACTGTTCAACCTACAACTGAGGCCACAGGAAAAGACAGGCATGACGACACGGATGAAGACGACCATGAGACATCAGAGAACGTATCTTCACCTCCGGCTGTTTCCAGTTCCATTTCTCCCAGAGCTCCACTCAATCAAGGTAGAAAAATATTTTGGCTTGGGATAGGTATTTTTCAATGGGAGAAAGGTAGTATCTGGTCTCTGGTTCCTTCTGCCGGATCAAATGTTTTTGGGAGATCATTACAGATGTTAAATATAAACCCAACCTAATAAACTTAGTCCTACAGCTGAATATTACTGAGCCCTTTATAAAGTAATATTGCAGTCAAACCATCCCAGCCAGACTCTTTCTCTGTGGTTAAAACAAAGGCCCATATTCAGAGCTTCCATGTTCAACTTTGGCTACTAAATGATAAATGGACATACTAAAAACTAACTGATCACTAATATGACAGATTAGAATGAATATGATTAATTATTTGTCTTTCCCCAGTGACAGTAATGTGTTATTTCTACACAATAGGTGTATTAGTAACTACCCTGCTCTAAGCAATAGCATATGTGAAGTGAAATGACTAGATCTTCAAGAGTGCAATGTAGTGCATCCCCTTCTAAACTGTATGTGACATTTATAGGAGCATAGCACTACTGTGAGGGTGTAAGAATCACACATCTTTAGAGCAGTTGGCGGAATCTGAAAGTTTTTTTTTGTTGTTAGATATTGAATAATCAACAGATATTCATGCTCCGAATTACAGTGATCTGACGCAGGGAAGAAAAGACGGAATCACAGCTATGAGTGATTGCGTTATTAAACCGATACGTCTCATGTTACAAAATGTTCCCAATAGGTATAACATTAAAGTGGCTGTTTAGAAGTCTATCCCACAAGCTCTGCAACAGTAAAAAGCAGTGTGGCCAGTGGAGTTCCAGTGTGAATGGAACGCACGTAACCAATAAAAATGCAGATGACTATGGATATGTGTACATTGGTGTTCATGGTGTACATTACTCTTGATTTGGACCGTGTATTAAATTACAGTTACCCGTATTTAGAAATGTATTATTTAACTACTGGCACCTTACAGGCCAGTACAGGCCACCGTTGCTTCTCCTACATCGTTGGAAAGGGAGAGGTGAACCTGTAATTTCTTATATTTATATTATTTGTAATTTAAAAATAAACTTTTAACGTTGCGATGCCTATTGTGTTTAAATAATCAAAAACCTTAGTAGCGATATATACAACATTCAAAGGCTTCCATTATTGATCAGTTTCTCTTGGTGTTGTCTTTGCAATTTGAACACTTTAAACAACAGTTTCACGCATTTTTCTTCACAGACAAAAGAGGTAATTCTAAGCGCATGTGGTAAGCGAGTGAGATCCGTGCAGTGGACCGACACATGATGCGGTTCATCAACACCTGTAAGGTACCTCGAAAGATGGACTGCATACTCTGCATCAAGGCGGAACCCAATGCCCTCAAAAAGCGAGACTGGATTGGACTCAAAAATTACATCAGGAATCGAATAACTTCCTTGAAGAGGAAGGCTTGTGCTCAGCACTGGAGGCTCTAGAGGGGGGAGGAGGGGGAGGAAATTTGTTGTTATTGTGTGTTCTTAATATGTTGTTATTGTGTGTTCTTAATATGTTGTTTTTGTGTGTTCTTAATATGTTGTTATTGTGTGTTCTTAATATGTTGTTATTGTGTGTTCTTAATATGTTGTTATTGTGTGTTCTTAATATGTTAAGGACCCCCTTGGAAATGAGATGGGTTCATCTCAAAGGGTTGTTCCTAATAAATACAAAAAAATAAGAGATGAAACTGGTCAACACGGATAGAGAGAGAAACGTGGAAGCAGACTGGATTAGTAAAAATGAGGCTAAAGTGTTATTTTTCCTGCTATTTATATAGCCAATGCATATGAAGGGCCTCATAAAAACAAGACCAAAGCAAAAAACATTGGTCTGTTCGTGTGTTTTTTTTCATACAGATCAGTTGTGCTACGGTTGCTATCATCTTCAATATAATCTGCTTTTTTACATTTTACAGTTACATTTAGGGCATTAAGCAGATGTTTTTATCCAAAGCGACTTACAATTGACAAGTACATCTGTCAGAAGAAAGAGAAAGAACAATATGTCGTTGTTGTTAAAGTAAGGATGTTCATAAAAACAAGTGCCAAGCACTTACAATCGCTAGGTTAACCCATTCCCTGTATACAACAGAGATAGCTAGGATAAGAAACTACATAATGCTGAGTACTTTTTTTAGGTGCAACAATGTACAACATACAATATGTGCACAAGAGGGGTCAGGGGGGGTGGGGGGTAAGGGGGATGGCGATGCAGAGTCCAGGTGAACTCTAAACAGGTGAGAGGTCACACAGCAAATGCCAAAGTGTTAAAATCCCAGAGTATTCATGACCAGAGTAGATTTTATACACTTTGGTGTTGAATAGGCACTAAGTACATTTTTTGGGGTGTACCAGAAACACTCTTGGGTGTTGTCTAAGTATAATGCTGGTGTAGAGTAATTTAAGTGTTTATTTTAGGATGATGGACTCCCTGAGTGTCCAACGGTTGATTGAAACTTTCCCGGCCGCACGTCGGTTTAGGTTTCGATTCGTCATTGGGTCGCTGCGCCTTCTCATTGGTTGAATCTAGAGACATGTGACCGTTTGTCCTCTTCCACACTACGCGGCAAACTGTTTCGGCAGAGACGGTTGAGTCGACTAGAGGATCGAAGGACAAAGAAAATTTTGAACTTCACGGCAATGTAAACAGGTAAGAAAAGTACCAAGTGAATAATGCACAGGGTTTCTATGTTTCATAGTTAGTTGTGCGTGTGTACTTCATATAGGTCAGAAATTGTATTCATAATGAGTCTTAAGAAGGTATTAAAGTCTTAAATTTAACTTGTTCAAACCTGCAGAAACCCTGAATGCAGAATATTCAGCATTTCTTCGTCTTTTAGATCTGATAACCAACTTTTTGCTAACGTCAAACGAAATGGCCAATGCTAATGAGGCACATGTCTTCAATTTAGCTAACGCCTGGAATAGAGCTCGTAAGTCGCCATTGCTCATGGGACCTATGAGACCGAAAAAAATGAATGGGAGTCAATGGAGAGAAAGTAATTATTTACTGATCCCAGTCTTTATATGCCCCGGATTACACATATGTTGTTTGTGGATTTAAATGATAATTTTTCATGCAAAGAAAACTAATTTAGCGGGAAGGAGTTTGATACGGTTGATACGATATAAACAGATCCCGCAGTCGGAACATGGCTGTGTCTTTGGTGCACTTTACCACCTTCTTTCAAGGAGAGCACCAAAGCCTTGATCGAGGTGAAAGAAGGTGGTAAAGTGCACCAAAGAGACAGCCATGTTCCGACTGCAGGATCAGGGTGTTTTCGAAACCGCCTACTTGCTTACTACTCTTACTAACTATGACGTCAAATTGAGTAAGCAGAACGTAGTAAGCGAGTTTTAGGTAAGCGAGTAGTATCCGAATGTCTTCTACTTCCGGAAAGATTTTGTGTGTAAGCATCGCTAGCCCACTAGACGTACTCAACTGCCCCAGAATGCACTGCGTCTATTCAAAAGAACAGTGAAAGCAATGGCGCTAAACGGGGAGCCGCAGCAGCAGAGCCCACAGCCATACCGATGTAATTGTTTAATAATTGTTTTTAACACATCACCGCAAATCCTTAGGTTGAAGATGTACTGTGACGTTAAATGTGACGTTTATATATTTATTTATAATATTTATTAACGGCGCCCGGCCGGTAGGTTATTGACACGTCATTGGACACGTCATTTGATTCACGTCATCTGAGGTGGTTAAGTAAGGACGGTCTTCTGAACGTCGATTACTCAAATGGATTACTCAATCATTATTTAAGGATTCGAGAAGTAAGCCAAATATTTAGTAGGTAGTAAGCAGTAAGCAAGTAGGTGGTTTCGAACACACCCGAGCGCGACCCCTCCCCCTCCCACTCTGTCCTTCCGAACGGACCTCATTCCCGCCCCCGCCACCCTCACAACACAACAAGCATGGAGGATACCGCGTAAATAAAATTATACGGCGGCGTGAGACGAAATTGTTTCAAAAAAATAAATTAAAAATAAATAAATAATTCAACCCCATATTTTTAAAAAGAAAAAAAAAGGCATACAGCAATCCCATCAATTTCGAAACATTTATTGAGGTATAGATGATAGTCCTAAAGTGACAAAACAACAGGTGGAACATCTGTGCAGTTATCCATGACGCACAGGTCGGAACGGTATTGGCACGCCAGTGCGCGTAATCTTGTGCAAAAAAAACCCAAAAGTGTCCTGTCTCCCTCCTCCAGTGGGCAAGGTAAAAAATAGTCTACGTTTCGTTAAATTAACAACATAACAAGTTGTTGTGCACATTGTCCGCGTGGGAGAAGGATCTGCGCTGCTCCTGAATAAAGACAGAAAAAAGGGAATTTACAATTTAAATAAGATCAAACAATATAACTGGGCATTTTTTTTAGGCCTACTATTTAAAAAGGCCAGTAGGCTACTCACTTAATGGGAAAAGTGGCTCCTCCCTTCGGTCACAATTTTGTGGATGTCGGGCGACAGGGATGTCACTTTTATCCTCAAGCAGTTCTCCAAGCTTGCATTGGGCAGACGGTTCCTCTCGTGTGTCTTGATTGCATTCATTGACGAAAAGCTTGACTCACACGTGTAGGTAGATGGAAACATCGTCAGCACATAAAGGGCAAGTTTCTTGATACCCATGTACTCTTCTGAGCATCCGATCCAGAAATCCTCCACGGAATGTGCACTAAACGCATCACGGACGAGGGAGCTTGACTGGAAATCGATGAGCTCCAACTGAAGCGTTGCCTCGTCCAACGAGCTCATGGTTGTTTTGGCCAGTGAGGAGAATTCCTCGCTTCGCGTGGACAATGGGTTGCGGACAAAGCCAACAATTTCCCTTGGGACACAGTAGTCTCGGAACCGCGACTGAAAGTTGTCCCGTAGCTTGTCAAGGAATTCAGTCATAATTCCTGTCACTCGCCCCCCTCCCTGTGATTTTAATCTTGCAAAGTGCAAGAGCCTTCCACTGGCTAGATCAGACTGGAACAACTCCAGCTTCCTTGTAAACGAATCCATCTTCTCGATCATGTCCACAATGGTTTTCCCTCTCCCTTGTAGTTGCAGGTTCAGCTGGTTAAGATGGCCAAAAATATCAGTTAAAAACGCGATGTTTGTGATGGACATTTCACCTTCTAAGAAGGCCAGGTGATCGTTAGAAGCACGCATCTTGCTCATTCGCAGGAAGGTTTTCATTTGATCTAGTAGCGCACAGAAGCGCTCCAGTGCCTTTCCTTTACTTAACCAGCGCACGTCATTGTGAAGTAGCAGATCTTCGTAGCAGGCCTCTGACTCAGCAACAAGTTGGCGAAAAAGACGGTGCTGTGTGCTTGATGCACCCCGGACAAAATTAATGACTCTCATCACTTTATCCATGACACTCTTCAGCTCGCCAATGAGTCTGGCGCACAGGACACTCTGGTGAATTAGGCAATGTAGTGCGTGCATTTGTGGTGCTATCTCCTCAATCGGGCCACCAGACCTCTGTGGCAACCAACCATGGCAGGTGCACCGTCAGTCACGATGAGGTTTATTTTCTCAATTGGTAGTGCATGTTGTTTAATCAATTCCTCCACTTTGGCAAACATAACATCCCCAGTGGTGTTCCCTTCTAATGGAATTAGAGCCAACAACTCCTCCCTGAACTCCTTCCCATCAAAATACCGCACGTATATGCACATCTGACTGATATCAGTGTTGTCTGTACTCTCATCAATGGCAACGGAAAAGTAGTTGGCCTGACTCAGGCCACTCATAATTGATCAGCGCACATCGTCAGATAGGCTCTCTATGCGTCGGGAAGCTGACCTCGCTGAGAGCGGCATTTGTTTCACTGAGGCAATCACTCCATCCATTGACTTATCTGTAGCCAGCTCCTCCAAAACAGCCACCATCACTTCCTTAAAAACCTCTGCGTCCGTAAATGGTTTGTTGTGACGGGTAAGAACCCATGCTGCTTTAAGGGACGCACTTGTAACCCTCTGCTGCTCGGTGAATGACCTGACAAGTATTTTGTTGCTGTGTGCATATCCAGCCTCCAATGCTTTAATTTTATTCGTTCGCACCTCTGTCCCAGGAGGATACGCGTTTTTGAACTGGCCATGTTTTGTCTCATGGTGTCTTCTGATGTTATATTCTTTGCAAACGGCAACAGCCTCGTTGCAAATGAGACATGTAGGCTTGGCATTAATAAATGCAGGCAGGATAAACGCATACCTCTGCTTCCATTCTTCTTTGTAGGTCCTGCATTCTGAATCAATTTTTCTTTTCAAGGCTTTCGACAACGACATTTTGCATCGATAACTAGCATAGCAATGTTCAGCTAATCATTTTTACACGTCATCTAAAAGAATATTTGTATACGGCAGGTTGCTAGGCAACTGGGCAAGCGCCTGTTTCATGAGAGACGACACGAGATGCAGCAGGCGGCATAAAACCAGCGAACATAAGCAAATAAACGTTTTAATGGAATTAAATTAAATGCGTTTTAAAAGTTAGATGATGTTTATTTTATTTTAATATAATAAAATAAATAATAATTTAAATAGTAGCCCCCCCCCCCCCAAAAAAAAAAGCTATGGCCCGCGATGTCCGCGTCCAAACGTAATTGCCGACCCCTGCTCTAAATGGTAGCTAACCTACAGCTGTATATTATTGTTTTGCACGGGTGAATATTTGTTTAGATGAAAAACTGTTTCCCTTTTTTTTTTTTACATGTTCATGCCATGTGCCAGCCAGAGTCCCTTAATGGCACAACCAATGTTCTAACTGGCAGCTATTTGTGTAACCTTCAAAGTGTTCCATTCTGTTAAAAAATAACGATACAAAATCAAATGTTGCAGTCATACAGACCTGTGTTTTGTGATGCTAAATCAAATACTCAAATACTTTTTGTTGTTGTTGTAATAGTGGAAGGACGACAACAATGCTGTTCAAAGTGCAATACCACGGAAAGAAGAAGTACATTAAACTTAATGGAGCCTCACATTCAGAATTTCTCAAAGAGGGTAAGTTACTTGAGTACCACATTTAACACTAGAACTGGTAACATAGGTAATATATACTTTCAGCGTTTTTTTTTATTTTATGTAACTTTCTTGACAATATGATCGCTTCTTGAACAAAAGAACACGCTGCAGTTGGGTGTATGGATGGTATGAGATGAACTGATCATAGGTGACGTGATTTCAGAGACAAACATTGATTATGACTGGAAATGGCCTTTAACTACTCTGGATAGCTACCACAGAGTGGCCATTGTATAGGGAATTGAGAGGGGCTTCATGGATTATTTAATCTTCAAGTACACTACAATAATAAAAGAGCTTGAAAGCTCATTATTTACCTCAGTAAAATGCATTCCAGGCTTCATTAACTTTTTTCTGTATTCAAAGCTAAAGTGAAGTTCAGCATCTCCACTGAGACAGACATATATGTGCTGGATGACACTGGAACAGAGGTCGATGAAGAGGTCTTCACCGACATCCTGGAGGAAAAAACTGACATCCTGTGGACGATTGTTGATGTTCTTTCAGTCTCTGGTAAATGGTCATTTGATTGTATTGTCCATCGAAGGGTTACAGTTGCAACATGTGGCCGTTGTAATCGACTTTGCCTCACAAAAAGGAGTTATGCTTAAAATGTGGCCGCATCAACCATCAAAACTCATATCTATAACTGGAAAAGAAAACACTTTCCCTGTCTACCCAGTCATCTCCTCTAAATAGAACATGTGGATCAATTAATGAAATCACAAGTGAAAAATGTTTTTAAAAATATTGTGTGCCCTCTTTTCAGACTCTCCTGTCCCATCCTCATGCAATGACACCTTGTCACTATCGTCACCCACATCAGAGAGTGATACTTCTCTGATGTCTTCAAAAAGATGGCCCATCGATAATTCCTTTCTAATGTCTCGAAAAAGAAAGTGCACCGATGAAGCCATTTTGACGTCCACACAAAATCAGCATATTGATGACAGTTCTTCACAGGCCAAAGAGGTGTTGTTTTCTGTAGAACATTTGTCTTTATGTTGTAAATGTTGTATGTTTTGGAATAACATGTTTTACTATGCTGATCTACTTTTTTCTTATTCCTGTTGTCAAGCTTGTCAAGAGAGTTCTGGAACAAAAGCCTGGAGGGGAGAAGATACTTCAAGAATATGCCATGAGAGGAGAGATTAAGGACCGGACACGCCGTGAACTTGTCAACATCGTTGTTGCTGATATGGTGGAAAAGTATGGGTAAGTAAAATATATAATTGTGCATGATTTATTGAATGGTATTTTCATAGTATTTGACTGTAGAAATTTTGCTTATGAAAACAGATTATCAAATAGCAGGTGATAATTGATAAATGACAAGCACGGCCAATGAACTGCAGCCTTGTGCCATATTGACATGAACAAAATGTCATGAGAATATCAGTGTATCCCCTCTCAGCCTCAGCCGGGTCAAAATTTTGGTTTAAAATATATGCTTGTACAAAACTATGGTTTGACATTTTCATTCATATAGTTTGAGTTTACATGTTTGGGTCACCATTGTAAATTGCCATACTGATTTTTTTAATGCAACCTATAATTTTCCACACAGACGTGCTCCACCAAAGGACAAAAGAACACAGTATGCATGGGGGATTGTACAACCCGGTCTCACGAAAAGTCGTGACACTGTCACGTTATTTAATCTATTGAAACGTGATCAGGATCACGTATTTTCAAAATTTTCGTGTTTTAAAGCACAAATTTCCGGCCGTGGTGCAAACAATATTATTCAAGAGTTATAATCAAGCCCAACGCATCAATATTAGTGACAACCCATTAAATACGATATGATTTCTAGATGTCATGGCAACGTCCGCTCGCGACACTGGACTTGTGAGGCGTCGACGCGGACTTTCATTCACATAACCAAAAACAAGACAGTAGATGGCTAGATAAAATAAACATGAAGACATACAGCGCACCTGCATTTAATATATCTGTGAATTGTCACAATTTCTCAGAATCAAAGGTGAAAGTAGAAACGGGTGGCCTAAAGCTGTCATATTGTTCACAGACAAGTTTAAGTAGAAATGGGTGGCCAAAAGCTGTCATATTGTTAGTTATCATTGACTTGAAATACATGGGTTTGAAATTTGTGCTGTAAAACACGAAAATTTTGAAAATACGTGATCCTGATCACGTTTCAATAGATTAAATAACGTGACAGTGTCACACTGTTTCCTTCTCTAAAAGACCCCTACTCCAAAAAAGGCTATGAGAGTATATTAAGTGTGGTTAATGTTACTCAAATGTTCATGTTATAGTTATCAAGACTTTTGCAGTTTCTTAGGAGTAATGTAGGACGGCTTCTTTATTACCAACTTTGCTAGGTGTACAAGCAGCAAGGGATCAATTCATATTCTTGATGGTAAATCTTAACAATTCTTTCTACCAGTATCCATATTGAATCATGCTGAATTTTTTTTATTTTTTTCCAACTTTATTGTTTTCAGGAACATTTCTTTGATGCAGATAGCAACGAGGGCTACATTGCATGTGTAGCAGGATGGGCCTTTAATTAGTGCTGCAGTACCGGCCTATCACTGTTGGGTGCGCTGCCTATAAAGGTGGGTGGTTGTGCACTGGGAGCCATCTTGCCTGGGAGCTCCTGGCTGCCCCGACTCCTGTTATCACTCCTGTTATCACCGCACCTGATCGCCTCACCTGATCGCCTTTTAGCTGGATCGTGCAGCTCGCCGTTGTTTGGTATGTAGTAGTTGTGTGCATCTGTGTACCTTCTAAACTTTGCACAAGTCCTCAACATTGGCTTCATCCCTCGGGCAGTTCATTGGCCGGGTCTTCCTTCTCCCGTATCGAACCCAGTTGTAGGGCGTGCGAGTGTTTTCCTCCTCTACCTGTTGCAGCGGGGAGCGATCAGCTGATTGATCGAGTTGCACTTGTAATTGTGCTGTTCGGTACAAGTGATCCCCTTCCTCCCCTTTGATGTTCATTCAACTCCTGACGTTATGTGGATAAGATGACTAACTCAAGTTACTACAGTTGTTGTTCAGCCTCTAGAACAAATGTATTTTTCTATGGCAGGGTTGACGTGTGTGTGGGCGGTATCTGCCAGCACGTTCCCCCCCCCTCTTCACGCTGCTGTTGGCCGGCTGCTGTTTTGTCCACTGGTTTATATAGCCAACACATCCATCCTACTCTGCATCTCCTACTGTGCTGTACCTGCCACCGAGTATGGTGATTGCTGCCTCATCCTCAGTCTCATTATCTTAATCTATTAATTTAACCGACTTCTAACTGATCTTATTGATGATATTATTTGTGTTTTGTGGGTTGCTTTGCATGTTTGTTTTTGGTTTAATTCGTTTTCTTAGTTATTTTTGGTTTGGCTTAATTGCTTTATTTATTCATTTGGATTTATCAGTTTGGATAAATCTCTATTACCTTTGATTTCATTTCTTTGTTGTTATTTGCCCTCCCCTTTTTGTGTATTTTGTGTGTGTGTGTTCGCTTTAGTGTGGTTATGTGAACATATATTATTGAGAAGTCATGTTTAAAGATTATATATATTAATTAAAAGGAATTGAATTTGTATGCTGGACCCAGTCTCAAGCTTTCATTAGTAAACAAACTTGTGTGCTTTAACTGAGGTTAATCTAACTCTCCAGGTGAAATTCCTGGGGTGGCGTTGTTGGCAACTTGTCACTAGTTCTTTAACTAAACTCTATCTTATTGGTTCCTCGACCGCCGAATGCCACACATGGAAGCTTAAAAACACACAGCGGGACGTCAGCAGTGGCAGCAGTAGGAGTGGATTTAGGAGAATGAGCTCTCCCACCTCAAACAGCAGTGGACCACAGTTGGAGAGAGAAGTGTCTAATGAGCACCAGCTGGAGGGAGACCATGTTGCGAGGCCATTTCTCTACTGAAACACAGCACGGACAAAGAACAGATATTCATGAAAATGAAGGCAACCTTCAACCACCGACAACAGCTGATCCACGATCCTGAGCAATGCAGCACAGTTCTTGCACTGTTCCCAAGGTTCCTTGACACGAAAGGTCTGGTAAATTCACGTTAATTATGTTTAAAATGTATTCTGTCAAAAACAGCATTACAAAGATGAGGATATTTCCCGCCCACTGCTACCACCATCAAATAAACCTACACATGATTTCTCCCCTTTAGGTCTTGCAGGACTTTGACCTGTTGTTTAGAGCTGAGACTTCTTCAAAACTTCTTGAGAAATGGGGAACACTCCTGAAGGTTGAAGTAATACAGCAAGCCAAAAACCTCAGCAAGACACCCCTTCTTGACTACCTCATTCAGTCTGCAGAGGAGAACCCTGATGAGGATGAAGGTAAGTGATATAAAATAACCTGTTTGTATTTGGCCACCTTTTTAGATGCTGACTATTTATTGACAAGAACTTTTTGAACCTTTTATGTTGTGTCATGTGCTTTCATCAGGTGTATTTCATGCTCAAAGTATGTGCTCTCCCTTTTCAGGTTGGGATAGTGACATGGCCTCACTTCTCCTGCTGGTCTACCTCCTGCCACCACCTCCAAGTGGAAAGAAGGGAGCTGTGAAAATTAGTATCAGGGAAGCTGTGGATCGTGTCGTCAAGTTTCACAAGGTAATTGTATCCTGATAATTTCTTTTTTTTTAAAGGTCCCATGGCATGCCGCCAGGTGTGGCGTGATTAGCCGCTACAAGCCGTTTTGGAAATCTGGCCCTTAAGACATCACAGGTGGGCGTGTCCACCTATATGTGTGACAGATAGATGAGCAACGTTTGGTACAGTCCACTGAGTAGGCTGGTAGACTGATCTATCCAGCACACATCTTGGTGGACACGCCCACCTGTGATGTCGTAAGGGGAAGATTTCCAAAACGGCTTGTACCAGCTAATCACACCACACCTGGTGGCATGCCATGGGACCTTTAAACCATCTAATATGCAGTAGTGTAACCAAACAAAACAGACATGTTTTGGCTAATTATTGTACCTTTCACTTGATGCAAGGGAATTTTCTCACAGGTAGAGAGAAATGCGGTAGCATGACTGTTCAACATGCATACTGGATAGAACAATCCTCAGTTAGGAAATATCTGAAATTAAATGTCTTCAAAACCTCCAGCACTTAGACAAGTGATGTCCCATAAATACCAGAATGAATTGCAAGTGATGATATGTAAACACAACAGTTAGCGACTTCTTCTCATAGGATAGAGTTCAGTTGAAGTTCATTTTTTAATTCTTCAGAATGAATGTTGTGGAGGTAATTATTTTTGCAATGCACCAGTTTCTTTTCATTGCATCTCCATGTCGAGGCCTTGTGAAAATAAAATCAATAAAAAGGTTGTACTTTTTGTCATTTTACAGTCATGTCGCAGCCTTCAGGAACACTCTGGTCCAGACCAGCGGAGGCAGCCCTACATCCTGGCAGTTGGGACGGCAAGAAACAGCATCCATCAGTACTACATTGCGATGGATAATGGGTTCCTTCCCTGCAAGGCCAGGTCTTCCCTCTCAGCCTTTGAACTTTTCAAGGCACATTATGTGTTTGGTGTCTCCTATGACCAGGCCTTAAACGGCATGTTTACATTTGTGCAGACCACAATCTACAACATTGACATCGGGCTCAAGGACCTCAGGGCAAAGCTCCTCAACTGAACTTATGATGTTTCGATGCTTTGTGTGTAAATCCGCTTTTCACAGCATTCAGCTGTTGGTCCGCCATCTCAAACTTTCCCATGCCTTTTTTCCTGGTATGCAGTTTCAATTGGTGTGTGACCAGAATGGATGCCGTCATAGATTTTGTAGTTTTTCAGGCTTCAGAAAACATCTTCAGTGCAAGCATAATGCTGAAATTCTAGATCCAGCTGTTAATGAACCAGTTACTCCTTCAGTTGTTGTACATGATCAGCGAACAGTATTAACTTTAATTTCAGAGCAACCAGTGAATTCTCAAAGTTGTATTGAGAACAGGCAACATACCCAAGAAATGTGTGCATCCCTTATTGCAAAACTCCAAAGCAGTGGTGTGGCTACTAATGTTGTAAAGACTGTTGTTGCAAATATGGAGGAGCTTGTAGAGGAATTGCATTCAACTGTTAAAGAAGATGTGATAAAATTACTACCCGATGAGGGCATGAGAGCAAAATTTGATGAATACTTTGACAGTCTTGAAAATCCATTTAGCAAACTAAACACTGAGACAAAATTGAAAAAATATTTCAGTGAGAAATGTGGTCTTGTAGAACCTGTTGAGGTCGCTCTAGGAGTGAGGTATGACACCAGAAGGAATCGAGACACTGGCACATACGAACAAGTTCCTGTTACAGACAAATTTGTGTACATTCCTCTATTGGAAACACTGAAATTGATATTCAACAACAAGGAGATTTGTGATCATATTTTGCAGCCTTGTGAGAAAACAGGCGTTTATAAAGATTTCTGTGATGGGAACTATTTTAAAGATCCCCCCCCTTTTCTCTGAAAAACCAAACTCTCTCCAAATACAGATATTCTATGACGATTTTGAAATGGCAAACCCACTTGGATCCAAGCATGGTATCCATAAGATTGGAAGTATATACTTTGTTTTACGAAATCTGTCTCCAAAGATAAACTCGGCTCTAATGAATATTCATCTTCTGGCACTTTTTCAAGTATGGATTTCATACCATCTTGGAGCCTCTTGTACAAGATCTGAAAGTCCTTGAGTGCACAGGAGTGGAACTTCCTTTCTCTGATGAACCAGTTCGTGGCACAATTGCTCAAGTAACTGGGGACAATTTGGGATTGCACACACTACTTGGGTATGTTGAATCATTCAATGCCAACTATTTTTGCCATTATTGTCTGATAGACTGTGCAGACAGTTTTTAGTGATGATGATCCAAGAATAACGTTCCGCAATAAAGCACTCCATGCTCAGCATTGAAATGACCTCATGGCAGATCCTACACTGGCTTCAACATTTGGAGTGAAGCGAACGTGTTTACTCAGGCCCCGTTCACACGAAGCCGAAACGGGCGAAACCGTTACGGTTTCGATCTATCCGGTTTCGAAGTATCTCCGTAAAGACGAAGCCAAGCGAAACCCGGTAGATCTGTAGAAACGCTGTAGTACACATTCCAGGCCCATAAGGGGCGCTGCTTCTGGTACAGAAATCCAGAAGAAATGAAATAATTGGCGAGCATGCGCATAAAGGCATAGGCATAAAGGCTGCCCTTATGCGCAGGCTCGCATGTGATTTCTGAGACTCTGCGGGCTTAAGAGCCATTGGCTAGGAGGTCGAGGGGTGGGGCGATGACGTCATGGTTTGCGGTTTCAGTCGGTTTCAGGCGTACACACGAATCCAAAACGAAACCGGGTAGATTTGAAACCACCCCCGAGGGTGGTTTCAGAAGTTTGCGGTTTCGGTCAGCGGATTCGCCGGCTTCGTGTGTACGGAAGGCCGAACCGTACAATACCTTTGCGGTTTCGCCATGAAATCGGCTTCGTGTGAACGGGGCCTCAATGATCTACAGTACTTTCATGTTTCTGACAACTATGCTGTAGACATTATGCATGACATATTGGAAGGAGTGGGGCAGTTTGAGCTAAAGTTGCTCTTTGGTTACCTCACAGACAACAACATCATATCCAAGACAGATGTTTGTAACCGGATATATTCATACAATTATGGCTTTGTTGAGCGAAAAAACCGACCAACCAGAATCAACTTGGAGCAGTCTGGAAACGGCATTGGTCTTAATGCCATTCAGACATTTTGCTTGATCCGGAATATGCCCTTGATACTTGGAGATGTTGTACAAGAAGGAAATGCACACTTCTGTTGCAAATTATGAACATCATATTTTCTCCAGTCGTTACTGATGGCATGACTGTATGTCTGAAGCATCTCATTGTTGAACATCATCAACTTTTCAAACAGCTTTATCCACATCGCAAACTGATTCCTAAACATAATTTCATGACTCATTATCCCAGGTCCATTCGAAAAATAGGTCCAATTCTTCATGTTTGGACAATGCGAT
The DNA here is from genome assembly GCF_902167405.1 of Gadus morhua. Lineage (NCBI taxonomy): Eukaryota > Metazoa > Chordata > Actinopteri > Gadiformes > Gadidae > Gadus > Gadus morhua. The sequence goes on from NC_044063.1 coordinate 33,961,578, forward strand.
ATGAAGCCAAGCATTGGTTTTTCAAGAACACAATCAAAAATTTCAAAAATATAACAAAGTCGTTGGCTAAAAAACATCAGATGGCTATAGCATTTCATTGGGAATCAACACCTTTCGAAAGTATTGACTGTGGGCCAGTGAAAACCGTTAAGCTCAATGCCATAGAAAATGGTGAGAACGTTGCTGAAGAACTACAGGTTGACTTGGACTGTGAAGTTGATGTGACATCTTGGATCACTTGTTTTGGGACAGAATATCGCCCAGGCCTTCTGGTTTGCTCAAACATAGAGGATTTGCCAGTATTTAGCCTTTTTTTTCATTCTTTTAATGTGAGACGGGGAAATGACAAAAATATTTCAGTTCTAAAAGTTGATGAGTTGTGCTTGTTTAAGCCATTTGATTTGCAAACAACTTATGGGTTTGACAGAGATGACCAGTATGTGGTGCCTGTGCATGTGTTGCTGTAAGCAACTTGTTGATTGGTTGCCAGGCACACCATTGTTTTCTTTATTTTCAAAACTTTCAAGTTCAAGTTGTTAGTTACATCATCTAAATGTTGAACTAATTTTCATTGTTTGACAGAGATGACCAGTATGTGGTGCCTGTGCATGTGTTTTTGTAAGAAACTTGCTTAAAGGGGAATCCCGGTGTAAAACGGATTTGGGATATGTTTTGTATGATAACGAGTTGAAACGTTTGTTTTGGAGCACAGAAAACGCATATAGACGCTTTCTTTCTGGCTGTTTTTAGCCGATTCTATCAAAACGCTATAAACTTGGAACAATGGGGCAGTGGTTATGGTACTACTTCTAGCCTTTTAAATGGTTTAAAATAGCGATTTAGTTTTTACCATAACCACTGCCCCCATTGTTCCAAGTTTATAGCGTTTTGATAGAATCGGCCAGAAACAGCCAACTGAAGAAAGCGTCTATATGCGTTTTTTGTGCTCCAAAACGAACGTTTCAACTCGTTATCATACAAAACATACCCCAAATCCATTTTACACCGGAATTCCCCTTTAATTGGTTGACAGAGACACATTTATTTATTTACTGTAACAACCACAGCAGCATCAATAAAAATGTTTTCAAGAATCTAATGCGTAGACTATTCATTCCTGAAGTGTTGATAATTCACCTCAAAGGTGTTGGTTGTACACCAGTCAGAGTACATTCTCACTCTAGAAGTATTAAATAATCAGCTCTGTGAAGTGCTACAAAGCACTGACTTGGAATACATATTTATTCTCTCTGGGGTTCTAGGTTTACACTGCAGGTGTAAGGAAGCACTGAATGAGTGCCCAAAAGTACCACTAATAGAGTACATTTGCACTCTCAAAGTGTTCAAATGTAACTCTAAATTTGGAGTACATATTTTGCTCTTCTAACAGTGTTGAGTGAACACTGAACTCTTGGACCTATACCCCGACATGAGTGTTACATGTACACCTATAGAGTACAATGTACACTGGGATTTTTGCTGTATGCTGTAGCTGGTAAGCGACTCTGCGGTCCTGACGTCGGCAGGGAGCTCGTTCCACCACTGCGGTACCAAAACAGGGAAGAGTTGTGACTTTGTTGTTCGACCGTTGCTTGTTCTTAGCGCTGGTACAAGACGTCCAGCTGAGGTAGTAGTAGAGTGCTCGAGCTGGGACGTGTGGTCTGACCAAGGCTTGGAGGAACGAAGGGCCAGTTACGTGGACCACCTTGTAGGCCAGTACAATCTACATTCCTACAGAATGTGGATTGTTTTTGATATCATGATTATTATATGATTTCAATATAATATAATTGAATTATTTTAATATAATTTAATCTGAACCTAATTACATTTAATGAATCGTCCCCAAAGGAAAGTAAGGTCCCCAAAGGTATGTGTATTTGTGTACAGCTGAAGACCCCAAAAGTGACATTAAAATGATTTGTCCCCAATCTACAGTTAAAAAATATTATTCAACTAAAGTTGTTTTAAACTAAATTCTCAACTGATTTTTATAATCTGGAGACTCCCAGTAATTTTTTTTCAGCTGCCTGTATTTCTCTAAACCATTCAGAAAGTGGTGTCCTTGAAGGTGGGGTGTTGGAACATGCGACCCCAAAAGTGACGTAGACGTGTGTGTGTGTGTGTGTGTGTGTGTGTGTGTGTGTGTGTGTGTGTGTGTGTGTGTGTGTGTGTGTGTGTGTGTGTGTGTGTGTGTGTGTGTGTGTGTGTGTGTGTGTGTGTGTGTGTGTGTGTGAAAACACACACTGTAACGCAAGTGTTTCTTGCCGGTTCTTTGACGTGTCTTGTATTTCCACAACGTGACTGTTGTGGGGGTTATCTGAGCCATGGTTGAGAAGGAATTGGGGGAAAGGAACTTTGGCTTTGACTTGCTGAATTAGGCTACATGAACTGCGACATGCCGCCGGTTGCCGCGAGGCACCATCGCCCGACAGCGGGCAGCGGGCAGCAGGCAGCGTGCGGTTCAGTCGACTTCAGGTTGATGTGAAAGTGGAAGAACCAGAGACGTCGCAGAACCCGACAAAGTCGTTTGTGATTCATAATATCGTCTGGAGGCGCACACAGCTTTTGGCCCTGATAATATGTAATAAATGATATAGATTTCTATGTATTATATGATATTATTTAGATATAGAGCTCCAGGACTGTAACGCAAGTGTTGTACACTTACTTATTATTTGGATAACCGTTCTGCTTTTGGTGTTATATGGCGCATAACACGTCGGACTCGTCTCTGGTATTTCTACAACGAGACTCGTATTGGGGGTTATCTCAGACATGGTTGAGAAGGAATTGGGGAAAGGAACTTTGGCTTTGACTCGCTGAAGTAGGCTACATGAACTGCGACTTGCCGCCGGTTGCCGCGAGGCACCATCGCCCGGCAGCGGGCAGCCGGCAGCAGGCAGCGCGCGGTTCAGTCGACTTCAGGTTGATGTGAAAGTGGAAGAACCAGAGACGTCGCAGAACCCGACAAAGTCGTTTGTGATTCATAATATCGTCTGGAGGCGCACACAGCTTTTGGCCGTGATAATATGTATTGGATGATATAGATTTCTATGTATTATATGATATTATTTAGATATAGCCTAGAGCTCCAGGACTGTAACGCAAGTGTCGTAGGCCTACACTTCCTTATTATTTGGATAACCGTTCTGCTTTTGGTGTTATATGGCGCATAACACGTCGGACTCTCGTCTCTGGTATTTCTACAACGAGACTCGTATTGGGGGTTATCTGAGCCATGGTTGAGAAGGAATTGGGGAAAGGAACTTTGGCTTTGACTCGCTGAAGTACATGAACTGCGACTTGCCACCGGTTGCTGCGAGGCACCATCGCCCGGCAGCGGGCAGCCGGCAGCAGGCAGCGTGCGGTTCAGTCGACTTCAGGTTGATGTGAAAGTGGAAGAACCAGAGACGTCGCAGAACCCGACAAAGTCGTTTGTGATTAATAATATCGTCTGGAGGCGCACACAGCTTTTGGCCGTGATAATGTATATTAAATGATACAGATTTCTATGTATTATATGATATTATTTAGATATAGAGCTCCAGGACTGTAACGCAAGTGTTGTACACTTCCTCGTCGGACTCTCGTCTCTGGTATTTCTACAATGAGACTCGTATTGGGGGTTATCTCAGCCAAGGTTGAGAATGAATTGGGGGGAAGGAACTTTGGCTTTGACTCCCTCAAACACATGAACCACGACATGGAGGAGAAAGGGATTGTTGGCGGCGAATGTCTCCCGCTTGAGCCCCGCTGAGGGACCACCGCCGGAGGCGGAGGTTCCTATGACCGGCAACGATCCCTTTCTCCTCCTTGTCGCGGTTCAGTCTACTTCACTTTGATGAGGACGTTGAAGAACCAGGAACGTCGGAGAACCCAACGAGGTCGTTTGAGATTCATAATATCGGCTCACACAGCTTTTGGCCGTGATAATATATATTATATGATATATCTATGTAGGCTATATGATAATATTTAGATATAGAGCTCCAGGACTCCCGCGTGTTCTAGAATATTTACAGAACACGGCTAACTGTACGTCCACACCAGGAGCGACCAAAGCGTCAAGACGCTTTGGTCGCTCACAAAGTTTCGCTGCGAATTTTTCTGTTCGCTTTGGTCGCTCAAGTCGCTCATGACGTAGGGGAGAGCCGAGTCGATTGAAACACGGGACGATTGAAACACAGCGATTTCCTCGAAAACCACGGAAGGCTTTCACGTCAAATTTCGTCACCACGTTCAGCACGGAAGCCTGACCAACCCCACGAAATTTTGTGTAATGACGTACCACCGTTCAAATGTTATCCCCCAAACCTGTTTTCGAGAGCGTAAACTAAAATCCTTCCTGCGGTAGTTTTTTTGTAATAAATAGTTGTGTTTTTTGTTTCATGCCATAATAATATGACTATACAACAGATGAATTAGTACTTAAACCTGTGTTAAAGTGTGCAATGTCAGAGTTTTGAAGTTTAGAGGTAAAAAAGGTTTAAGTGTCAGTAGTCGCTGTAGGGACGATTGAAACACTTGTTTCAAACGCAACAGGAGTCATGTTATCCGGTTGACGTGGTAGTTTTTGTTCAAAATAAATAAAAGGATGTTCAACTGTGTATCCCTAAACATGACTTATGATAGGGAAATAAGTACAATTTATGCAAATGTAGTCGTCCAAAAGAAAATAGGTGAGTTTTAATCGAAACGTGCATCTTTACAATTACGCACGGGCCAAAAATATATTTTAACCTATTTATTGTATGCGGAATTATGTGAAATTTTAGCAATGACAAGTACACTACTGTGTTGTCCGGTATATTGCAAAAAAACAAGAGTAAGTTCAATAGTTTATTTTTAAAATATGCTGTTTCATTCGTCCCGCATGTGTGTTTCAAACGTCCCGACTAGGCGGGGCGTTTGAAACAGATGTCAACTTACTTTCAAAGTTAAAAAACAGCTCGATCATCCAACATATGTATTAAATTACACTTGTAACTAAGATAACACACATGTGAGTTGTTGATCACATGTTGAAATTATTTGTATACGTAACGTCATCTTTGAAAAAGACGTTTAACTGAAAAGTGTTTCAATCGACCCGGCTCTCCCCTTCAATTCAATTATGCAGACGCATTTAAAGGAGCCGTATGCTTTTAGTAGGCCCTACAGACAGCCATATCAAAGAGTGAACTCTCCCATACACCTTGGCCATATTGCCGAGACGGTTTTGATTGTTGGATAAAGTGCTTCGACAACAAGTAGGACAGTGATTCCCCCCAATATAAAAAAAATCCTAAAATGTAGGCTAATTACAACCGAGAACAAAAAACCCTGCGTGCTGTAGCTAGTTAAAATATGTTTCACTGATCTGCATCTGCAAATCATGATCTGCACTCATTCGTCGCACTCAAAACAAATAGACATTGGCGCACATGGCTAATTTGCATACGTGCACAGGACTGGTTGGCTCCGCAAGGCAAATAATGGAACATATCTATCTATCTAGGCCTATCTGTCTATCTATCTATCAACGCGTGTCTAGTTTTATTGTGATGTATTGTGTGTATGTCCAGTCAGACTTGTTCTGTGTGGTCTTGTAGACTACTGTCCTGTGTGGGCCCAAACACCTCGGCCCACACAGGACGAGGTGGTCGGGAATCGCCGGATTCCCGACGATTTGTGTCGTTTGGTATTAATAAAGACTTGACTAGGCTATCCATCTATCTAGACTATTTAATTAACAATTATTCACCTCAGGCTCCGTGAATAGTGGGGAATAGAGGGATAAAAGACAAGATATATATCCCTTGTCATTTATCCCTCGTCTTGGCGATTAGTTTGTTTATTCAAAAACTTTTTTGGTTTTGTTTAAAGCATGCTACACGCGATTGGTTGGTTAGATTGGTGGCATGGAGAGCAAATGAAAATGATTCCCACTTAAATACGAACGTTCTAGATGTATAAATACTCCCGCTTATCATCACTTGGTATCCAAACCACTATGGCGTTTCGATCTCTGAACTGAAAAAGGGTTGGTTCGTACAACACCGGGTGCCCAGTTACAGCCGCGATTAATACTTCAGCCGACATTTTGTTCAGTGAGTGAATAAAGGTAGGTAGGAACCAAAGTGCCTGCCGGTGTTCCCTGGGATCCACGCAAGCGAAGAGCGTCTACATTCCGATTGGCTGTCAGTGTTTGGCCGCTGAAGCGCGTCATAGTCATTTGCATAAAGTTAAAAAGTTTCCAACTTCTTTTTGACGCTCTGGTCGCTCAACTTTGGCCGCTGGTAGCGCTGGTCGCTTTGGTCGCTCTTGCCCATAGAAAGTGAATGACTTCCGGCGATTTGGTCGCTCAATTCGCTTCTGGTGTGGACGTACAGTAAAGGCTGTGTGCGCCTCGCCATTGCGATACATCCACTGTAAACAGAGCGCATGGTACCGTGGCTGCAAGCTGCTCAGGGCCACACCCCCACCCTCCTCCTTGACCCGCCTTGCTCCTCCTCATTTGCATTATAGCTACAGACACCAAAACAGCGCATTTGAGGGAAGCTCAATGTGCGACTGGCTCGGAGTGGCTGTAACTCTGCACCACGGCTGAATTTCGGGAACGTCTTTGAATACTGTGTTAGTTGCCCACTAATACCTATATTAAAGAATACATAAAATAGCATGTCATGGGACCTTCAACGTTTCGGGGGGCGCCTGGTCAACGTCGCAACCAATTCGATTTTGTCTAGAGGGGAGTTACTGAGCGCCCCCTCCCGAAGTGGTACAGCCCAGGTCGGCCTTGAACTGCGATTGGTCAGAAAGACGTAACAGCTAATGACAACATTGAACTCTCATGCAGGCTCGAACAGAGTGAAACACAAACACACACACACACACACACATCGTTTTTCACCCACTACGTATCCAGCTTGTTCCGTGCTTAAAACACCCAGGCTACTATGCGGCGTGCTGGGGCTCTCATGTTCTCCCCTGCGGTGTATTCCTTGTCCGCATCCACTTCCATCCAGTTGTCATACGATTCATGCAGACTGGTTTTGAACGGCTGATTCCATGGATGTACTTTGCGTGTGCCGTGTTTTCCCGCCGATGTGGCGAAGCTGTATGGTTATGCTGTTATTAGCTTAAATAAATGCACTATATAAGTTGACTATGAACAATTATTGAAGTTTAACATTTTGTTCAGCAAATTTGACAATTGACAGATGCAATATTGTAGCCAGTGGAGATCGCAAAATTCTGACCCCCTCCAGAAGCACAAACAATGGGCAAATTTAGAATCATTAGTTGCAAAATGTTGCAAATTTGATTCTCTATGCAAAGCCCATCATGTCGATATTGCTGTTTAGTGCTGCTCTAGTTTGCACAGGTTCAGGAGACCCGCAGTGAATTCAACCCGGTCCACTTGACATCTAGGCGCATGAGTGTTTATTTGGCTACAGGCTTTTCCAATTCATTTTGGCTGCAGTATGTGGTGCACTTTCCTATCCTTAACGTAAACATTAACCTATTCAGTAGGCCTGCCCCGACGTGAGTCAGACATGACGATTTGTCTTTCCTTTACTTCTCAAACTACGTGACAATTGCATGTTCATCAGCCCGATTTTCAAATTTCCTCGGGGGAGAAACCCCCAAACCCCCGTTTTAAAAGGACTCTAACTGCTGGGCTACAGCCCCGGATGTTTTCAATTGCTAGCGACGCTCCTGCTGTCGACAAACTATCATCCGATATTCAACTTAGCATTAGTAGACAGGTCTTCGGACTATCAAATTAAAGTGAAAACAGTTTAGTGTCTACAAGTTATTAACAGAGCAAAACAGAGAAAATAGTTGACTATCTGTTGATGGCCAACAAACTATCAGTCGATATTCTACTAAGCATCAATAGACAGGCAGGGGCGCCGAAAAGGGGGGGTAAAGGAGACGGATTCTAGGGGCCCATGATGGAGGGGGGGGGCCCAGAGAGGCCCCTAATGATGATGAAATTATAATACAGAAAAAATAATGACACTAAGTTATTAACTAACATATAATCATACATGTTTTATTTTCCATGTCCTGGTAACAATTCCTTTATTTGTTTTGGAAGCATCAACCCCTGCAGGGCCCCCCCTTCCCCCCCTCTATTTACGTAAAATGGTTCAGTCCGACTGGATCAGCTGCGGTAGCGCACCGGCGGCCACAGCGGGCAAAGCGGAGGAGACAGCAGTATGCCTCAAAAATCAGGCAGCCAAAAAAGAAAGGAAAATAAATTAAGAGAGGAGAAGGAGTTGAAGGGTCGACAATATGTCACCCAGTATTTCCAAAAAAAAGGTGGGTTTGTTGTGGTGGAAAGTTATGGATATTAACTTTGTCCCTGTCTGTGGTCTATAAGCTAGCTCACTTTTCTCACCATGTTAAATCAAGAAAACTCTGGATTTTTACATTTTACTGCTATATTAGTTAAATAATCAATCCAGTCAAACATTTATCAAGCTGTTCTTATTCAATAATAGTTGATCTCCCCTCTGTCAAAATGATGCCTCATTCTGAACAGAGTCAAGTGCACCAGAAGCTGCAGCAGCTGTCTGTCAGCCCCCAACTCCCCCTGCCCCTGAATCAGCCCCAGTGCCCCCACATGAGGAAGGAGGTGAGCAGCTGTGTGTGTTGAAATAATAATAATAATACATAATATAATACCAAATATAATACATTTTACTACAGTCTCAAAACAATACAAAGATGAAGGTAATTCATTAATTAAAATGAATTAAATGCAAGGCATTTTGAACAATTTTAATGGTTTAAAAAGCATAAACCCTTTTAAAAAATGAAATAGAAGACGTGCAGTAAGAACAGAGGAGAACATCTGTGGTGTGTGCAGCAGACTGGGGTGACTGCTCTCAGTCCAATCAGAGAAGTTAACATGTTGGTGACTATGCTATTACAAATAGTTATATTATAGGAAATCCTATATAATTAATGCATGTCATGTACACTCTACAGAGCCAGGTCCAGGACCCTCTTCTGGTTTGTCAGGGAGGGATGTGGAGGAAGTGGAGGAAGAGATGGAAGAGGGTACAGATGACAGTGAGAGTGCAGAAACACAGGCGACAGAGAGTGAGGGCGAAGAAGTTGAAAGGAATTCAGAGGAGGATGGACTGAATACAGAAAGAGCCAGAAAGACAACAGAGAGGCAGGAAGAACAACAAGCTGATGTTCAGGTCTTTGAAAGGGAAGAAGATCATTTGACTGATGACCCTGGTTTCTGGCCAGCAGCTTTAACTGATCAGGATAGGGAGAAGATAGTAAGGAAATTGGCCATGAGAGAGAAAGAAGTAGAAATGCCATGTGATTCAAAGGGGAAGCCATTCCCTGACTACCTGAATTATACAAAGGCAGCAAATAAAAGAGAAAAGGTAAACAGAGACTGGCTGACTTTCAGTCAAAGTAATAATTCACTTTATTGCATACCATGTGTGCTTTTCTCCCATGTACAGAAAAAGCCTTCCACTAGTGCACTGACCAGTCAAAATGGGTATAAAATGTGTGATGTGAAGTGGCGTCGAATGTACAATAAATTCCCAGTCCATCAGAGGAGTGAGGCACATAGAGATTGCTACTTAAGAAAGTAGGAAAAATCTGCAAGGATCTGTAATGAAAGATAGAGGTGTGGATTCTCTGTTAAATAAGGAGTTGCAAACAGAAATAGAGAAAAATAGAGCCATCTTGGAGAGACTCTTAGACGTAACCCTACACTTGGCCTCAAGAAACCTGCCTTTCAGGGGCAAAACCAAAGACCTAGATGACATTCATAATGGCAATTTCCTAGGCACACTGGAGCTCTTGTCACATTATGATCCTCTGCTGAAAGAGCACTTTCAAAAAATCAGGGACAACAAACAAAAACAAAAAAGGAAAAGGAACCAGGCTAACACATTATCTTAGCTCTGACAGTCAGAATGAGTTTATCAACTTATGTGGACGACGAGTTCTGAAAAGAATTCTGCAGGAACGGGAGGATGCCATATATTATGCTGTCATCTGTGATGCCACACCAGACATTTCCCATACTGAGCAAAATGTGGTGCTACTACGGTATGTTAAATATGACAAAGAAAAAGATGAGTGGGAAATTACGGAGAGGTTCCTTGAACTCAGGGATTTTCACAAAAAGACGGGGAGTGAGATCGCAGAGATGATTCATGCAGTTCTTCGTGACCATGGGATAGACATCGGTGATTGCAGAGGGCAGGGCTATGACAACGGGGCTAACATGTCAGGGAAAATAAAGGGAGTCCAAGCTCAAATACTGAAGAAAAACAAGCTGGCTACTTATTCACCATGTGCCTCCCACACATTAAATCTTGTTGGTGTGCATGCTGCACAGTCAAGCCCAGAGGTATCCACATTTTTCAGCTGCATAAATCGCCTGTACACATTTGTAAGTGGCAGCCCAGAGCGTTGGGCCATCTATAAAGTGCAAACAGGTTGCTCATTGCATCGCCTATCTGATACCCGCTGGAGTGCAAGGATTGAGGCTGTTAAACCTGTGGCAAAGCACCTACCTTCTGTCCTCAAATCCCTTGATAGCATAGTTATGACATGCTGTCTCACCAGTGAAGCAAGATCAGAAGCTAATGGTTTGAGGAAATACTTCATGTAATTTGATGCTGTTGTTCTTCTCACTGTCTGGCTGAAGGTACTGCAAAGTATTGACAACAGGAATGTTATTCTCCAGTCAGGAAAAATATCACTTGACATAGAAGCAGCCAATATCAGAGACTTGACAGAAGAGATGCAGTCTCTAAGAGATGCATGGGAGACTCTCCTAGCTGAGGCAAAGTTGATAGCTGGGGAAATGAATGTTACACCTCAGTTAAGCAAGGAGTCCAGCTGCCAGAAGAAAAGGCGGAGATTCCATGATGAAACCGCTGAAGAGGAGACAACTCAGGAGAGTTCATTTTATACAGCCATGGACCGTACCGTATCATCAGTGACTTGGACACTAGGTTCCGGGGCATTGCACATATTGTCAACGAGTTTTCTGCTGTTCTGAAAGTTGGGCAGATTAGTGAGGGCAAAATCTCTTCTGTGTGCCAACAACTGATCACAAAGTATTCTAGTGATCTTACTCTAGATTTTGAAAATCAAGTAAGACACCTAAACAGTGTATATGCAGCCAACTTCCCCCCTAACCTGTCCCCTCTTGAACTCCTGAATGCAATTTGTAGGCTGCAGCTGCAAAGCATCTTTGGAGAAGTGTGCATTGCCTTGCGCATATTTTGCACCCTGCCAGTTAGTGTTGCTGGTGGTGAGAGAGCGTTCAGTAAACTAAAAATGATAAAAAACTATTTGAGGTCCACAATGTCTCAGGAAAGACTTTGCAGTCTTGCCAAGCTGTCAATTGAGAGTCAGTTGGCTAGAAAGCTGGACTTCAAAGACCTGATAAGTGATTTTGCACATGAGAAGGCTCGGCGTTGGGCTTTGGGTGAGAAGAGTTGAGCAAGGACCAGTGATTGAAAGGTTGCAAAAGGAAGCTTGACTCAGTCGGCAACGTTATATTATATATTTGCCATTCTTTCATATATTAAGTTCTACTTAAATGATGAGAAATCATATATGGCCATTTTGTATTCTGATGGCGTTTTTGTTTTTGCTGAGATTTTTTTCTCTCCACTGATTATAATTGCTATTTTTTCATGGAAGAGTTTATTTCCAATTTAAGAATCAGTGGTGCAGCAAATAAATGACTCAAAATGAATTCCATTGTATTCAGAGTGCTCAGTTCTTCCCCTACTGTACATGTCAACTGTCATGCTGTTCTTCTTTCACAAATATGGTAATGATAGTCAAAAATACCATTAAAATGCATAATTGTATGTAAAATAGCATCAAAAAATGTTGCCGCTGTGTTGGGGGCCCTGTAAAGATTCTTTTCATGGGGCCCAAAATCCCTAGCGGCGCTCACAGGTCTTAGGACTATCAAATTAAAGTGAAAACAGTTGAACATTAGAGAGTCTACAGACTAGTAACGTTACAAAATAGAAAAAAAGTTTTGCAAAACTAATCCGTAACACTGGATGACCACAAAGTGAAGTAAACGAAACATAAGCAGCATATCAGAGAAGGAAAGCAACATTATTATTTGAAAATAAATAACTAAACGCAATCAGAACTTCTGGTACAAAGGCGAAGAGGTCAAAGGGCAATGTACATTTATAGTAAGTCAAAAGAACTTCAACCAGGCTTACTTTGAACTTTTTCTCTCCTCATCTCATCTTCATCCGCTTATCCAGGGTCGGGTCGCGGGGGGAGCAGCTCAAGCAGGGGGCCCCAGACTTCCCTTTCCCGGGCCACATTGACCAGCTCGGACGGGGGGATCCCGAGGCGTTCCCAGGCCAGTGTTGAGATATAATCTGTCCACCTAGTCCTGGGTCTTCCCCGAGGTCTCCTCCCCACTGGACGTGCCTGAAACACCTCCCAAGGGAGGCGCCCAGTGGGCATCCTTACCAGATGCCCGAACCACCTCAGCTGACTCCTTTCTAAGTAAAGGAGCAGCGGCTCTAATCCGAGTTCCTCACGGATGGCTGAGCATCTCACCCTATCCCTAAGGGAGACGCCAGCCACCCTTCTGAGAAAACTCATCTCGGCCGCTCTTACCCGCAATCTCGTCCTTTCGGTCATCACCCAACCCTCATGACCATAGGTGAGGATAGTTACGAAAATCGACCGGTAGATTGAGAGCTTTGCCTTGCGGCTCAGCTCTCTTTTCGTAACAACGGTGCGGTAAAGCGAACGCAATACCGCCCCCGCTGCTCCGATTCTCCGGCCAATCTCACACTCCATCGTACCCTGACTCGCGAACAAGACCCCGAGGTACTTGAACTCCTTCACTTGGGCTAAGGACTCATTTCCTACCCGGAGTAAGCAATCCACCGGTTTCCTGCTAAGAGTCATGGCCTCAGATTTAAAGGTGCTGATCCACATCCCAGCCGCTTCACACTCGGCCACCAGCCGATCCAGTGAGTGCTGAAGGTCACAGGCCGATGAACCAATGAGGACCACATCGTCTGCAAAAAGCACTGACGAGATCCTCAGACCACCGAACTGCAACCCCTCCCCACCACGACTACGCCTCGATATCCTGTCCATGTATATCACAAACAGGATTGGTGACAAGGAGCAGCCCTGGCGGAGACCAGCACCAATTGAGAACGAAACTGACTGGCTGCCGAGGACGCGAACACAGCTCTCGCTTTGGGAGTACAGAGATTGGATGGCCCTTAGGAGAGACCCCCTTACCCCATACTCCCGCAGCACCACCCACAGTTTCTCCCGGGGGACCCAGTCATACGCCTTCTCCAGATCCACAAAACACATGTAGACCGGATGGGCATACTCCCAGGCCCCCTCCAGGATCCTTGCGAGAGTGAAGAGCTGGTCCGTAGTTCCACGTCCGGGGCGAAAACCGCTTTGTTCCTCTTCAATATGAGGTTCGACGATCGGCCAAACCATCCTTTCCAGCACCTGGAGTAGACTTTACCAGGGAGGCTGAGAAGTGTGATACCCCGGTAATTGGCACACACTCTCTGGTCCCCCCTTTTGAACAGGGGAACCACCACCCCGGTTTGCCACTCCTTTGGCAATATACCCGACTCACACGCAATGTTGAATAGGCGTGTCAACCATGACAGCCCCTCAACACCCAGAGCCTTTATCATTTCTGGCTGGATCTCATCAATCCCTCGGGCTTTGCCACTGAGGAGATGTTTGACTACCTCAGTGACCTCCACCAGGGAAATTGACGACGAAACACCATCAACCTCGAGCTCTGCCTCCAACATAGAGGGCGTGATATTCGGATTCAGGAGTTCCTCAAAGTGTTCCTTCCAACGTCCGACGACCTCCTCAGTTGAGGTCAACAGAGTCCCATCCTTACTGTACACAGCTTGGATGGTTCCCTGTTTCCCCCTCCTGAGGTGCCGGAGAGTCTTCCAGAAACACTTTGGTGCCGACCGAAAGTCCTTCTCCATGGCCTCTCCGAACTTCTCCCACTCCCGCTGCTTAGCCTCCGACACGGCAGCAGCTACAGCCCTTCGAGCCTGTCGGTACCCTGCAACCGAGTCAGGAGTCCTCCAGGATATCATTTCCCGGAAGGCCTCCTTCTTCAATCGGACGGCTTCCCTGACAACTGGTGTCCACCACGGTGTCCGAGGGTTACCGCCCCTTGAGGAGCCTAAGACCCTGAGGCCACAGCTAGCCACCGCAGCTTCAGCAATGGAGGCTTTGAACACCGCCCACTCCGGCTCAATGCCCCGAACCTCCACAGGAATGCCAGAAAAACTCAGCCGGAGGTGTGAGTTGAAGATACTGTTACGCCCCAGTCTAGGGGTGCCTAGGGCCTAACATGAATGAGCCCCCGTCTTCCCCAACTCCAAAGTAGCCACAACCCAAATCACAATATGTGTGAAGGAAAGATTTAATTATACAAGTTATTCAATAAATCTATAGATATATAATATAAACTACAGGGCGGACCAAGGCCAAAATAACAAATAAAACAATCCTATCTAGAAAGTAAGAAAATAGCCCTAAGAAAACAATCTACAATTCTTACCTCCCTATCTAAGTAAAACAAGAGAAAACACCGTAAACAAAACTGGCAGTCCACCCTCACGATCACACAAGTTAAACTATCAACTGTTATGTAATATCCCACAAGACAGAATGACAGTGTGGCCGGTTGGGAGAGGAAGAGGACGGGGAAATGCCTGCTGCCCACAGACGGCCGCCATCTTGGCTCCTTTTGTAGTGGTTGGTTCCCGGCTGCAGCCAACCACAGGCCAGGGCTCGAACCTCGTCCAATCATCTCCACGTCCTGGCACACTCATCTATGCATGTCAAAAATCAAAGAGAAAAAGGCACAGGGCACACAAGCACACAGCAGACCGAACAAAAGAATGACCACAGTCATAACAATACCTAGGACGGGGGCCTCCTCCAGATGTTCCTAATTCGCCCGCACTACTCGTTTGGACTTTTTTCAGTAACGAGTAATCTAACGCGTTACTATTTCCAAACCAGTAATCAGATTAAAGTTACTCATCAAAGACAATGTGCGTTACAATTTTATTACCGGATCACCGATTGGATTGGGAGCGATGGAGTGGTGTGTGTGTGTGTGTCTGTCTGTCTGCCTGTTTGTGTGAGAGTGCGTGTTTGTGTGAAGCGTAAGTCCCTGTTACGGTTGCGGACCGACGCCCCGCCCTCATTGGTAAAATCCTCAGTTTGTCGATGGCCATGCAAATGACCATGTGTTTTTCCATGCATATGATTTGTTTACAATTATGTTAGTTTTGATGTACCTTTCCCCGGACGTGATTGGTTGCTGCATCGGAAAGCCGAGGATCCAGGAAGACAAAATACGGGCGGGCTCAAAATTCGCGGCACCTTGTCTCGGATTTGCAGCTTGCCATTTAGGTCTTCAAATGCTTAGTTTGTTACTTGATTGAGGCTCTTGTTAGCTACCAGGGAACTGGGACAGGGTAAGGTTGTTGAAGGTTATCGAAAACCGACACGCAGTTACACCTTTGTTAAGAAACACTAGGTGGACGTGTATTTTGGGAGCTTCTCTGGTTATATTAATTTCTTTGATTTGGACCTCACCCAATGGTCCTTTTCCTTTTGTAGTTTTGCCTCCTCTGTTAGTTTTTAATTGATTACCCCAAGCTCCGGGTTAAATAAACAACTTTAAGTTAACCAATGAAAAAATAAGTTAGTTTTGGCAAAACCGGTTGTAATTTTTTATTTTGAGGCAGCAGGGGGTGTTTTCGCAGCTAAATGTAACTAATAAAGTAACTTGTAATCTAACTTAGTTACTTTTAAAATCAAGTAATCAGTGAAGTAACTAAGTTACTATTTTAAGGAGTAACTAGTAATCAGTAATCGGATTACTTTTTCAAGTAACTGTGGCAACACTGCTTATGAGCACCCTTATGTTCGAACATTGTGTTCGTTATGGATAATCCATGACTAGCACAGAAGTCCAATAACAAACGACCGCTCGGGTTTAGATCAGGGAGGCCGTTCCTCCCCACCACGCCTCTCCAGGTGTCTCAATCGTTGCCCACGTGGGCGTTGAAGTCTCCCAGCACAACTATGGAGTCCCCTACTGGAGCCCCATACAAGACTCCATTCCGGGTCTTCAAGAAGGCTGAGTACTCTGAACTGCTGTTTGGTGCATAAGCACAAACAACAGTCAGAGTTTTCCCCCCTACAACCCTTAGGCGTAGGGAGGCGACCCTCTCGTCTACCGGGGTAAACTCCAACACCGCAGCGCTCAGCCGGGGATTTATGAGTATCCCCACACCCAGTGGTGTAGTCTATGTGATACGCAGGTATACGCCGTATAACCACTAAGAAAGCTCCAACATTTCCGTATGCCCACTTAGAAATGCGCAATGACGCGTCACTTGCGTGTCATAGAACTGTCATACTTTCATTCACAAATTCAACCTGTGCGCTGCCTCTGTCAGAGTCGCACTTTTCCTTGTCGGAAGTCGGAGAGGCCTGAGTTCCGAGCATGGACATATAAAAAGTCTGAGTAAAATGGAACGCAGCATTATAGCGCGAGAGGCTTCCGTTCCGTCCATGGCACACTGTAAAAACGAAAACTTAAAATTGTTGGTCTCATTATGATTTCTGAGTAAAATTAATATAAAACATTAAGTATTCATGTCAACTGTGCAATGCAATTTAGTCCAACCAACAATGTTGAGTTTTGGGTCAAGAGTTGGGCTCAGTGTAGTATCTTTGTTAGCAAGACACACAGGTTTAAGTCAGACTCTGTCTGAGGCTGGGTTGACTACGGTGCACATGCGCATTTCGACACTTTGGAAAATACGGGGTTTCCTAACGGAATTTTCAGATGGTAAATATTGTGGCGACTCCTACCGCCCGGGGAGTCTGGGTATTCATGATGCCGGTTGGGAAAAAGGGGTTTATTGCCATTTTGTCAATTTGTTTCTGTTAGGTTAAGTGGGGTTAACGGGTTTGGGGTCTTTATTGTTTGTGTGTTGTTTATTGTGTGCAGTGTTGCCGCCACCGTTACCGAGACTTGCATGTCCGTTGGTTGGTTGTGCGGTACGCTGTTTCTGGGTGTGTGTTAAATAAAGGCAGCTCTCGGGATCGTGCAGTGTATGAGGCACGAGAGTTGCGTCACCGTTTAACCTGGGCTCCCGTATCGTGCAGAACAAGTTTGACCATAATGTCGAACTTGTTCTGCACTTTGGTTTGCTGCATTTAGACAGCGATTCTCTGCTGCTGAACTAGCTACATGTTGCTTGTTCTATTGCGGTCTGGCATTCAGAAATGTAAAATGGAAGTTTCCAATTATTATTTTTAATAAAGTGAACTTAAAACTAGTTTTGCATTCTTTGAAATGTTTTTTTTTTTAAATAATATTAACCTTAATTTGAAATATTAAGTTAACAACCCTGACTTACTTTTTTGAGTTTTGTAAAATATAAAATCTTAGTTGGTATAACTCAAACTTTCAAGTTTGTCTAAAGAACAAAAATGACATTTTGTTGGGCTCAAAACATTAAAAAATTGATTGCAGTAAGTTGCCTTGCAATTTTGAGTTTTCTCAACTTTTTATTTTGTACAGTGCACGTGCCCCGTCACCTAGACCTGACGTCACGTCACCTAGCAACAGCGAAATCATCTTTGTCGGCCAGTCTGTGATTTCCAACTTTGTGTCCAACTTCTCATCAACAATGAATATGAAACGAAAGCAACAAACCACTTTAAGCAATTTTTTTAATCCAAAAAAGCCTGCTGCTGCCTTGGACGAAACTCTGGTAGTCACTAGGTTAGAAGATGAAGAAGATTTAGAAGAGGGAACTACAGCGGAGCCTGAAGCCAGCAGTCTACCGGGTAAGTGAAAGTCGTATATCGTATACAAGTTAACTTTAACAGATATTAGCCTGATAGTTACTCGTTTATAAAAGCTTTCTCAAACTGAATAAATACCAAACATAGCCTATGTTCACTAAACAGCCTTGCTAGCTTAATCTTGGTGTAGTAAAGATAAACAGTTAGCCAGGCTGATTTGTCAACAAACATTCTCCCCACCTTAAAGGATTGCGTTGGCCAACGTACTTATTATTGCACATTTTAGTGAGTCAGTCAGTGTGTGTGTGCTAAATATGTCATTGTTCCTTCTAGATATCTCCTGGCCAGCCCTGTGGACTGAGAGTCAGGCTAGGGAGTTTAAAGGCAGGCATTCTTGGTTAGAATGGAAGGACAGAAAGTTAGGTAAATATCAGCCAACTTGTAAAGCTGGTATAAGCACATAAGTCAACGTTTTGCGAGTGAGACTATAGCTGGTTTATTTTCATCTTAAAGATAAATTAATTTCTCTTGTAAACAATTAAATTGTAGTTATGGTATTTTCATGGTGAAACTTATGTACAGTTCATTCAATTATTTTGAATAGATTCCTATGCAGTTCAGAAGGTGTTATTGCTAATTTACATAAAAAAAAGCCTGCTTGTATGATTTTAATTAATAAAGTCATATTTTTGTTTACTTCCAGGTTGTGCTATTTGCAGCTCGACCAATTCCACTGGTGTCTTGACAGAAAAAAGAATTGCTATATCGGAGGAGTGGGCGATGTTCAAGATCCAGTCATCAGGCTCAAGCAGACAAACAGCCCTGGCCTCATTGAGGAACAAAATCAGACGGCATGAGATGTCCAGGGCACACGAAATAGCTCAGGAGCTCAATGAAAAGGGAATCTTGTGAGAGCTGTGTCAGACACTGTGTTAGCTGAGACAAATGCTGTATTCAGAACAGCATATTATCTTGCCAAGATGAACCAACCTTTCTCTGACCATGACGATTTCATTGAGCTTCAGGAAAAAAAACGGTGTCAACATGGGCACAAGTCTGCACTCAAGGTACAGTTCTACAATAATTGTGGAACACATAGCAAAAAAGATGCAGACAAAATTAGTTGACAGCATTGTGTCATCTTCAGGCAAGCTATCTGTTCTCATTGATGAGGCAACTTCTCTCAGCCATAAATCTGCCTTTATTGTCAATGTGAATGTTTAAAATGATTGGATCTGCCCAGTGCCACTCTGGATCTGCCATAACCAATGGCTAACGTTTGGTTGTGACGTATGTCATGCGCCGGGAATCACGCGCAGGTTGTACACAAACCAAACACCTTGCGCGTCTGCACGAAAATGTCCGTCAACGACAGCTGCAGGTTTTGTTCGTCTAATTTAATTTATCAGGGAAAAATTGCACATTGTAAATCAACTACCGACCTACAACAACAACTCAAACTGGCGCACGACTTTATCGTCATTGTTCTCAGACACGCCCTCTGTTCGCTGATTGGGCGCCGCTGTGGCGGCGCCAGAAAACCAAATTACATACAGCAGGTCCAGACCTAGTACTGAAGGGAAATTCAAATTGAGCGGAAGTACTTAGGCGGGCGGAGCCAGGCTATCTTTAAATGGAGTTACTCCTGAATTTGTTTTTTTGGACCTGGTGGAGCTGGAAAGCCAGAGGGCAAAGTCTATAGAGGAAGCTCTGTTAAACTGTTTGGACACTGCAGGCTTTAGTGAAGAGTAGCTTCAGAACAACTGGATCTCATTTGTTTCTGATGGAGCCATTGTTATGCTAGGCAAAAACTCTGGTGTGGCAACCAGGCTGACTTCAAGGTACCCTCACAGTCTCTACAGTCTCTACAGTCAGTCCAATAAAAATTCACAGGAACTTATGGAAGCAGCACAAGAAGTGGGCTCACAAGTCCTGAAGATCGCCAGAGTTTTAAACACCCGATCGGTTGCCAGCAGTTTCCGTTCTATAATGGCTGTGTGGAGGTCATACGAAGCACTTACCAGACACTTCGAGAATGAGGGAGGAGACGAAACAAGAAACGGTAAAGAGAGGCAAACCTACATAGGCCTGGCATGTCGTATGCAAAGGAGGAAGGAGGAATTTTTTGTGACCTTGGATTGATGTATGATGCCCTATCTGAACTTTCAAACCTGTCCCAGCAATTACAGGCCCAGTCAATTACACTTTTAAGAGCAGAACAGCTGCTGAAGCGCACCATCCGAGTGCTGGCATCATTTAAAGATTCTCCAGGAGAGAAATTGGAGGAAGCATTGAAAGCACAGGCTTTGGGACAGTTTGGATCCGTGTCCCTGGAGTCAAATGCCAAGCTCATACCAATCAATACAAAGGAGTTCCTACAGAGTCTGATCAAAAACATGGAGAAGCGGCTCTCATTCAAGGATGAAGTTCTTCATGATCTAAGCATTCTGGATTCCAGCATCTGGCCATCAGCCCCTGGCCTATGGCATGGTGAGGCACATTTAAAGCGACTGTGCAGGCGGTTCCATCTGTGTGAAGAACAAGCTGTCAATGGAATGAGAGACTTCATTGAACACCCAGAGAGTGAACCTGAATGCCTCAAACCACTCATCCGCTGCATGCAGACCATGCCTTGCAGCACTGCAGAGTGTGAAAGGGGATTCAGCCTGATGAACATTGTGTACACAGACCAAAGAGCTAGAATGTTGTTGTATAATGTCAGCAATTTGATGATGACCAGCATAAATGGGGCCCCTGTTAGGCTTTTTGAGCCAGGAAAATATGTATAATAATAATAATAATAATGAATTTTATTTGTAATGCACTTTATATTGAGCAAACAATCTCAAAGTGCTACATAAGAAAAAGAGAAAAGAAAAGTAAAAGTTAAAATTTGGAGAGAGAACGTTTCTCCATAGGAAACAACTAATGAAAGGCTTTTTTAAAAAGGTAGGTTTTTAGGCCTTTTTTAAAAGTGTCCAGGGTCAGTGGTGCTCTCAGGTGGTCAGGGAGAGCATTCCAAAGACAGGGAGCGGCGTGACAGAAAGCTCTGTCTCCCATGGTTCGGAGTTTGGTCCTTGGGATCTGCAGGAGGTTTGCCTGACCGGAGCGGAGGTGTCGTGAAGTGGGCTGAGGGGTGATTAGCTCCTTCAGGTAAATAGGAGCATTACCATGGAGGCACTGGTGGGTCAGTAGGGAAACCTTGTATTCAATCCTCAATGGGACATGGAGCCAGTGGAGGGATTTGAGAATTGGTGTGATGTGGTCAAATTTTCGTGTCCTTGTAAGGATCCGGGCAGCACAGTTTTGAATGTATTGGAGTTTTTGGATGTTTTTGTTGGAGATCCCGGCAAGAAGAGCATTACAGTAGTCCAGCCTGGTGGAGACAAAGGCATGGACGAGTTTTTCTGCATCTGGGAGAGAGAGTGATGGAGGGAGTTTTGCAATGTTTTTTAGGTGGTAAAAAGAGTTTTTGCAAAGCTGTTTGATGTGAAGTTCAAAGGTCAGGTGGGGGTCCATTATTACACCAAGGTTGGTGACTGATGGAGAAAGGTGGATGTCGTGGCCGGCGAAGGTGATACTGGTAATGGTAGATGACCGGGTCTGATGTGGGGTGCCAATGAGAATGGCTTCAGTTTTTGAACTGTTAAGCTGCAGAAAATTCTCCTTCATCCACGCCTTTGTCTCCCCCAGGCAGGTGGTGAGTGTGGAAGATGGCAGGGTGTCAGAGGATGCTGGGTTGATTTTGAAATAAAGTTGGGTGTCATCAGCATAGCAATGGAAAGATATTCCATGCCGGCTGATGACACGGCCAAGGGGAAGCATGTAGACAGTGAAAAGGGGGGGTCCGAGGACTGACCCTTGGGGGACACCACAGGAGACGGGGAGTGTGTCTGACTTGGCTTCTCCCAGGGAGACGTATTCAGTTCTGTTAGTGAGATAGGAGGTAAACCAGTTGTGAGTTGAGTCAGATAGTCCGATGGTGGAGTGTAGGCGATGGAGGAGAATGTGGTGGTCAACCGTATCAAAAGCTGCAGTGAGATCAAGGAGAGTGAGCAGGGATTGTGAGCCAGCATCAGCTGACATCCGTAGGTCGTTAGTGACCCTGGCCAGAGCAGTTTCCGTGCTGTGGCCAGGGCGGAAACCAGACTGAAATTTTTCAAACATGTTGTTTGTTTGAAGGTGGTCGTGAAGTTGGGCAGCAACTACCTTTTCCAGCACTTTTGAAAGGAACGGGAGATTTGAGATTGGTCTGTAGTTAGCAAGCACTTCCGGGTCAAGGCTGGGTTTTTTAAGGAGTGGCTTAATGACTGCAGTTTTCAGGACAGATGGGATGTGGCCAGTCTGGAGGGAGCAGTTTATGATTTTAGTAATCATGGGACTTATGGCAGAGGTGTGTGTTTTTATCAAAGCTGAAGGGAATGGGTCGAGGGCACAGGTAGAGGGTTTCATCTTCCTCATGATTTCCTCAGCCTCACGCTGTGTGATGTCCTGGAAGCAGCAGAGAGGTTGGGTCGTCCCAGGCTGAGGGCTGACAGTTGGGATTGTGGGGGCAGAGGGGGTGGAGAGGATGGCACGGATGTTATCTACCTTTGCCCTGAAGAAAGAGATGAAGTTGTTGCACTGCTCCTGTGTGGTGTCTAGTTTCAGGGGGATTTGAAGTTTGAGAAGGTTATTGACAGTGGAAAAAAGTCTTTTGGAGTTTCCAGAGCTATTGTTGATGAGATTGGAGAAGAAGCGAGACCGTGTATCACTGAGGGATTTTGAGTAGGCCTTCTGATGTTCCCAATAGGCTGCTTTGTGCACTGTGAGACCTGAAACCTTGAAACGCCGTTCGAGGACACGTCCTGCTTTCTTCATTTCCCGCAGCTGGCTGGTATACCAGGGGGCTGAATGGGTGAAGGTAACTGTTCTGGATTTGACAGGGGCATGGAGATCCAGGAGACTGCTGAGTGATGCGTTATAGAAATTCACAAAGTCAGTGGCTGTTTGAAAATTAACAGAAGAAAGATGCTGTAGGTCAGAAGTTAGGGAGTTCGGGTTAATATTTTTTATATTCCTGAAGCTGATCTGACGTTTGGGTTTGTCAAGGGGGAACAGGATTGTAAGCTCCATTGAAATGGCCTTGTGATCAGACACGCCCAGGTCGAACACCAAAAGGTTGCTGATGAGAGTGGAGTTTGTGATGACTAGGTCAAGAGTGTGCCCCCTGGTGTGTGTTGGGGCAACAAAATGTTGTGTCAGGTTGAGGCAGTCAAGGAGATGCAGAAACTCAGAAGCAGGGTGGCAGGAGGGAGTGTCAACATGAATGTTGAAGTCACCAAGTATTATAATATTAGCTGAGGTTGTGCAGAGTGTGGTGAGGAGGTCATGTATCAACATGGTTACGGAGCCATCGCTCTGCCACGCAAGCAAGAAGGCAGAGCACACCTCAGATGCCTGAATACAAGAACGTTTGGAGAGTTTTGTAAACTAGCAGGCCACTACTTTAAAGGTGAAGAACAACTGTTGACAGAAAGTGTTTGTATTCCACCACATATCCTTCATGTTTCTGTGTGTATTACTTTGATACAAAGGGATTGTTGTGTTTGTTTTATTTAAATTAGCAGGCCACTACATTTAAGGTGAAGAACAATTGTTGACAAAAAGTGTTTGTATTCCACCAAATATCCTTCATGACCCTGTGTGTTTATTACTTTGATACAATGAAGGGATACTTGTGTGTTTGTTTTATTTTTGTCACGCGCCCTCTGCTGGTCGTTTTTGAGGATGTACTGTTTTTCTTTGTTAATGATATGTTTCATTTATTTAAATTTATTATTTAAGTACTCTTTAAGTACTTTTTATTTTGTAATTATTGTTTCTTATATATGGTATTTTTTTTATTGAGTTGCAATTGTTGACAAATGACCAACTCTGTTGAACAGAAGCATGCAGGAGAAGCAATAAATGTCCTGTGCAAAAGATTCAAGTATCCCTTCGTCTCCTTCGCACATTAGTACTCAGGCCAGGCCGGTTACATATACAGTAGTATAGTTTTTATATAGAAAACTGTTTTTATTGATGCTTTATAGTTTATTTGATGCTAGTGCCTAATGGTGATTTTAATTTGACTATTCATTGTCCTAGAAACTTATGACAATATTAAGTCTTTAATAATCGGAATTACTTTGGTGGTTGTAGGCTACTGTATGTAACAGTGAGTGTGGCAGTGTTTTTAGGATGGGTGTCGAAGAGGCTAATAGGGAATCATCACAGTATACCCACTACAAAAACCTAGACTACACCACTGCCCACACCCGCCCCGGCGCCTCACGCCCTCGGCAACTCCGGAGAAGAATAGAGTCCAACCCCTATCCAGGAGTACGGTACCAGAGCTGAGACTGTGAGTGGAGGTAAGCCCCACCAGGTCTAACTGATAGCGCTCCACCTCCCTCACAGGCTCCGGTTCCTTTCCCCACAGCGAGGTGACGTTCTACGTCCCCAGAGCCAGCTTCTGCTGCCCGGGTCTGGTCCATCCAGACCCCTGACCTTCGCTGCCACCCATGTGGCTGCGCACCCGACCCCAACGGGTCTTCCCACAGGTGGTGGGCCCATGGGATAAAGAGAGGGGGGGTGCCACATAGTTTGTTCGGGCTGTGCGCGACAGGGCTCCGTGCAGGGGTGGACTGGTACAGAAATTCAGCCCTGGCATTTTCTGTCCAGACCAGCCCACTACATTATCAGCACTAGGGGTGGGACGAGATGAACGGGAAGAACCCTGTATGTACTTGATTAAAACAATTGAATATAGTACATACATCCGAATAATAGTGCAGCACTGTAAATAGCAGTTGTTGCTTTTTTTTCTTTTTGTTTTTCAAGTTTGTGTCTCTTGTGCTGCTGAGAAGACTATCTACATATCTACAAAACCCTGGTTAAATATCACACTTAATCCAACACTAAATTCCCTCTTGCAGTTTTTAGTCTGTGACTGTGAAAATCGTTTGGTGTAAGCCCAGCATTAGTTAAAACCAGACTCGGAGAATAATAACAAAATATCCTGACAAATAATCAAAATAGAAACATATTACAGACAGTAGCAGCATTAGAGCTGAAACTAATTTGTTTTAACGGTGACTCAGTCATTATGAAATAAATAGAGAATATATATTTTTTTTTTAACTATAGCTGTGTGAAAAAGTCTAAGACATGAATTACAGGTCTGAGTAGATATGCATCACACAAAATCACAAAGTTAAGACGAATCTCTCTCTCACTCTCTCTCTCCATCATCATAGAAGAACTTCTAGCAGGTCAGGAAAACCTGTTTGAAAGGAGATGATGGTAGCAGAGAATATAAAGAGACATTTAAGAATGACCAACTGTCATTTTATCACACATATAGTATGTTTCTTCACATAAACCTTTAACCATGCATATATTGCATTCCTCTCACCACATGAAATAGTCATCACCTCAGTGAACAATAAATGAATGGAAAGATTACAATAAATTCAATGGCAAATATTGCAAATTAAACTAATTATTTCCTATAGGTTTACTTGTATTTTGTGCTAAAATTCAAAGTATCTCATCTGTATTTACAATACAGCTTGATTCTGCATCTCTATTTACAGCTCATTAGCCCATGTCAATGTTTAGTGTTGCTATGGCAACAAGAGACTGCTGACGTTAGCAGCTGTTAGCTAGCTTAGCTAAATCATCTGAACAATAATAACCCATAATATCACAATTCGGCATATTTAAACAAAATCAATCACAACTACCAACAGTCAAAGCCCCTCAACTCTGGGCTAATATGTTATCACAAGTATTCAGTTAATTAGGTCACATCGCATTCAATGTGAAAACGTTTTCTACTTTGTTTTCTTTTGGACTCAATGTCTCAAAATGTAGCCTAGCTAGCCCCAGGCTAACGTTACTTAGCATATAAGCCTCCAATCACTCGTCTCCCGGCGCAGCAGCACCTGCTGGGGTGTTGACCCCGTCACTAAATAGATCTGTCAATTTTAAACATTTAGCAGCTTCCACCTCCAGAGTCTTTAGCTTTTTAAGTCGCAGTTTTTCGGCGCCACCCGGGCGTTTCTTACGCTTATCCATTTTCAGCTCCTTCTCGACTCCCGTGACTCCGGCCCATGCCATGAGGTCCCGCCCACCCTGGTTTGTGTTGTGATTGACAGCACTGTGAGGGCTCTCTGAGCCTGTCAGCCCATGATTGATCGACAATGACCAACATAGACCAATAATATGTATCGATGCTGGCAACACACTGCTAGCTCTCTGTAGCCCATTGGCCGGCCCAATTGGAGGGAATTTAGAGAGAGAGAATAAAACAAAACATAGCGGACCGGACCGGCCCGCATTGGGTCAACGGCCCACTGGGACGATGCCCGGTATGCCAGATGGCCAGTCCACCCCTGGCTCCGTGGCAAACCCTGCCACCAGGCGCTCGCCATCGAGCCCTCCGTCTGGGCCTGGCCCCAGACGGGGGCCGGGCTTCCTCCTTGAGGTTTTTGAACCATTCTTAGTCTGGCCCCTCACCTGAGACCACTCTGCCATGAGAGACCCTACCAGGAGCACAAGGCTCCAGACAACACAGCCCTCAGGTTCACAGGGACACGCAAACCTCTCCACCACGATAAGGTGACGTTTCCAGGAGAGTAAAACAAGTAAAAAAATTAAAGGATAAATCCGGTGTAAAATGGATCTGGCATTTTTACACATCTGAAATGATGGCTCACATCTGAGCCATCATTTCAGATGTGAGGGGGACAAATCGTTCAAAGGTCTATTGAGTGATTTATCATCCTCTCGCATTCAGTTGCACCTCTTCTTAGTGGCTACATAACCACAAACAGCACAGCACCAGGGGACGACTTTAGTTCTTTAAAATGATATACTATCAAAATCTAAAGTCAAAATCTATAGATGCCAAACTCTGGTTGAGTTGACACAGAATGACCCTCGAGCATCTACAGGGTAAGTAGCCAGATAATTAAGTGCAAAATGACAACACTGAACACGAAAAGTTCTGTAAAACACCATTCCTGTTTCAAATTATCAGCACCAAAATGGAATGGAAGTGACATGGTAACAGGGTAATAAACCACATTTATTTAATTTAATGGCAAGAAGTGACAAGTGAAAGTGACAACAATAAACATATCGACATGAAGATGTAGCTATTTTACATTTGCGGCCGTCAACTATGACAGCACAGATGTGCGAAATTAAGTTGGTGGGGCACAGTAATAGACAGGTGGTCTGGGGTTCCCCCCCCCTAAAAAAAAAATCAATTAAATAGATTTGATTTCCTGTATTCTGATGCATTTTGGGGGTGGCCCCTACCTATTTACCTACTATTCATTCCGATTCATAGCCTACATCCTGACTTACAGGGCCTGGACAAGCTTACACAGCATATACATACCTACCTTATGGCCATTCCACCAGCCATTGCTATTTTACCCATTGTTGTTATTCTGATATTGAGAAAAATCATGATCACTGTCCTATAGTGTCCATTTTTGGTGAGCCTCAATGTCTACTTCACATGCAGTTAGAAATATGGGACAGTTGCTTCATTTTGTTTATATGCTACAGGCCGAAAGACTAAATTAATATGTAACTTACTTGCTCCACTGACTAAGACAAATGGTAGGACCTGTACCTGCTTTCTGTAAAACACAAATAATGCAGTAGTCAAATAATATCTGCAAATAAATAATAAACAAAAATTCTCTTTGAAATTAAATATAAACTACATATTTAAACATCCATGTCAGTATTTACCTTTTGAACTAAGGGAATCAAAGGCTACAGGCTCTCCTGATTAACTATATTACAAGATAATATTTTCAGTAATGAAATAATGGTTAGATTAACTAAAAAGTAATAAAGTTTCGATGTTGTTTATCCTCTGTGATGTTAATATTTGTGGCCCTTCTTTGGACCTTGGGTGATGTCTGGCCACATTTGTTATTCATTTATTAGACTATGTATTTTTCGAACTTAGCATGGACTGCAAGGTGCATTCCATTTTCCATGAAAGCAATACTGGGTGGCCCCAGACATGGTGTTATCACATGTCAGCAGTGTTGCCACAGTTACCTTGAAAAAGTAATTAGATTACTGATTACTAGTTACTCCTTAAAATAGTAACTTAGTTGCTTTACTGATTACTTGATTTTAAAAGTAACTAAGTTAGATTACAAGTTACTTTATCAGTTACATTTAGCTGCGAAAACACCCCCTGCCGCCTCAAAATAAAAAATTACAACCGGTTTTGCCAAAACTAACTTATTTTTTCATTGGTTAACTTAAAGTTGTTTATTTAACCCGGAGCTTGGGGTAATCAATTAAACACTAACAGAGGTGGCACAACTACAAAAGGAAAAGGACCATTGGGTGAGGACCAAATCAAAGCAATTAATATAACCAGAGAAGCTCCCAAAATACACGTCCACCTAGTGTTTCTTAACAAAGGTGTAACTGCGTGTCGGTTTTCGATAACCTTCAACAACCTAACCCTGGCCCAGTTCCCTGGTAGCTAACAAGAGCCTCAATCAAGTAACAAACTAAGCATTTGAAGACCTAAATGGCAAGCTGCAAATCCGAGACAAGGTGCCGCGAATGTTGAGCCCGCCCATATTTTGTCTTCCTGGATCGTCGGCTTTCCGATGCAGCAACCAATCACGTCCGGCGAAAGGCACATCAAAACTAACATAATTGTAAACAAATCACATGCATGGAAAAAAACACATGGTCATTTGCATGGCCATCGACAAACGGAGGGTTTTACCCATGAGGGCGGGGCGTCGGTCCGCAACCGTAACAGAGACTTATGCTTCACACGCACACGCACTCTCACACAGACAGACAGACAGACAGACAGACAGACAGACAGACAGACAGACAGACACTCCATCGCTCCCAATCCAATCGGCGATCCGGTAAAAAAATTGTAACGCACAGTGTCTTTGATGAGTAACTTTAATCTGATTACTGGTTTGGAAATAGTAACGCGTTAGATTACTCGTTACTGAAAAAAGTGGTCCGAGGCCAGTAACGCGTTACTAATTAACGCTTTACTGGCATCACTGCTCATTAGTGTACCTGGCCGAAGATCGATGATCGATTTCGTGATCGTGTCATCTGATCTGAGGCCGCATGTTTTGGACACTCGGGTTAAGAGAGGGGCGGAACTGTCAACCGACCACCATCTGGTGGTGAGTTGGATCAGGGAATGGGGGAAATTTCCGGATAGACCCGGTAAGCCCAAACGAGTAGTGCGGGTGAATTGGGAACGTCTGGAGGAGGCCCCCGTCCTCGGTATCTTCAACTCACACCTCCGGCTGAGTTTTTCTGGCATTCCTGTGGAGGTTGGGGGCATTGAGCCGGAGTGGGCGGTGTTCAAAGCCTCCATTGCTGAAGCTGCGGTGGATAGCTGTGGCCTCAGGGGCTTAGGCTCCTCAAGGGGCGGTAACCCTCGGACACCGTGGTGGACACCGGTGGTCAGGGAAGCCGTCCGATTGAAGAAGGAGGCCTTCCGGGATATGATATCCAGGAGGACTCCTGACTCGGTTGCAGGGTACCGAGAGGCTCGAAGGGCTGCAGCTGCTGCCGTGTCGGAGGCTAAGCAACGGGTGTGGGAGATGTTCAGAGGGGCCACGGAGAAGGACTTTCGGTCGGCACCAAAGTGTTTCTGGAAGACTATCCGGCACCTAAGGAGGGGGAAACAGGGAACCATCCAAGCTGTGTACAGTAAGGATGGGACTCTGTTGACCTCAACTGAGGAGGTCGTCGGACGTTGGAAGGAACACTTTGAGGAACTCCTGAATCCGAATAACACGCCCTCTATGTTGGAGGCAGAGCTTGAGGTTGATGGTGTTTCGTCGTCAATTTCCCTGGTGGAGGTCACTGAGGTAGTCAAACATCTCTGCAGTGGCAAAGCCCCAGGGATTGATGAGTCCAGCCAGAAATGCTAAAGGCTCTGGGTGTGGAGGGGCTGTCATGGTTGACACGCCTATTCAACATTGCGTGGGAGTCGGGTACAGTGCCAAAGGAGTGGCAAACCGGGTTGGTGGTTCCCCTGTTCAAAAAGGGGGATCAGAGAGTGTGTGCCAATTACCGGGGTATCACTCTTCTCAGCCTCCCTGGTAAAGTCTACTCCAAGGTGCTGGAAAGGAGGGTTCGGCCGATCGTCGAACCTCAGATTGAAGAGGAACAATGCGGTTTTCGCCCCGGACGTGGAACTACGGACCAGCTCTTATTTTATTTATTTTATTAAAGGATCCCCATTAGCTTATGCCATAGCAGTTTGCTAATCTTCCTGGGGTCCACATAAAATCCACATTACAAGTAATACTATTAAGTGTATTAAAATACAGTTCATCCATACACAACTATAATAACAGTATACATAATACATCACAAAAGTTCAGCAATTATTAATACAGTATAATAAATAACTAAAACAGTACAGTTTAAACTAGAATACTTGATAGTAATCCTAGACAACATGAATGAAAGCATACATTGTTCCTACAAAAAGCAGCGTCCATATAACCACTAAGAAAAGTGCACCTTTATTCTCCTTTTGATGGATATTTTGCTTTTTTCTTGACGGATATCTTGAGGCAATTCATTCCAAATTTTACTTGCTCTGTAAAGCACTGTTCTTTTCCGAAAATTGGTTTTTGGATGAGCTTGCACAATATCACCATTGCTAGCCTTTCTTGTATTGTGTTTATGCACAGTATTACAAAGAACAATTTGCTCTTTCAAGAACTCAGGTCTGTGTGTCCGCAATGTGTTGCCAAGAAATGTCACTGTGCTTGAGGCAAGCCTATTTTCAACACTAAGCCATGATAAACTAGACTGCATCTTACGAACGCTAGTTCTTGACGAGTAACCAAGAACAAGCCTAGCAGCCCTGTTCTGGGCAACTTGTAGTTTAAATAATACTGTTTTTGTGGCTGAGGCCCATACCACTGAACAGTAGTCCAGGTGGGATAGTATTAAAGGTCGACACACTTGTTCAAGAATATGAGATGGTACATATGGTTCACATCGTCTAGTCATATGAATGCCAACACCCATTTTTCTAATGACGTTATCAATCTGTTTTGACCATGTCAGATGGTTATCAATGACCATGCCAAGTAATTGTACCTTCTCCACTTGTTCAATTGGTACTTTGTCCACATACAAGTCTAATTTTGGCCTAGCAGACAACCTGTGTCTAGACCCAAAAATAATGCCCTTTGTTTTAGATATGTTTAAGACCAGCTTGTTTGATGTAATCCAATCATGCACAGTTTCTAGTTCTTGTGATAAAACTTGATTGAGTTCATTATGAGTGTTAGCTGCATACTAGCATTTTTTACAGCGGAAGACAAGTCATTAGTGAAAATAGAAAAGAGGAGAGGTCCCAGACAACTTCCTTGAGGAACACCACAAGTTAAATGGCTGCTACTCTGAGATAAGATGCCATTGTAATAGACTCTCTGTGTTCTAGAAGAGAGATAGCTCTTAATCAAGGTAACGGCAGTGGGTGTAAACCCATAAGAGATACGTTTTTTAATCAACAGTTCATGATCGATAACATCGAAAGCAGCGCTAAAGTCTAGCATAACTGCAGCCACTACCTTTGAGTCGTCAATTTCCCTTAACCAATCATCGGTCATCTGTGTTAGGGCAGTGCTAGTTGAATGTCCCTGTCTGTATGCATGTTGGTATTTGGTGGTTAGACCGTTAGAGGTGAAATATTCCTGAATCTGAACATAAAGAATCTTTTCCATAACTTTACTCAGTACAGGAAGAATGCTTATAGGACGACTGTTGGGTCCACTGAAAGTTTATCTACTATCCTTGGGCAATGGTATTATTTTACCCTCTTTCCATCGTCCCGGACATTTTCCAGTTAGCAAGCATCTATTCAATGTATGGCAAATAGGCCCAGAAATGTGATTGGCAGCTACCTTCAGTATCTTACTGTCTAGATTGTCAGTGCCCGCCGAACCATAAGCAGGGAGGGACTCCAACATCCTTCTGACATTTTCAGTGGTAACACATTGAAATTTGAAAGTACATATCTTATCCTTCATTATTTCATTGGTTATTAAGTTTAAAGTATTGGAGTTAGTGCAGCACATATTCTGCCTTATGTTTTTAACTTTATTTGTAAAAAAGTAATTAAAATAATTAGCAATATCAAGTGGCTTTGTAAGAAACACACCATTGGCTTCTACAAAAGAAGCGCACCCATTTTTCTTCCTTCCCATAATTTCATTTAGAGTATTCCAAAGTTGTTTGCCATCATTTCTAGAATCACTTATTCTTAGCTTATAATATTCCTTCTTCTTACTTTTGTTCACTTTAGTCACAATATTTCGCAATTTACAGTAATTAAGTCTGTCCTCCGATGAACAAGATGTAGCCAACAGCCTTTTGGCTTCATCTCTCTGTTTCATTAAGCATTTAATATCTTCATCAATCCAAGGGCAACTCTAGATTTCACTGTAAACTTTTTCATGGGAGTATGTTTATTTACTATTTTCATAAAAACGTTCATGAATTCATTTAAAGATATCTCTGGGTCATCAGCTTTATACACACCATTCCAATCAATTTTTCCAACATCCACTATAAAATTGTTTTCAATGAATCTCTTGTATGCCCTTTTAAGTATAATTTTAGGACCCATTTTTGGAATGATTTTCTTACAGTTGCTATCACATTGTGATCACTGAATCCTACTGGTAGAGAAATAGGCTTTGAACAGTGCTCCGGGACATTGGTGTAAATATGATCAATGCATGTTGAAGAAGTACATTCTACATCATTAGTGACGACTCTAGTTGGTATGGAAACTATTTGTGACAAGTTACAAGCTTTAGAAAGTGATGCTAACTTTTTCCTTAACCTGTTAAGGCCCGGCAGTATTTTGGTTTTTTTCGCCTATACACATACCCAAATGGAAAAGCTTATAACACAGTAACCCTAAGTCCTAGATGGATGTATGATACTTCATTTGAAAGCTGACAAGCTCTAGTTTCTGTAGATATGTTTATTTGGCATGTATCATACACACAACCTAAATGACATCAGTTCAAACATGGCTCTAAAGCATTTTTTTTGTCTTCGAAAATAATGGGTCATAATTGAACTACAATAACTAGGATGTGCTTTATGTAAGGCATATGGCAATATGCCTACCTTCTACATCATGCCAACTACACCTGGAAAAATTTTTGGAGTTCTAGGCCTAAACCTTTGGGAGTTAATGGAGTTTTTATGGTGTGTTGTCACTGGCGGCACAAACCTCTCCAAAATGTCTCCAAAATGGCCAAATTGTGCCAAATGCATTTACTCACTTCTGTGACACTGGAAACATTACTGAAGCATTTTGGTGACTATAAAACCTTTCTCCATGATTCAAAACATAATTTTTTCACACATTCATTTGATATGGCCATATTGAGATATTGTCATGTGATGAGACACTACTGGATAGTAACCATCATAGAAAAATGACAGAATATACTGGACTGAATTTCAAACAAGGATTTTATTATTCTGCAATATACTATTATTATACTATTATATATAATATTATTATATTATTATACATTGACCTACAAACACAATGCAATGCACAAATGTCACCAAATATAATGAAGAAATATATAAATGCAATTCAATGGGGTGTTATTTACATAGAAAACAAATAAACAAAATATATATGTATTTATATTATGTCATTTTTTCATTTATATATATAATGTATACTATATAACTATACTGTATTGTTCACTGTAAGCATAAAAACCCACACACAAAAATACACATAGATGGCGTCACTCACCGATCTAAGACGTCGTCTAATTGTTGTTTGAACATCTCCTCTATCTCAGAGTCATATTGGCTGTCTTCGCTGTCCTCGGATGAAGCCAAAATCAAAGCGAGGGCTTCTTCATGGGTGTAATATTTTGTTTTCTTCGTTGATTTCGCCATTGTAAATGGCGAAATCAATTGCGTTGTAAATGGCGAAAGCTGTGTGCGTCGTGCGTCCTGGTCCGCTGGAGGCTCTCTCCTGCGCAAAGCGAGTTGTCTGCCGTGATGACGCAGCTGTATATCTCGGCTCATACGTATCACACCTGGACACGCCTGGTAGCGTTGGAAAGGTAAACTCATTGGCTAGAAGCCCAAGTGATTGATATATCAATAGCCAATACGCTGTCCCTATACTAAAGCCGCAAAACAAAGTAAACAAAGCCCATTGGCCCTTCGAACTGGGAGCGCTCCATCTACTTCACGGGCTGTACTGGGGTGAAAACTGAACAGAAAAAGACGGGGACACTTTTATTTTGTAGCCAGCAAAGTGATGAAAACAAGCATACCCAACAACTCCATACTGGAGGTAGAGAAAATATCGATACGGCTTCGAAAATCTGGATGTTAGTTGACGAACAAAGTTTGGAGATGGTAAACAAATGGACTTTACACGACAATATTCACAAGCTGGAATAATTTTATGAAAAAACATTTGGATGCTTTTGATCAGTGGATTCTCACGGACAATTGGAATATAAATAATTGAGGAATGGACACATATTACGGTTCTCGGATTGCTTCAAAGGTAGGGAGTCGCTCTGTTTTTTGGCATTTCCGGTTTACCATGCTGGTAAATATCAATGATTGATGGTTTTGTGCTCATGATTTATAGAAAAAACAACTGGATGAATAAATTGTGGAGATTCTACCCTTTCTAACGACGTATAGAATGTCTGTAATGATGAAAGTTGAAGCGGGTTATGTCGCTGCGTAGTGGAAACATGTGGTCAACAAACACAAATCGCCCACCGGTGGGCGAATGGGTCTTAAGAGGAACAATTGCTAGCTAGCCAATCAATGTTCATGTCCCGAAGTAAGTAAATGTCACTCCTTGAGTCAGAAACTCTATCAATCATATCACATACATCATTAAAATACTGTGCGCTTGCTCCAGGGGGCCTGTAGCAACAGCCAACCAATATTGGTTTCAAGTGAGGTAGGTGTATTTGAACCCGCAGTGCTTCAACGTCACTGTACATAAATTCCAGACACAATTTTGAAGGAAGATGACTTTGTATGTAAATAGCAACTCCCCCTCCATATCTGTCTCTGTCCTTTCTGAATAAGGAGTATCCCTCTAATGATACTGCTGGGTCCAGAATGAAGGAGTCTAGATGAGTCTCGGTCAATGCAAGTATATGAATAGTGTTTGCTTGCACTAGGCTGTTCAATTCATGAATCTTGTTTCGAACACATTACACATTTGTCCCTTTTAGGCACTTTGCTTTCTACATGACTCTGACTTTGTCCTTGTATCTAAAAAATCTAGCAACTATTGGCCTGGCTCTCACTCCCGTAGATTTCCCAGTCCGATGTACGCGTTCAAACTCCATGTTAGTAAGCTTGAGCTTCTCATCAAAGATCTCCCGCACCTTCTTTTCTGATTCAGCCCAGTTCTCATTTTCAGACTCAGGAATCCCATCAATCACAATGTTATTTCGTCGTGACTGTCCAAGTAGTCAATTTTAGGCAGGAATGAAGTAATGTTTGTCGCAACGACAGAGAGATCTGAGTCAATTTCAGAGAGTTTTGTGTTTGACTTCCTCTCCTTAGCAAGGAGTACATCCACGTCTTTTTGCGTGTAGTGCAGGCTTTCCCGCAATTCACTTATTTCCTTCATCATTGTATCCAATCTCTTGTTATTTGCCTCATTCACGATTGTCAAAAAGTTCTTAAAGTTACTCTCTTGCTGCTCCATCAGCTCTCTATGAAACAGTTTCTGTTGCTCCAGCAATTCATGCACCTGGTCTACGGTCACAAAGTCCTCATCTCCCCCTTTCTTCCCGTTCCTTCGCGACATGGTACCTGTTGATAGCCTGTAGCCTATCCGGCCCGATGGTAGCTGCTAGCCGGGCTGAGGAGCCTGGATCCGGCCTGCTGGTGGCCGCTGGCCAATAGCCAGGAGCTAAAGCTGGTAGTAGCAGGTAGCTGGAGGTAGCGGTGAGTCGGAGACGCCTATCCGGCCCGTATTAGCATTGAAGCAGAGAAGCTGCCTGGTGGACCTTAGTTGCCCTGCTCACTGCTCACATAACCAGAACACACACCACCAACACACAAAGGGGTGTACCACAACGGGAAAGTCGTCTTTCTCTTGTAGAGTTAATATTATTTATCTGAGTGGTGGGACTGAGCTTATTAATTGAATCTCGGTTTCCCTATGAACTATATTTGTGCTTAGAAGTTCTTTTATAGAATGCTTTTTGATGAAAGTCTTCTATAAAGCTCTTCACTCTCGCAAGGATCCTGGAAGGGGCCTGGGAGTATGCCCATCCGGTCTACATGTGTTTTGTGGATCTGGAGAAGGCGTATGACCGGGTCCCCCGGGAGAAACTGTGGGAGGTGCTGCGGGAGTATGGGGTAAGGGGGTCTCTCCTCAGGGCCATCCAATCTCTGTACTCCCAAAGCAAGAGCTGTGTTCGCGTCCTCAGCAGTCAGTTTCGTTCTCAGTGGGTGCTGGTCTCCGCCAGGGCTGCTCCTTGTCACCAATCCTGTTTGTGATATACATGGACAGGATATCGAGGCGTAGTCGTGGTGGGGAGGGGTTGCAGTTCGGTGGTCTGAGGATCTCGTCACTGCTTTTTGCAGATGATGTGGTTCTCATTGGATCATCGGCCTGTGACCTTCAGCACTCACTGGATCGGCTGGCGGCCAAGTGTGAAGCGGCTGGGATGAGGATCCGCACCGCTAAATCTGAGGCCATGACTCTTAGCAGGAAACCGGTGGATTGCTTACTCCGGGTAGGAAATGAGTCCTTAGCCGGAGAATCGGAGCAGCGGGGGCGGTATTGCGTTCGCTTTACCGCACCGTTGTAACGAAAAGAGAGCTGAGCCGCAAGGCAAAGCTCTCGATCTACCGGTCGATCTTCGTTCCTATCCTCACCTATGGTCATGAGGGATGGGTGATGACCGAAAGGACGAGATCGTGGGTACAAGCGGCCGAGATGAGTTTTCTCAGAAGGGTGGCTGGCGTCTCCCTTAGGGATAGGGTGAGAAGCTCAGCCATCCGTGAGGAACTCGGATTAGAGCCGCTGCTCCTTTACTTAGAAAGGAGTCAGCTGAGGTGGTTTCGGGCATCTGGTAAGGATGCCCACTGGGCGCCTTCCTTGGGAGGTGTTTCAGGCACGTCCAGTGGGGAGGAGACCTCGGGGAAGACCCAGGACTAGGTGGAGAGATTATATCTCAAAACTGGCCTGGGAACGCCTAGGGATCCCCCCGTCAGAGCTGGTCAATGTGACCCGGGAAAGGGAAGTCTGGGGCCCCCTGCTTGAGCTGCTCCCCCCGCGACCCGACCCCGGATAAGCGGACGAAAATGAGATGAGATGATATATTACAACCAATGCTTTTACATTTTTACATTTAGGGCATTTAGCAGACGCTTAATCCAAAGCGACTTACAATAAGTACATTTGTCATAAGAAGTGCATCAATATATCGCTGTCGGTACAGAAAGGATGTTCATAGAACCAAGTGCAAGTACCACAATCGCTAGGTCAGTCAATTCCCCGTGTTACAGCCATGATAGCAGCTACTGCAGTTGCTACACAGTTAAGTACTACAATACAATACAATACAATACAGTACAATACAATACAGTGTACAATGGTGGCCAGAAGGGGGAGGGTGGCTATGCAGAGTCGAGGTGGACTCTGAGCAGGTGAGTCTTGAGTCTTTTTCGGAAGATAGTGAGCGACTCTGCGGTCCTGAGAGCGGCAGGGAGCTCGTTCCACCACTGAGGTCCCAAAACCGAGAAAAGTTGTGACTTTGCTGAACGGCCTTTGCTAGCTCTTAGCGATGGCGGTTCCAGACGTCCAGCTGAGGTAGTTGAGCGGAGGGATCGAGCTGGGGTGTGTGGCTTTAGCAATGCTTGGAGGTAGGCAGGGGCAGTTCCATCGACTGCCTTGTATGCCAGTACCATTGTCTTAAATTTGATGCAAGCTACTACAGGGAGCCAGTGGAGGTCCCGGAAGAGGGGGGTCACATGGGAGAACTTCGGTAGGTTGAACACGAGGCGCGCTGCCGCATTCTGGATGCGCTGCAAAGGTTTAATCGCAGAGGCAGGAAGTCCAGCCAGGAGTGAGTTGCAGTAGTCGAGGCGGGAGATGACCAGTGATTGGATTAGAAGCTGAGCTACTTCCCTTGTGAGGAAGGGCCGGATTCTGCGGATGTTGTAAAGTGCAAATCTGCAGGATCGGGCGACCGCAGTGATGTTTGCAGTGCAGCATAACTGATTGTCCAATACCACAGCAAGGTTTCTGGCAGTTGGAGAGGGAGATACAGTGATGTTCTCGAAGGTGACCAGTAAGTCCATGTGTGGGCAGTCTTTCCCTGGGATTAGGAGGAGCTCGGTTTTGTTGAGGTTAAGCCTCAGGTGATGGGCAGTTGTCCAGGTGCTGACGTCCGCCAGACATTCCGATATGCGTGTTGCAATCAGGGTTTTCTCAGATGAGGGGAAAGAGAGAAATAGCTGAGTGTCGTCAGCATAGCAGTGATAGGAAAAGCCGTGTGATGCAATTACCGAGCCCATAGACCTGGTATAGAGGGAGAACAGAAGAGGCCCCAGTACAGAGCCTTGAGGGACACCAGTTTAGAGCGTGCAAGGTTTGAACAAGGAGCCATTCCATGTCACTGACAGGTTCGTCAGGTAGGATGTGAACCAGGAAAGAGCAGATTCAGCGATGCCAAGTTCGGCAAGAGTGGCAAGAAGGATCTGGTGGTTCTCCGTGTCAAATGCTGCGGACAGGTCGAGGAGAATGAGAACCGATGAGAGGGACGAGGCTCTGGCAGCACGGAGGGACTCAGTCACCGCGAGGAGAGCCGTCTCGGTGGAGTGTGCCTTCTTGAAGCCTGACTGGTGGGGGTCAAGGAGGTTGTTAGATGAGAGATAGGAGGACAGTTGGTTAGCAACGGCACGTTCCAGTGTTTTAGACAGGAATGAAAGAAGAGATACCGGTCTGTAGTTCTGGAGGTGGTATTAAGAGTTGTTTTTTTGAGGAGAGAATTTATTCTGGCAGTCTTGAAAGACGCTGGAACAATGCCTGAAGTGAGGGAGGAATTCATAATTGATGTGAGAAATGGCAGGATCTCGCTTGAGACATCCTGGAGGAGAGAGGAGGGGATAGCGTGAAGGGGGAAGGTGGTGGCATGGTTAGATGTTATTATTCTGTTGACCTCGTCAGAGGTGAGAGGGATAAATTGGGCAAAGACAGAGGAGGGGATGGGAGGAGGGAGAATGGAGGCAGGGATAAAAGAGGAGCTAATGTCCTTCACTTTCTGGGTAAAGTAGTTAACAAAGTCATCAGCAGTGAGGCAGGAAGGAGGTGGGGGTGAGGGAGGGTTGAGGAGGGACGAGAACAGGGAAAACAGTTTCCTGGGGTATAAGGCAGAGGAGTTGATTTTGTTCCGGTAGAAGGCAGATTTGGTTGTTGACACACAAGAGGTGAAATCTGAAAGAATCATCATTCTTCATTAGGACAGTCTGATCTCTTCCATTTCCTCTCAGCTGCTCGCAGCTTTGTTCTACAAGACCGCAGAGAATGGGACAGCCAAGGCAGGGGCGGTGAGGATCGCGCTGTTCTGGAGTGGAAGGGACAGAGGGAATCCAAGGAGGAGGAGAGGGAGGATAGCAGAGTGTCTGAAGATTCATCTGTAGATAGTTGAGAGAATCGTTCGATAGAAGGAAGTGAAGACAGAACAGTAGAGGCAAACGTAGAGGGAGAGAGGGATTTGAGGTTACGGCGAGTGGTGACAATGTGGGAACTAGAGAGGAGGGAGGGAGAGGATTTCAAGGGGAGAGAAAAATCACGAAGTGATGGTCAGACACAGGGAGCGGGGTAACGGAGAGAGCAGAGGGGCCGCAGGATCTGGTGAATATTAGGTCAAGCTGGTTCCCGGCCCTGTGTGTGGGAGGAGAAGGGGTTAGTGTTAAGTCAAAGGTGGCGAAAAAGTTGGTTAGTTCAGGTGAGTGCAACTTCCCTGGCAGGATGTCGAAGTCGCCGAGGATAACGAATGGGATGCCATCCTCAGGAAAGCAGCTGAGGAGGGCATCCATCTCGTCGTAGAAGTCACGGAGGGGACCTGGAGGACGGTAGATCCCCACAATGGAGAGCTTGATAGGAATAGTGACCGTGACAGCGTGGAGTTCAAACGCAGATCTGGCCAAGTGTTCTAGTGGAAGGACCTGGTAGGACCACATGGGCGAGATGAGGAGTCCGGTCCCCCCTCCTCGCCCGGATGGTCTAGGGGTGTGCGAGAATGAGTAGACGGTGGAGAGGGCAGCAGGAGTAGCAGAGTTCTCTGGAGTGATCCAGGTCTCTGTCAGGGCCAGGAAGTGAAGGGTCATGAGGGACGCGTAGGCTGAAATCGAGTCTGCCTTCTTGACCGCCGATGGCAGTTCCAGAGTCCTCCCATGACCTCTAGGTCAGTGTAAGAACGGGTAGGTGGATGGCAAAGATTAGATGGGTTACTACGCCGAGCAGAGGAGCCATGGTAGCGCCGTCTGCGGGTTGAAATCCTGACAATGATTGAAGTACGACACATAGCTACAATAGGGCAGGTGGCCTCCCCGGGGCTTCCTCGAGGGACTCCCGCAGAGAGACTCCCTAGTCTTTGTTTCCCGGGTCTTGACTCCCGCAGAGAGACTCCCTTAGTCTTTGTTTCCCGGGTCTTGACTCCCGCAGAGAGACTCCTTTAGTCTTTGTTTCCCGGATCTTCGTTTGCTGGGTCCTGACGCTACAGCTGACGCTAATAACAGCTAGCCCTTAAGTGGGCAAGGTAGCTCAGGCAGACTTAGCTCCGCCCAGCTATCAAGGCTTTTGTTCCCACCGTAAGTGGCAGAAACTAGCAAGAACGACCACTTAACTGATCACAACAGACAAGGCTTAAATCACACTGCAGTAACAGATAGAAAGGTACAGCAAGCAATCGTAATTCTAAACACTAGGAATCTTAGTTACCAAACTCACCTACAGCCAGATATGAAACAACCTTCTTGAAAGACAAAAATGTATTATACCAATACATTTGGTATAATGTGGTCGTGTTTTTTTTCTTATCCAACAAGCCTCCTATTGTTTATAACAGTGTGCTAAATCTGCTTAATAAAACAGGCTCATAGGGAAATTTTCCAGAGGATCAGGGTAAGCTCAGGGGGGCATTTGCTCAAAAAAGTTGAGAACCCCTGCCATAGTGTAAGGGATATTCTTTCTGCTAGGAAGACCAGGTGACTGTAGAGTCAGACCAGGGGCCGGTTGCACCAACTGGGCGTAAGCCTGGTCTTAACTACGACTGGTCGTAACTTGGCCCGACCTAACCGTTACGCCGGTTGCACCAACTGGGCTTAGCGTTCTTTTCACTAAGACCAAGGCGTGGTCAGGGGGAGGCCTAGAGTCGAAATGTCTGCTGTTTCCATAGCAATTACATTTAATCCATCCAGCGCTACCATGGCACGTATGATCCATAGGCTGTACAACGAGCGGGCATTTAGACGGGAAAGAGTAATTAGGGACAGAAGCAATCCATTGGACATTTATAATGACGAGGAGCTGATTGAGAGGTTTCGATTCTGTAGGAGAGATCTGTTTGAATTAATAGAAGAGCTGTCACCGGATTTACAGTTCGTGTCGGACCGCAATGCAGCGCTACCACCGTCCTTACAACTGCTCATTGCGCTTTGTGTCTTCGCAAATGGGGCATTTCAAAATACAGTAAGCGACATGGTGAGGGTTCATAGATCGACCGCCTGTCGGGTTATCCGGAGGGTTTCCCTGGCGTTGAGCCGCCGCATCGCTCGTTATGTCCACCTCCCGAACGAAGAAGAGGCGGCGGCGATGAAGCAACGGTTCCGACAGGCGTCCGGTATGCCTGCGATCGTGGGCTGCGTAGACGGAACCCATGTGCAGATCCAGGCCCCATCTGAGAACAAGTATTTGTTCGTTGACCGAAAAGGTTACCATTCGATCAACGTACAAATAGCTTGTGACGCAAATTATAACATCATTAATTTGGTGGCGAGGCCTGGATCCACCCATGATTCCCGCATCCTCCGGGAGAGTGCGTTGTTACAGGACTTTGAGGAAGGAAGGTAGGCTATAGTGTTTTTCTAATCAGCTACACTGAAACAATTTGAGCTTCACTTTAAGTAATGAACAGCAACCTGATTAAAGTCTATTTTCATAGGTGCAACGGGCTGCTCCTCGGGGACAGTGGATACCCGCTGAAACGGTGGCGGATGACCCCGCTAATGTCTCCAACAACTGACCAAGAACGGAGGTATAACACCATACACTCCGCAACTAGGTCAGTTGTTGAGAGATGAATCGGGGTTCTCAAACGCAGGTAAACCATAAGTAATATGCATCCCTTAAAAATACATAAAAAAATATATAGGCTAGATATAGATATAATTTTTCTTATTTTGTTTAGGTTTCACTGTCTTCATGGGGAGATGCGGATGCACCCAGAACGGGTCTGCACTATAATAGCTGCGTGCACAGTTCTGCACAACATCTGCATCTCCAAGAGAATCCCTCTCCCCAGACACCATCAGCCACCGGCATTCCCCGAGGAAGACGTGCGTCAAGCCACTCGGCCTGCAATGGAAGACATCGCTGGCCGATTAGTCCGTGCTCAGCTCATTAATCAGTTGTGAATATTGTTTTAATTATGTATAGAGGCTATGTTTTATATAGGCCGACCAGGGCTGTACGCTTAGCTTTTTCACTAGGAGCACAGGTGCTCCTAAATGAAAAAATTTAGGAGCACAGAAAAGATTTAGGAGCACTATGAAATTTTTTAAATAACACAATTTTATTATTAACAGTCAAATCAGTAACACACATTAAACATATACCACAGTGCCATCATAAGGCCTACTGCAATTAAACGCAGAGAATATCTCTGTCCCACAATTTTTTGTAGTCAGGTCGCCTGGCACGCTTGGCTGAGTTCATCCAGCGGTCCAGTTGATCAGCTTCTTCATCCATGACCCTCCATCGTCCTCTGGGCAAACTGCATTGAATGCAGCCTTGGTTGCATCCAGAACACCTTGAAGGACAACACAAAAACAATAAGACTTTTGTAGCCTTAAAACAAACAAGATAGTGACTCAATTATGCATTTATGAAACTATACAAAAATAAAGGTTACTATCTAGCTGCTAGACAGTGACCACCTACCAATGGCATGGGAGTGTTCGAGGGTCTGTTGTCCAACGAGGAGAGTGACTGGCTTCCCACCCTCCACCAGGCGCACGTAGACAATCTCACACTCAGTGTTTGATATGTCAGTGTCTCCATCAATGAGAACTGCAAGGTGCTTTGCTGTTCTCAGCTTAGCAGCTAGGCTCTCTTTCAAGAGATCGGCAACTTGTCCAATCATTTCTGCACACCTGTATGAATGAGAACACTGTTGTAAAGCGCTTATAGTTTATGGTTTTATTAGATCCCCATAAGCAGTGTTGCAGAACAACCGCTGATCTCCCTGGGACTGGGGTCAAGAAATACTAATATAACATAAATAGCCTGGCATACTACATGCCATATACACATGTACTAAGCTACACATACAGTTACATAACATGACTGACATCACATCACATGCAATTACATTACTTATCATAAATGGTAGTTATACACATGCCAGAATATCATTACATTGCTTTGTTTTCGAAAAACGCTATATTTATAAATACAAGGTTACCATTATTATTATTATTGGAAAATATTACCTGACATGGTTGTCATAGGTTGGGTTGATATCAACACCGTTCTTCTTGTGCAGTGTGATAAGTGGCCCAAACTTGACAAATGGCTCTTCCTCCTTGGCGATGAAGTAGGCGATGTTCATTTTGATCTTTAGCTGCCTCCTCATCTCCACCTCGGAAAACATCACCTGCCTGTCCAGGGCTGCGGTCACCGTCAAGGCTGGTTTGTTTTGTCGCATCATGTAACTGTCTCTGCAGGTGATGTGCCGCTTGGAGTGGTTGTGTTTTGTTACACTATCTTTTTTTAAATGGGGGTTTCCAGTCACAAATGCTGAATTACCTGCCTGCTTCTGCCCTTTGCAATACTTACAGAACATGAGGTTGTTCTCAAACTCTAGCCAAGGGAAGAGTTTTATCCAATCAGATTTAAACTTGTAAACCTTGCTAGCACTGTCGGTGCTAACGCTAGCTGTTGCCATCTCCTCTGGCTCGACACTGTCAGTCCCAGATTCCACATTTTCGCTCACATTTC
Source organism: Gadus morhua (assembly GCF_902167405.1). Classification (NCBI taxonomy): domain Eukaryota; kingdom Metazoa; phylum Chordata; class Actinopteri; order Gadiformes; family Gadidae; genus Gadus; species Gadus morhua. Next base: position 34,005,805 of record NC_044063.1, read on the forward strand.
TCTCACCGATGTCCTCTCCCTTCTTGGTTCCACCACTTTGATTTTTTCGAAAATACGACTCGATGCTCTTCATTTTTCAAACGTTCCCGCTACGATCGAGTATCCCGACTACGACTGATAACAATGCGCATGTTCACACCGAGATCACCCCGCCCAGCTCGCGCCGCGTCTACTGCATCTACCTGCCGCCAGACTCCGCGGTAGACAGAAGCGGTACCGCTGGAGAAACTACTTCCCCTCTTGTACACACACACCGCAAAAGTTGAAAAAATATAAACTTCCATGGGCCGGTGAATCGCCATGTCGCGCCGCCTGGTGTGGACTACCGAGCCGCTCGGGGATGGCCGGGCGACGCGTATTGACATTCAATGTAAAGTCGCCGCAACGAGCTGGGCGACGTGATCGCGTGTCATCATGAGAGTTCTGTGTTTTCCAGGTGTGAAAATGTCGATTTGTATAGGCTAGAGATGCGAGAAAATTGTACTCTACTTTGATCCACTTTGTATGAATTTATTTTAGGATCAAAAAGCTAATGAAAGGGTTGAAATCCTGCTCGCACCCGTGCGCCCTTTTTATTTTTTCTACTCGCACAATCTATTTTTAGGCGCATATGCGAGTAAAATGCTCGCACTGTACAGCCCTGAGGCCGACACAAACTGTAAATCCGGTGACAGCTCTTCCTGCTCGTTGTAAACCTGACATTACAAATACATATTGTACTCACTTTCGTTTGCAGTGTTTTATTGTTATGCATTCACACAATTGATGAATGAAAATGAATGAAAGAATGAATGAAAGGAATATTTATTTCGGTGTCCGACAGCATCTTCATTTGATCAGTAAAAAGTAAAACATTAAAACACAGTAAGAAAAAATATAATATAATATAATAAATATAAATATAATAAAATATATATAATAATATAATAAATAAATCTAATCAAACAATTATCCTTTAACTCTAAAATATTTATTTACATGTTTGTACAGGGATGGTCTGGTTGGATGCTCTACGGTTGTTCTTCAAAAATAATGGTTTGGGGCCTAATTTGTTGCTGGAGCAACTGTATTTGGATTTTGGAGCCGTAATTTAATTTGCTCTAATTCTATTTTTTTGGTCTCTGTCTCTAATTTAAATGTTTCCTTTTCCACCCGGATAATTTCCTTCTCCATGAGGACCTGTTGTAGCTCCTCACTTCTCCTCCACTTCGTTGCCGGGGGTGGGGATGGAATTGGACAGGAAGGGGTTGCCACTGCTGGTTCTATTGGTGGTGGTGTTGACCTGGTACTTGTGGTGAAACAAAATGCGAATTTATTAATTCTGGGCAATAAGGCTAGCCCTGCTTATTCAGCTAACAAACCATCCTCAATAAATATGCTAGGCTACATACCTTCTTCCAACGGCTCCGGCGGTTGAGGACATCCGCTGTCCACCCCGTCCAACCCGACGAAGGCTGGTGAATCCTCCCCAAAAATAGTGACAATAATGTCACTATAAGGTGACGTTTTCGGGGGAGGACCACCGCCGGTAGGATGGTTATTTTGGGCAGACACGTCCTTCTTGGCCCGGGACAGGAGGTCTTTCCCCTTTTTTATAATATCTTCCGATCCGTCTGATGACAGCCGGAGTCCGAACAGCTGTTCAAACTCTCCATGACAAATCGCCATGTCTCCTGCTTTTTTTTGTTTGAATTAACATTGGACTGCTTGGCAGTCAGTGCCGTCTTGTTTTCACTGTACAACTCGATCTATTTTCTTATTTCAACATCTGTGAAGTTTCCTTTCCTCTTTCGGTTTTCCTCCATCATATCGGATATCGGTAAAATAGTAAATAGCTGTTGGCACGCGGTATCCTAGCAACGCAGTGATATGCGCATTCCATGGAATATTCACATGGCTAAGACTGGTCGTAGTTAAGACCAGGCATAAGTCCCGTTGGTGCAACCGGCGTTAGTTCCATTCTAACGCCAGGTCTTAACTAAGACCTACTTAGTAGTTACGACCAGGGTTAGTTACGCCCAGTTGGTGCAACCGGCCCCAGGTTACTAGCGTTAGACCAGGTGACTGTAGAGTCAGACGGGGTAACTGGAATACAGTTTTATTTTGCTCTTGGACGGTACTGCAGTTAAAATTCGAGTTCCAGTGGATGGGAGAATATTTTCTTTCGATTTCTCTGACAATTTGTTTTCCTGTGGATACCACTCTGAATAGTAAGAGATTCCGAGTTCGGAGCATTTTTCTTCCTGCTGGATGCAGTAAGACTTTTTATTTATATTTTACCTACCTTTTATTTTCCATTTTTTCCACATTTATTTCAAACATTCTTCATGGGGTATTTTATTTTGCAATACTTTAAAGTAGTTATTCTTTCAGTGTTTTTCAGAGAATTATTTGAGTCTTCTTGAGTTACCGCCTTGCATGAGGGTTTGCACATCAGCTGTTTTATTTCCGTGTATTTCAGAGTTTACGTTCTAAGATTTTCCGGGCCAGTGCTTTCAAAAATTGATTTCCAATTGTTTGTCCCTGGTAAACAGCCTCCAAGGGGGCCTGTTAAAAGTCAAGACTTGTTTTTTGGCGTGATTGTAATCCATGTGAATACCTCCTCTAACAGAGAGGAGTGCATAATCAGATGGTTGTGTTGTTGTTGTGAATAATCAGTCTTCTGTTTGTAATCTGCGACAACGCCTCTCATAGGAGGGGGCTGGTTGGTCAGCATCGTTGTCTTGTATAGTCAGGGCTCAAAAGAACCAAGTAAAAGTTGGGGGGAGAATAAATTAGTAGCCAAATAACATATAATAGTTATCCAGAACAGGACCCCGAATTATAAACAGTTTGGGACAGTTATCTCTGCAACTGCTCGTTCGCAGAAGTCCATGGGTCAACCAGCGCGGGGAACTCAAGAGTTCAGGAAATTCCTACGTCAAACTGAGAGAATGGAACCCGCCCAAACGGACCCTGAGGGAATGCGGTAGTAGATATATTGTTCAATAAACCTGTTGTAGAAGTAGTACATTCCACAGGTTCTAACTTAGGTTAGAATAATCTACATATTGAATGGATTCAATCCAATTTTTTGCAATTATTGAATCAAATTGGGTAAATGTACTGCACTAATCAATTATTGCATGCGATCTAACAGACTAACACATCTAACACTGCATGAGATGCTCACGGGTCAACTATTACTTGCCGTTCAAGGGCCACATAAGGGGTCTCCGTCGGAGCGAATGCAATAGCTGTAATATCGTACCACCAGCATGCATGCATGATCTTGTATTCAATAAGTAGAAAAGCAAGATTCCAGAACCGGAAGGGAACACCACATGGTACCATCTCAACCACTGCACGACAACCATCAAACCCTTGGATCACATCCGATCTCGGTTCCCCCTGCCATCCCAGAGACGAATCAGAGCTAAGTACCAGAACCGAAGACCGAATTGAGTACATTTTAAATTTCTTGTGTTATAAACTGGTGCATACATGTTAGCCATCATGTTATCTGGTATGCCTGTTTTCATCTCCCTACTGTCTGTAGCAGCTATCCCACAACCTGAACAACTAAACGATGCTGGCCATGGACAGTGGAGTATAAACTAGTTTGAAAAAATGTTCGGCCAATGGGCCCCTTGGTTAACAAAATAGTTACCGTCTTAACCTCTATAGTCATCACACATGATTGTGGGGTTATTCTTCGGGGATATGTCATGGGAACTCTTGGTGTCATTCAGATGCTGGTCAGGTATGAAGCTCCTCTGATTTTGTATCATTCACAGGACCTGATAGACCCGGAGAGTACGACGGAGGAGGACCGGCTGTGGCGACCCGTTCTGCATACTGCTGAGGGGTTGACACTGGAACCATGGAGCCTTCCCTTGTGGAAGGTTACACGCAGAGTTGAAGAAGAAGGACCCCCAGAGGCATAACTTAACATAACAGAACCCCAACAGGCATAACAGAATTTTTGACCAAGTCGTTTTTGAGATATGGCCGATTTTGTCATGAAAAAAATAATAAATATAGTTGCAAGCAACCATAACGGGGTCCAACTGTCTGAGCATATGACCGTATGACCGACAGAATGACCATATGACCGTATGACCGTATGCTTGCAACTATAATAAATATAGTTGCAAGCAACCATAACGGGGTCCTACTGTATCATGACCATATGGCCGACAGTATGACCATATGACCGACAGTATGACCATAAGACCGACAGTATGACCGTATGACTGTCTGACCGACAGTATGACCGTTTGACCGAAAGTATGACCGTAGACTGCCAAGGGCAGATTAGAGTTTATTTTGTCTCCTGTACGTGGAGGTATGGTGAGCATGGTCGGTATGGCATTGGTATGACTTAAAAACTAAACAATCACCTACCATGTTTGTAAAGCATACTGTGTCAAAATCCACTGTCAACCAGTTGTTTGCAAAATTACGTGTTTACCGCTTTAAGGCCCAGGCTGCATTGTAGAGAGGCCATTTGACCATGCAGTTTTAGAGATATGGCCGATTTTGTCAGGAAAAAAATCATATATATAGTTGCAAGCAACCATGAAGGGGTCCTACTGTATGACCGTTTGACCGACAGTATTACCGTATTATATTATTATTACATTAATATTATATGACCGTATGACCGACAGTATGACAGTATGACAGACAGTATGACCTAACTAACTAAATTGACGAGTTCTTCAAGCCTGCCAATTTTTAAACCATGTCGTTTTTGAAATATGGCCGATTTTGTCAAGGAAAAAATTATAATACTGACGATTACAATAGGGTTCCTACGGATTTCGTAGGACCTTTGAATATATTCACAATGGAACCAAATGTTATATTATTTGGCCTTCCTGTGACAAAACAAATGCATGCTTTCCGATGAACCGCCGACGCCTCATGTAAATTACCTCTTACAGAGACCCCCTATTGTTCCTCATCTGTAGTTTCAGAATGCATAGTCTGTTGGCTTAAATTAGAGTTAAAGTAACTAATCCATACCCCGGTTAAAATCAGACACTACAAGCTTTAGGATTATGACTGAATATAGACAAATAAAGTGGCATTGTTCACTATTAAAAATGCATTACTGTTTAAATTAATATTGCTTTCACAGGGCTCATCTCTTAAACACATGTGGTAAGTCATGGTGATTTAAGAACAGGTTAATAAACAAGGCGAGGAATGGATTTTAATCAAAGACCTCACATATAACAGTAATGCATAATATGTAAACTTCATATAACTAATGTTTAATATGTAACTCTTTGTACCTATTGCTTGAATGTATGAATGTATATATCCATGTGGGAAGCAAAGTTAAATGGTAATGGGGGGGGGGGGGGGGGGGGGTAGGATCCTGCTCCTTGTCTCATTAAATCCTCATTGAAGCTCCAGTTGCGCGCTCCCTCCGCAAGGGGGCGTAATGAGGCAACAGGAGTCAATGTTGAGTGGCTTGGTAACATTAAAAAGATCCTGTAGAAAAGGTAAAGTAATCGTTGCTGTTGTATCGAAATGAAAAAACAAAAACAAGAATCAGGCGTTGAGTGTTTAGCTCTGTGTGAACATATGATCAGTTCTGTTGGTGCAGCTCTACTAACATGAGGCTCTGTGTTAACATGTGATCAGTTCTGTTGGTGAAGCTCTACTAACATGAGGCTCTGTGTTAACATGTGAGTTCTGTTGGTTCAAATCTACTAACGTGAGGCTCTGTGTTAACATGTGAGTTCTGTTGGTTGAGCTGAGCTCTACTAACATGAGGATCCGTGTTAACATGTTAACATGTCACTATCATGAGGTGGATGCTGTGCCTGGTCGGGTCTTCACCTGAATAACATTCAGGAGGACACAAACTATATCAACACAAATTGCATGAAACCTATTTCATACAATGGAAATAGGTTTCAATTGAATGGTATATACAGTATGAAGACTGTTGCCATATTGTAATACAATACTGTGAATACATCATAAATATTGCATTATTTGAAGACGTTCCCGAAATACAACCGTGGTGCAGAATTACAGCCACTACGAGCCAGTCGCACATTGAGCTTTCCCCAATTGCGCCGTTTCGGTGTCTGTAGCTTTAATGCAAATGAGGAGGAGAAAGGCGGGTCAAGGAGGAGGGTGGGGGTGTGGCCCTGAGCAGCTTGCAGCCATGGTACCATGAGCTCTGTTTACAGTGGATGTATCGCAATGGCGAGGCGCATACAGCCTTTAGCAGTGTTCTGTAAATATTCTAGAAAACACCTGGAGTCCTGGAGCACTATATCTCAATGATATCATTTTATACATAGATATACGTATATATCATATAATATATAATTTTTCGGCCAAAAGCTGTGTGAGCCACCAGACGATATTATGAATCTCAAACGACCGCGTCGGGTCCTCCGACGTCTCTGGTTCTTCCACGTCCACATCAATCTGAAGTAGGCCAAACCAAGACATGGAGGAGAAAGGGATTGTTGCCCGTCTCCCGCCGGAGCCTCGCTGCCGGGGGCCACCGCCTCGGCAGCGGTCAGTGCTTGCTTACTTAGGCACCACCACCGCCTCCTGCAGCGCCGAGGCGGTGGTCCCTAGGCAGCGGGAAGGGGGGCTCAGGCGGGAGACATTCGCGGCCAACAATCCCTTTCTCCTCCATGTCTTGGTTCATGTACTTCGGGGAGTCAAAGCCAAAGTTCCTTTCCCCAAATTCATTCTCAACCATGGCTGAGACTACGAGTCTCGTTGCGGAAATACCAGAGACGAGAGTCCGACGTGTTATGCGCCATAACACCAACAGCAAACACTTGCGTTACAGTGTGTGTAATCACACAAACACACATGTGGCGCTCGCACAGTCTGTCTTCTCTTGGAAGCCAGGTCTATCCGTCCCTTCTCCATGGCGTTGGCCAAGACTGTACCTTGTCAAGGATTTCCTCAGTTTTGGGTCGGTTACGGTGGTCAGGTATTCTGCAACGGTGTACTCTCTCTTAAGGGACAAATAGCATGACAATATACTCTGGTATTTCTGTGAAACAAATTAAACAAATTGTTTTATTTTTGTTTTCTTATACTTTTGTTTTCCCTGATTTGGTTGTTGTGTGTTGGACAGAGTCCCAGGACTGGCTAAGGGGACACCTCTCTTGGTGTAGCTCTCTGTGGGTGAGGGAGGGCCTTGTTGTGGAGTGTATTGCTGAGCCGTTTCTTAAGGTGGTTATACGATTTTAGAGCTCTCTTCTAACTTTACAGTTTTTCCCAATTGTTTAAACACGTTTCCTGAAACTATAGCTTATTTTTTAAAACTCTAAACACAAAACTGAAAAGAGTTAATCATTTGTCAAAACTCCACAAATCTCAGGCAAAATGAAACACTGCACTCAAAACCATGTTCTCTTTTCTCAAAACGGATTCTTCCCACCAAAACAATAAACAAAGCTATCATATGAATATCTCTTACAGAGCATCAATTAAAGTTTTTGCCTGTTGCTTAAACACGTTTTGTAAAAACTTGGCTCATTGTGTCAAAACTCAATACACAAGCAAATAAGACAACACTGAGAAATATACCATTCGCAACTATGTCAAATTGACAATCCTTTGTCAAAATATCACCCTGATGACAAAATGATACACGCTTGTATCATATGTATACGCTCTTAGATCAGCAGCAGTCTACTTTATTTAAAACACTGCAGTCTTTCATATTCACAGTTTTTTTTCAGATCCAAAGAAGGCACGTTTTCACAACAACCAACAAAATCTAATACTCAATACTGTACATTACAGTATGGTACTTTACAGTGCAGTAAATTCAGTTTAAGCAAAAATAACACAACAATACACCAAAAATACTCTACTGTACTGTAAACACAGAAAAACACAGCAACTGTGCATGGGTGTCTTATGTATGAAATAGTGTGGTGTGCAGGAGCAAGTGTGTTGCAGGAAGGAGCAAGTGTGTTGCACAATTGCAACTAAGGTGCAAAGCAGCGCTTTTGTTTAAGGTATGGTTACATATGTTGTAGGTATTGTAACAAAAAGTTCAAGTTGTGTTACTTTGGTCTAAGCATTTGTCTATAGTATTCAAGAAATTGGCAAAAACTGTAAACACTGGTGTGATACATTTAAAAAACTACCATCAAAATACTGTTTCTATATGTTTTGGCTTCATGTTACATATTCACATGCATAAAAAATGTGTAGAATTAGTTTCCTTTTTTAAAAGGAAAAAAAAGTGAACCAAGCAAATATTTATTTGTTGATGAAATACAGTAAAATGTTGAAGAAAAAATGTGAAGAAAAAAAAGAAAAGAATATAAACTGTGGTGAAATAGATCTACATGTAAATCAGTCTGCATCCCGACTCCGATCTTGATCAGGCCAGAGGACCATCTACAACACAGTAGAGCTCACCTAAGGCCTCTTTTATGCTCTGACACATGATTGAAGTGTTTTGCCAGTTGAGTTTGAATAGGTGAGAAGTGAGTGAGACTAATTGGTAATTAGGTGTGGCATTTCCAAGGCCATTGTTTTCCAGGTGAACCAAGTGTGCTAGATAATGCGATTAGTGCTTAGAGGGTTGCAAAAATGTGATTTAGACTTTCAATATGAAAAGTCTATAGAGTTTAGCAGCCTGGAGACTTGCTGTTGATACTTGAGCTTCAAGTTTTCAGAAATGTGTGCATGGTTCCATTTTTCGTGTGTATACAATGGATTTTTTTTTTTAATAATGATTGGATATTGTCCGCATGCATTTTCAGTTTTTCTGTGGACTCTTAGGTGCCATTACCACCAGATCCGTCTCAGAAGCGGCACGGCAGCAATGTCTGTGTTCCGTACTGTAATCCACACTAGAAGCGTTCCGGCTGAGATATGGCTCAGCGACGTCAGAATGTAGTCCTCGGCAGGATGCGAGCCCACTCGCGGTCTGCTTGCGACACTAGACCTTAAAATAATAGTAATAATAATAATAACGTCAATAACATTAATGTATCATTGGCGGGAAGTGTAAACTCATGAATATTCATAGCCTATGCTACTTGATTATGTTGGACTATTTTCAAAACAGGTATGCTATTAGATTCAAATAATTAATGCTGTCTGTATAATATTACCATTAATATTACTGTTAGTGAATTGCATAGGGGTCGATGTGGGCTCATGAATAATCATCAGCAAATGCAAACTGATTGGCTAGTATCAGTTTGTATCATAAACAAAGTATCAGTATCAATTTGTATCGTAAACGAAGTACCGGTTTGGGGGCAGTTCTGTGCCGTGCCGCGACCGTAGCCAGTAGAACAGCCTACATTGACTAGAATGGTTTCTATTGTCTGCGGCAAACGTTTTACTGCCGTGACGCTTCTGAGACGGATCTGGTGGAAATTGGCCTTTAGGATTGATTTGCAGAACTCAGCACGTCGTGTTTCAATGTGATGTTTGTCTTCAAGACTTTTTTTTGTCTTGTTAGTGAATGGTTAGTAAGTGGAGCCCAGACTTCACAGACTACAGTGCAGTGGGTTCTATCAGTGCCTAAGCGATTGTGATAAAGACCTTAGTTGGGAGGTCTAGTTTGATGTTTCCTGTTGTGTGTTAGTGTCTAGGTGGAATGTGTATTTGTGGAGGCTAGGTCTCTTGTCAAATATCATTACCATGGTTTTATTAGGGTCCATTGTCAGGGTCCAGGACTGAGAGGAACAGCAGAAGGTCTAGGTGCGGCTGCTGGCCTTTGGTCTGAGAGGAACAGGTCTAGGTGCTGCTGCAGGCCTTTGGTCTGAGAGGAACAGGTCTAGGTGCTGCTGCAGGCCTTTGGTCTGAGAGGAACAGGTCTAGGTGCTGCTGCAAGCCTTTGGTCTGAAAGAACCAGAAGGTCTAGGTACAGCTGCTGGCCTTTGGTCTGAGAGGAACAGATCTAGGTGCTGCTGCAGGCATTTGGTCTGAAAGGAACAGGTCTAGGTGCTGCTGCAGGCCTTCTTTGGTTGGGGTCAGCAGCACCAGGTCAACTGCAGGCTGTTCTAAGGTCCTCGCTAGTTGGTTAATGTACATGTTAAACAGGGTCGGACTCTAGCTGCATCCCTGTCTCACACCCCGACCTGTCTCATTACAAGGCCATCTATCACAACCCGGTTCGGTCTCATACCAAGACTCTGTCTCACAGCCCGGCCCTTTCTCACTCCCTGCTCTGTCCTACACCAAGACTCTGTCTAACACCCCGGCTCTGTCTCACACTTGCCCCCTTCTCAGTTCCCGGCCCTCTCTGTGTGGTTCTATCTGTGTGGATTTAATGATGTTGTGGGTTTTTCCTCCAACACCACTTTCTATTAATTTAAACACCAGACCGTCAGGCCAAACTCAGTCAAATGGCCCTATTTTAACGGTCTGAAACGAAAGTGAGAAGCGCCAAGTGCAAGTAGCTTTGTGGGCGGTGGGCGGATCTGCAGTCTCCGATGAGACAGATGCACATGAATTTCAAACTTCAAATGGCTCAGTTTATGGCCTAATTCATACATGGAATAAGGTTTTCTTCCACAGCTTCAGAAATACTGAGTCCTCAAATAAATTTTGGAAAACTTACATGATATAACATATGATATGCGGCTATTGTGGTTCTATTTAATGATGTACGCAATACATTATAAATATTCTTTCTTATTTGTATGCATTATCGTTATCGACTAGTGTTCCTAATATGCATGTGTCCCCCCGTCAATATACATTGCCATGGACTGTATTATGCGTTACGTGTTTAGTTTGCGTGTGTTTAAACAGATGGACGCACACACGCACGCCCGCATTCATTCATTAATTATTTTACACACACACACACACGCGCCTGCATTCATTCATTCTTTTTAACACTCACTCGCGGTAAAACAATGTTTTCTCACGATCAAATACTCATCAATCCTAAAAGTTAAGGGCATGTACACAATGTCTGTGTCAAGAAAATATGTGATTGCTGTACTGTGTTTGCAGATGCATTGATTTAACAGTACAACTTATTACTGCTGTATCAGCTGTTCTTTCCCAAATAATTTACCAAGAATGTGTGGCTAAGTAGATGAGAGAAGCAAAGTGTATGCGCAAGGTGCACAAGCAACATTATACACGTGCCCTTAAAATAGCATCTGAACAACGCGCCACTGACTTTAAACCAAGTATTTCCTGGTTTGTGACGCAACTGGTTTCTGAAACTGAAAAATATCACCAGGGAACGTTTGCGCCAGAACACGCCTCCTCCATTCCCCGAACCACCCCTTGGGGTGCAAGATCATTCCCTAATTTACAAGCGTGTGCCGCAGGAGGGAAAAGAACGCTCTGCGCCAGTTGCAAAGTAGCAACGACACATGCGCCAGTGATTAAGTCAATTTTACACCGGATGCAAGATAGGGCCCATAGGCTTTTTAAAGTATAGTGCTTAGAGTGAACATATTGTCTGTTGAACGGTACTTTGGTAAGAAGCGGTTTTGGTTTGTGCTTCAGGCATTATGGTCAGGAAGTTCAGGAGTCTGCTGGTCCAACCAAGCTGATGTCCCCTCAGACCCCCCGTTTGTTAGTGGGGTCAGACAGGTCTCTGTGGACTGGGCTGATCAGGCCTTGGTTCGCGATGTTGGGAAGATCCCAGAGCTTAGAACAGTGTTTAGAAATGTGATTGTTGAGCTCTGTTTATTTAATCATTTCATTCATCATTCATTCATTCAGAATACCATTGACAACACAGGCCTTTTTGAGTTTGAGGCATCTCATTTTGTGCTGTAGCTCTTTACTGTGATTAGAGAGTCTCGTGGGTTCTGATAATCTGTAATAACTCCTTCTAGTGTTTATAATGTTGTGTGTTCCAGTTTTCCCAGACATGGTTTGAGATGATGGATTCCTCTACGGCTTTTATCTGGTTCTTAACTTGTTGGTCCTGTTTTCTCAGTGTTTCTGTATTGTTTCCCTCTCTCTCTCTCTGTCTCTCTGTCTGTCTCTCTCTCTTTACCTCCTTCTCTCTGTATCATTACCTTCACCACATGTTGTTAGAGAGAGACTAAAGGAACGAGATGAAAGGCACTTTCAGAAAGAAGTTGAGAGAGGGAGAGAGATATAGAGGTAGGGAGATAGAGAAAGAGAGTGAAAGAGAGAGAGAGAGTCTAGTTTATTAAACAGTTGGTTAAACACAGGGCTCGGCAACTCCATATAAAGACAAAACACGCTGCTGTCACGCACACACACACACACACACGCATACACACACACACACACATACAAGCACACACACACATTCACGCACATACACACACACACACACACCAAAGCACACAGGCACATAAGTGCGTCTGTGCAAGTGGGTGGGTGTGTGTGTGTTTCTTTTCACTCTGGAACAGATCATTTCCTGGGCAAGAAGAGAGGGAGGGGGAGTGGAGGAAAGACAAAGATAAACAATTCCTTGAGAAGAGATTATAACTCTCTCTATATCTATAGATATATACGTATATCTATGAATATATCTATAGATATATAGATCTATATATATTTGTCTATATCTATAGATATAAAAGTTTAGATAGGTATAAAGATGTATACATATAAAGATATATACATGTTTGTAAATATATAGATAGATAAATATGTATATGAATATGTATGTAGTTATAGAGATATCTAAATACAGATATATCATCTGTCTCCCCCCGTCCTCCCTGTCTGTCTGTCTGTCTGTCTGTCTGTCTGTCTCTCTCTGTCTCTCCCTCTCCCTCTCTCTCTCCCTCTCTCTCTCGTTCTGCTCCTTATAAGGGGTGAATGTAACCATTACCCTCCATCAGAACTGACCTATATCTACTCTCTATCTCCCTCTCCAGTGTCGGCTGGGGACGCTCGCTCCTATGCTTGGGGAGTGGCCAGCATCAGGACCCAGAATGCATTGCAGCGGGATGGGGGTTTGACTGTACACCCTCACGGCCGGGCAGAGAGGGGGGGGGGATTGAGGTCAAAGGTTAAAGAAATCGTTTCAATTCATCTGAAAATCGGTCTGCTTAATTGCCTACCTGACTGGGTGCCTACCTGACTGGGTGCCTATCTACTTGACTAGGTGCCTGCCTACTTGACTGGGTGTCTGTCTGAAGGTCTGTCTAGCTGACTTGGTGTTTGACTGGGAGCCTTTCTACCTTACTGGGTGCCTATCAACCTGAGTGGGTGTCTGTCTACCTTACTGGGTGCCTGTCTACCTGACTGGGTGTCTGTCTACTTGACTGGGTACCTGTCTACTTGACTGGGTACCTGTCTACCTGACTGGGTGTCTATATGAGTGTCTGGGTCTCTGTCTGGACATCTGTCTGGTGATTTCTTTCACAGGTGGCCTTGATTACCCGGACATCCCAACATCCTTGTCGCTCATTCAAAATCATGAGAGCTTTTTTCATACATTTATATAACAAATGGAAAGTAAAACTGTCTCTCTGGGGGTCTGTTCATCTGTAAAGCGGTCTTCAAAAACAGCCCGACAGCCATTGGGTGTGTGTGTGTGTGTGTGTGTGTGTGTGTTAGTGTGTGCGTGCATGAAAAGCAGAAACAGCTCTTGTCTGTATACATATCAGGCATGCCAGATAGGAAGATCCACTAGAGATAAAGCACGCTCACACAGACACACACACACACACACCCGCACACACACACACAGACGCACACGCAGTGTATTAGCCACTGATCTAAACACCATACATGGTGGCACAGGGTCCTACAGCAGCAGAACATCCTTACCTCCCAAAACCACTGGGCTGCAGGCAATGGACTCTAGATGTCATGTTATTAACAGGGCCCAAACTAGAACTACATGATAGGGGATGGGTACTAAAGATGAGATTTTATAGATAATAGAGCTAGATTACATTCTAGAGCTAGGTTATAGATTAGAGAGGCTTGGTTATTGTTCACAGTGAATCCCTGCTCACACTAAGACCACCCAAGAAGCAGCTTGCTAACGTAGCATAATGCTAAATTAGCAACCATGATCAGCAACCTTCAACATAGCATTAGTCTACAATAGCATCCTTCTACAAATGGTCTCGACGTACTCCAGGTTTCTGCGTGTACGTTTGTACACATTACGCTACGCAAGCGGCATTGGTCAAATACTCACTGCCTACTTTGTGTCTTAACGGATGCTAACAAGCTATGTCCACTAGGAGGCAGGCCAGCGGCAAGACATTTTCTATTGTTCTTTACATTCCTTCTTGCTCAGGTTAAGAACGGTTCACATTTTACTATTCTGGCCTGCAGACATGTCCTGGTGCCGTGGCAACGCCCTAGCAGACAGAAGTGTGTAGTGTGGTAACCCGGCACGGTGAGTGAACCACCACCTCCCAAAACAGGACACAACTTTGCTGAGCGAAAGCCAAAAAGGCATGTTTGATCCAAAATCAAACGAAGTCTCATACTGAAAATAATGCAACAACGAAAAAACCTGGGAGAAATCAACGGTCCTATCCCCCGTGGGTGGAATCCCGTCACCCACGAGGACCAGTCTCTCCGTACAGGAGCTCCAGGGCTGGGAGTGCCCCGAATGAGTGGAGAAGCAGGCTATTTAAGCCCTGCTTCTCCACCTGTTCCTCTGGCGCTCTGCATGTCCTTAATTGGCCCGGGCCGGGTTGCCACAGTAGGTAACAACTGGCTAAGTTCTTCACATTCACCGCCGTCCGCTTTGAGCTACCACCCCACGACCACCGCTGGTCTTGGTCCCTGCTGACTCGAGGCCTAGGAAACGATCACCAAGCACGGGCTAAAGGAAGCTAGGATGCTTGTGGGCGCCTTCCTGGGCTGCTAGTTTGAGTATGCATCCCTCTGTACCTTTACGTCCGAAAGCTTCCCGTGAAGGTCTGCTGCCTTCACAGGAATAGGATCTAGGGATCACAGTTCCTAGAAAACAAACTACAAAACCCATCAAACAACAACAAACAACCTTTTTATATCAATGTTGTTATCTTTAAAAACTGTAACTCTGGATACATAAACCCCTGATAAACCATTTTTTTTCTTTTACCATTCATCATTTAACCATTTTTCAGCCTCAGAATCTCAGTGCTTCTGATTTGCTCTCTGTTCGCTGTAGTGTATAGTGTATACTAAGTGTATAGTGTAGAGTGTATACTAAGTGTACAGTGTATAGTACTAAGTGTATAGTGTAGAGCAGGGCTATTCAATTACAAATTCATTTGGGCCACATTTTAAAACCACAGACTTGAGCCGGGCCAGACATTTTCAGCAACCAGTAAGCAGGAGGTAATTTTGCATTTCAAACCAACACAAAATCGTGTAATCATGCCAGGCAAGCAATGTTTATTATTTGATTGGCCTTTCAACTTTGTAACGCTGAATAATGGCACTTTAAAAATCGAATAAAAAGTTAAATAATTAGCTAATAGTTACAACCAATCAGCCTGAGGTAGAAGCAACTCTTTTAAATACAAAACTGAAAAAAAAGTTTTTATACACAAGTGCATAAAAAAGAAAGCAGCCTACAAGAAGCCTAAGATTTGCTTCTCTTTCGAAACAAAGTTAACCAACCATATTTTGTTAAATCAGACACGGATCAGGTGAGTCAAAAAGTGCATTAAAAACAAACGATTAAACAGAACTTGAGGTATAAACTATGAGCATAATTAATTTTGGCAATGCTACATCTGACCCAGGCACATCTTGTGTAGATAATCAAGAAAGTGCAATTAAGCAATGGTCTTTTTAAATAATAATACTCAAATCAAGTAAAAGTTATGAGTAGTACATGAATGACAAGGCTATCCAACCATTGCTGTTCCCATTCCAACCCCTTCCAACTGTTTTAAATCATAACTCATTAGCATATTATGCTGATAGGCCTAGCAGCAGGTGCGTTTTAGTATTCTCTGCGAACCGACTCGGATCTCGGATCTGATGACACGCCCACACTTCATGCGTTTTATTATGTTTCGCTCGGTCGTTGGAGAAAAACATGGACGCCACCCGGAAAGCTGTTGTCGCGGTAGCATTGGCAGAGTACCAGGCGCTCCAAAATAAGTAGGCTTTAGGCCATAGGCAGAGATACAGACGCAGTAAGGTATTGCAGTAATACGAGTGATTGAAATTTCCATTTAAACCACCAAAGCGGTCCAAGCACAATGAAAACAGTTCATACTTCAAGTCACACTGGGCGCAGCCATCTTGAATTCTGTCTCGGAATTTTGCTCAGTCACCACTGTGTTCAACCGAGATGGCGAGTTCGCCATCCGAGGAAAAGGGGCGTGTTCGTGCGTGTCTCTAGGCAGCGTCCTCGGACCTCTGAGACGGATGGATAATGAAACGCAGCATAAGGCCTACGGGACTCCTTCCTTTGCTCAGGGAGTCTCCCTCTGTTGAAGCAGTGAAGGGGTTTGGATGGCTCTGTAAATAAATGCTATACTCTTTAATTATTTAATTATTATCAACCTATTGTCCTCTTCATTGGACTTTTGTATTCTGCTGGACTGAAGTCTACGTTAATATTGATCTGCTCCCCAGTCAGTTTTTGCCTTTCCACTAACTCCTGAATGCGCTGGATTACATTTAACTTTACTCTCCCCATCCTCCCTAACCCCTGGAGTTACTGATGACCGCTTATTGGTTTCACTTTCAAGACTCAATTCTGGACCACCAATGCCAAGCCGGTCTTCCACCTTCCTCCTCTTTGAATCCCTCTGTGAACAAATGAAGGATCCATCTTGATTTGATCTGTGAGCCATCGACGGCCCAGCCTGTGCTGCCCTCACTATCTTTAGAACCACGGAGTTATCGTACCTATGAACAGTGTAGTGGCCAGGTTGGTCTATGATATACATCCACAGTATGTTTGCATGCTGAAAGTGATGAAGAGAATTCAACATGTGTGTGTCACTGTAACCAAACCAGTTCCCACTGATCCAGAACAGTCGAGGAGCACAGAGCAGGACGAGCAGGAGCAGCGAGCGCTTTCCTTTTCCAGGACGCAGCAAGACCAGCAGGTGATGGATGGGAGTCAGGTCAGCATGTGCGTGGAACAATGATAGATGTTCCCTCTTAGATAGTATAGAGCAGGGGGTTGGCAATTATTTTTTCCATGGGGCCACATGAGAAACAGAAAATATTGTGGAGGGCCGGGCCAAAAGGCTGAATTCAATTCTGCATAATATTAACTGTATTTCTTTATAAAAAGCAGTAAATAGCATTTTTTTGAGAAGCTGGTAATAATAGGCTATATGTTATAATCAAGCAATGAAAAGGCGTGGGTGTCTTACAAAAAATGTATGCAATCAAATTTCCCAAAGCAAAGGTAAACAAAATGTGAACTTTTGTGAAACTTTTTTTAAACATTTGTGACTTGTATTAGTGAACAGGGAACAGAATCAGAATCATTCATTCCAAAACAAATTTTCAGTCAAATACTGTTGGAAAGAGGAAAGAGGTTATTTTTTCTATCTCAGTGAGAGAAATCTAGTCTCTGCTGGGCTTTAACAAGTGCATCAAAGTCAGGTTGAATGTCTGAGGTGGAGATGCGAAGCACAGCTGACAAATGATCATCAGTTAGAGAGGATCTATACCTGGATTTTGTAAACTTCATAATTGAAAATGTTTGTTCACATATGTAGGTAGAGCCAAAGAGAACAAACATCTTCTGAGCATGTCTCCTCATGTTAGAAAAGTAGTGCTGTCAGTTAAACGCGCTATTAACAACAATCGGTTTGCGTTAACGCAAACCGATTGTAACAGCGTTAATTTTTTTATCGCGCGATCAACCCAATTCTTTTATTTTTATTTATATTTTTGGCTCAAAACAAAGAAGCAGTAGCCTAACTGCTATGTTCAAGGCAGTATGTTTGTATGTTCATAGTTTAATTGCACTATAGGCTTTTTTTTTGTATCGTCCTGTTTTGATCAGTATATGCCAATGTTGCTATCAATAAAAAAACATTTTCACAAGGCAAGCCGATGCACTTCTCCATGTTGTAAGAGCATTAAAATGAGAAAAATTAATGGGACAAAGAAATCAAGGGATATTTATCATAGAAAAAACATTTGCGATTAATCGCGATTGCTCGCGATTAATCGTGAGTTAACTATGGCATTAATGTGATTAATTAATTATTAATTAAATATTTTAAACGCGATTTAATATTTTAATCGCTTGACAGCACTATAGAAAAGTTCTCCTCCTTAAGAGAAGAGTAGAATTCCAGAAGAGATCCTGACTTAAAGTGCTCTGCCAGTACTGCATCAGACTGCAGGTCAATGAGTTCCAGCTGAACATCACTGGGTGCATTATCCACACTGCAGGTAAAGGGAGAGGAAATCATGTGCATTTCATCCTTGATTGTTCTGAGGTCTTCAAATCGCCTTGAAAACTCACCATGCAATGCTCCTAACAGGGATGAGTACCTGCGTAGGTGATCTGCTGTTGGTGTGACTTCTTCCAGGGTTTGCATCTGAGTGAGAGCATTGCTCTCCAGTTGGCTTGAAAGAAACTGCATCTTTCTCATGAAAGCCTTCACCAGGCTGTGCATTTCATGAACAAAAAGGCCCTTGCCTTGCAGTTTGGTGTTCAGTTCATTCATCAGTGCAGTCACATCAACAGCAAATGCAAAATCTGCCATCCAGTCCTCATCCGAGAGCTCTGGGATGTCTTTTCCTTTCTGCTCACTAAACTCTTGAATCTCTGCTTTCAGGTCCAAAACTCTTTTTAGCACTTTGCCCAGGCCGAGCCATCTGACAGCTGTGTGGTAGCCGATGTCACTTTGCTCAGTCTCATGCTCTTCCAAAAGTGCAACAAACTGTCTGTGATTCAATGCCCGTGCCCTGATTTTCAGGGCTTGCTGATTCCACCAAGCACTCTTTGATGAACTCCCCCTCCGAGAACGGCTTACTGTTTTTTGCGATTTTGTGGGATACCACAAAGCTGGTCTTGGTTGCTGCATCCCTGGATGTGTGAAGCTTGGTAAAAAAGCCTTGCTGATTTTTCAGCTTAGCAAGGAAAGCTTCCGATGTTCGCGCCCTTTCTGCCGACTCAAATTGTAGTCCTTAAAGACGGCGATCTGCTCCCCGCAAACTAAACACACGGCTTTACCTCCGACTTCAGTAAACAAATACTTAGCAGTCCAATTTTTGTTGAAAAGCCTGCATTCGGCATCTACCTTTCATATTTTAGCATGAGCGGACACTTTTGAGGACTAAAATCGTCTTGTGACAACGATCCAATCACGCACACGTATTGCTATACGTATCGCATCATTATGTACGAGAATGAAAAACAGCTTCAAAATAAAAGCAATGCAGCTCTAGTCCATGCATGACGTAAAATGAGAAAATACGTTTATTTTGTAATTTCCAATTAACCTTACTGTGCGTTCACACCATATACGACATTTGTCGCCCGTTCGCGCCACAAATCATAATCTGTGCAAGTTTTGTCAGGCGAATTTGTCGCGCCACAACTTTTGGCCGCCAACGGTGCTTCATGCCAATTCATTCTCAACTACGACTGAGATAACAACCATTGCATGTCTATACCTTTTGTGGAAGAGGGAGAGACGTCGGAGGACCTGACGCAGTCTATTCATAATATTATAATGACCATGGAAGAGGCAGTGAATTTATTAGATAGGCCTACCTAATAATAATAAACCGTTGGAACACACAAGACCGGAAACCATGGCAACGCCGGTAAACAAACCCCAAGAAGCCCAATCCCTATGAGAGCTCCCCGCGCTACGGCCATCCGGAGGCATACAGGCAGACAGACAGAAACACACACACACACACACCACTCCAACGTTCTCAACGCCAATGAGGCCAGTAACGCGTTACTGGCCTCACTGATAATGACAGAAGTCCCCTCTTAGATAGCATAGAGTGACATTCACACTCACACTGGTGTGAAAGGTCCCTCTCCCAACCCCCACACACTTATTTGCATACCCCCATTCACATACTTGCAAATCCATTCAACCCCCCAGCCCAAAAGTCTATATTCAAATTAATCACCTCACACTTTTCTACTGAAGAACTGATTCCTGAGCCTTTGAGATCATAGTGTTGGATGAGCTGACACATCTCCCCATAGTGCCTGTGTGCGTGTGTGCGTGTGTGTGTGTGTGTGTGTGTGTGTGTGTGTGTGTGTGTGTGTGTGTGTGTGTGTGTGCCTGCACATGGTGTGCCTCTGTGTGTGTGTGTGTGTGTATGTCTGTTATGTTTGTTTGTGTGTGTATGTTGTGTGTGTGTGTCTGGTATGTGTTTGTATGTGTGTGTATGTGTGTTTGTGTGTATGTGTGTGCGTGGTATTTCCTGTGTGGTCTCAAGGGAGATACGATAAAGACTGGATTCTGTGATTACTTTGGGTCTTTATTTTCTCTCTCCCTCCCTCAATCTTTCTCTTTCTCTCCCTCCATCCCTCTCAGTTATTTGCAGCGTAGTAGTCATATTACATACTTACATTACTAGAAGTGAAGTAGTACTATTATTGCTATTATTAATAGTACAAGTGAACCAATGCAATCTTTAGATCTGTCTTCTGGCGGTTATTAGTTAGAATTATACGAGCTGGATCACTGACGGTTTTGAGTTTTAGTCATCATAAATGCTGTTGATCACTCTCGGTTTTGAGTTTTAGTCATCATTAGTGCTGTTAATCATGGACGGTGTTGATGAGTGTTAGTCCTTATTAGTGCTGTTGATCATTGATGATTATTTCCCAGGATGCCCTGCTCCAGAAGTGATCTGGCTGCAAAAACGTGACTTATATAAAGGCTGGAAGTGGACGAGTCTGAGGATTTCCACTTCCTGGAAAGGGCAGCCTGTGCACCCTGATGATCCAGGAGACACCGGGGCATACACCTGCCACGCCCCCAATTCACACGGGCAGGCGCGCACACACGCTGAGCTCACAGTCCACGATACCAGTTCAGCTTCCAGTACACACTACCAGTTCAGCTCCCATTACAGGGTAATAGTTCAACTCCCAGTACAGGGTACCAGTTCAGATCCCAATACACACTACCAATTCAGCTCCCAGTACACGGTACCAGTACAGCTCCCAGTACACACAACCAGTTCAGCTCCCAGTACACTCTACCAGTTCAGCTCCCTGTACAGTCTACCAGTTCAGCTCCCAGTACACTCTACCAGTTCAGCTCCCAGTACACTCTACCAGTTCAGCTCCCATTACACTCTACCAGTTCAGCTCCCAGTACACTCTACCAGTTCAACGCCCTGTACACTCTACCAGTTCAGTGCCAAGTACACAGTGCCACTACTCAGGTTCAACTCCCAGTACACAGTACCAGTTCAGCTCCCAGTACATGGTACCAGTTCAGATCCAAGTACATGGTACCATTACTCAGGGTTTCTGTTCAGCTCTCAGATACTAGTGGGATGCTTGCCTTATTTAAATTGCAGTGGGGAGATCTAAGATTCAGTGCCCACCTCTCAAAGTGTGTTTAATCGAAAGAGGAACAGCCTCACAAACACAAGCCTGCTCTCTTCGGTAACACTTTATTAGAAGGTATCTACATAAGAGTGACATGTCACTGTCATAACTATGACATGACACTGTCATGAACTTGTCATAAATATTATGAACATGTCATAAATGTTTATGACTTCGGTCATTAAAATGTCATTCAGTTGTTGTTTTGAAAAGTTGAAATTGTTTGGGTTGTCATGATTATGACAAGTTGACATTAATCAAAGTGACATTACCCGAGGATGTCTCTGTCATGACAACTTGACTGAAACAGAAAATGCACCTCTTTTTGTATTCATGAAATGTGGACATTGTGGAAATTGCATTAAATGAAAAAGACAATTTCTCACTTTGAGCACACAAATGCGTGACTTGTTTATTTAGTTAGATCAAAACAGAAAGTCAAAACGCGCTGCTCATTAAAACAATCCTGCATGGGCTCCATGTCATGAGATGTTCCTAACATTTAAAGGGACAGCGATCTCTGAACAACCAAGACAGTGTATGACTACAACAGCGTATAGAACAACACTTAACAACATAGGTGAATTATGATAGGTTACACTCACTACAACATAATGATTATTATAATCAGATGTGCAAGGTTACAGACCAATTTGTTGGTAATATGGTAATAAATAATAAATTAATTCTGTAAATTTGGAACAAATGTTGTGTGACGTACAAGGCGTCACATTAAACTAAGGGAAATATAGAGATTTTGATATACCTCTTTCTTTCCTGAACCTTGTATGTAAGGTAACTTTCAAGTTGACAACGTGGACTACTTCCATCTTTCATTTAGTTTAGTTACGTTTATTTGTTAATAGTTTCGTGGACAGTCCCCTTTGGTTAACTGTACAGTAAAAGGAGCAGCTTTAGCCTATTTGGCTAATTTCCAGCTGTTGTCCCTGGCCAGTTGTCAAAAGGCAACCCAAAGTACATAAAAACAATAGTAAAAAATAGTAAAATAAGAATATAATACATTACATTACATTTATAATTACAGCAGACCTAAGACAAATGGGAAAAAGACAAACAAACATATTGCAAACAATTGGGGGAAGAACAAACAAACAAGCAAAGATGATGGCAAAGGCAGTTCATGCAACAAAAACAACACACAGGAGACAAGGGAAAAGAGGCCACAGAGGTCACAGTGGGGCCCAGGGCCCCAATGTTAGTAACTGAAGTAGACTGAGCCGCCCCACAAGTTACTTACTGTGGGGCCCAGGGCCCCACAACTTACTAACAGTGGGGCCCAGGGCCCCACAAGTTACTAACAGTGGGGCCCTGGGCCCCAGCGTTAGTAACTTTTAATGTTGCATTGTCGAAGCAATCAGTAGAGAAATACAAAAATTCAAGCGAAAACAGCAATAGTAGGCCTATTAGTTACTACTGAGTAAATAAATTAATAAAAAGATCAATAGGGGGCACTATTTCAGTTTGTGAATTTGAGACCATTCACGAACAAGTCACTGTCATTTAAACATGGAGCAACGGCGAACTCTAAGTGGAGCGTTGAAGCAATGAATTTACTCAGTTCAGATCATTTAACAAGCCTGGAGATGATGCAACCCCAAAAGGACTGCTACGAATTATGCACGATTGTGGACTGCAATCTATGTTTCCAAATGTGTATGTAGCGCTACGGCTTTTTCTGACTCTGCCCGTCAGTAATTGCGAAGGGGAGCGGTCATTCGCTCCTCTGTCCAGGATTAAAAATGAACTGAGGACGAAAATGTCACAAAAACGCCTCAAGGCACTTTCTCTCATGGCAATTGAGAGCGACCTTACCAATGCACTGGAGTTTGATGATATCGTGGAGGATTTTGCACGGAACAGAGCCCGGAAAAAATGCATTTCATAGGTGAAATGCATCACTGTCAATTAATGTGAGGAACTGTTCGTATTGAGTTGCTTTAAGTCGTTTTTATTTATGGTTGAAAGCGGTGCATTCGAAATTCGTTCAAATCGCCAAAAATTGCATCAATTATGTATTTTTTTTATCATGTTTTGGTTAAATAAAGATGCATTTATTTGTAATAATTATTGTGAGGTTGCCTTTCCTGTGCTACAAATCCTGCAAATAGGCCAATGACTTATTATCGCCAATAAGTGTGTGTGTATTCTGGGTGCGTGTGTTTATGTTGGAAGGGGGGGGGGGGGGCTGCAGAGTCCACGTGCCCAGGGGCCCGATATGTCATAATCCGTCCATGTTGGCCATGCATCTTGATGAAACCATCTCAGGGATGTGTTGTCTGGTCAAAATTTGGTTTTGGGGATCTGTCTGACTTTGACAGGGCATATAAAAGGCATGAAAAGAGCAATGAACATGTGAGTGCATGTGCAAGGTTAAGCTGCCTGGGCAGGGTCAGGGTTGAACATGCACTCAATGAAGGTGCTCGCATTCAAGTGGCAAAACACGATGAGGCAGTCAAACAAAACAGGGCCTTCCTAAACCGCCTTATTGATGTAACTTCCTTGCTTGGCCGGCAGGAGCTATCATTTAGGGGGCATGATGAGAGTAGTGAATCATCCAACAAGGGGAATTACAGGGAGTTCACAGAAACACTATCTAAATAGTAACGACAGGGTCACAGACCATTTTCTTGAAAAGGAACGGAGGGCCGAATTGAGGTATAAATAAATTGACAACTATTTTGATGTAGGCCAAAAATGAGCTTCCCCTCTTTAAAAGACCAGCAGCCGCCACTGGTCTAGATAGAACTTTATCAATCCCCTGTAGGAGAAATTTGTTAATGTTTGTCCCTATAAAACAATAATGGTAAAAAAATAAATACAAAACACGACGGTAACTGAGTAAGTCAAACCGTCCAATCTGAAGGCTCTACTTAACCGCTCACCCTACTCACTTCCACCAATGCAAAGCGAAGAGAACTGAGTAGGGGAGGGCGTAGCCTATCTAGTTTGTGAACGACCCAGAGAAACGCAAGGCAAATTCAATGTGAACATGTATGAGGCTTTAATAAAATCCCGGACGATTTTGAAATTCCGCAAAACATTTTTTAAAAGTGTCTCAAAAAGAGGGCATGTCCGAGCAAAAGAGGACGTCTGGTTACCCTACGTACGGGAAACACATTTGATTCCTACCTGTAACACTGTTAAATAGCGGCCCAAATTGGTGGGCGCTATCCTGGTAATTTCTCTGCGTGAGAAATACGAAGTGTGGCGTGTGAGCGTGTGCATGGGTTGAATTCATGGGGCAAGCCCCAGGAATCTCCCACTTCCGGCTTCCATGAAAGAGAACCAAACTAATTCACAAAAAAGCGTTCATGCAAATCTAGCATTAAAGGTTAATTTAAGGAAGTTCTCTCCAGTCACGCTGAAAGTAGTTCACTGGTAGTAGCGCTTTAATTTGCAGTGTCAGAGATTTCTTAGAAATCTGAATGCTGACTGAATTCTCAGAATTCTGACACTGCAAATTATTGCACGCTAGTAAACTACTTTAAAAAGAGCTCGACATCGCGACCAGGCGACAAATGACTGGTGAGAACCTTCTTAAATGACCCTTTAGTGCTGGATTTAATTATCAGAATTCGGATTTTATCTCACAATTCAGACTTTATTAGCCTATTCAATTTCTGAATTAAAATTCTTGTGATGAATAATCTACATGTGTACAGTCGATGTGCAGCACTTTAATTTCCGTCAACTTTTTTTTCTAACACCAGCACTTCCACAATTATGCCCATGTTCCTGACTGCTATATACAAAACCATTTATAGCGCATCTATTTTTCGGCTACAAGTGATAGTCGCCCTAAATGCAGCTTGAATGTGGGCTCTGATTCTGAATGAATGCCGCTGCTGAACTGTGTGAATAAATAAAGGGAACTGATATCTAAAGAAGACAAGTGGTTTTGATCTACCGGTGAATTCCAGCTGAAAGTGGAACATTGCTGCACTGTAAAAACGAAAACTTAAAATTGTTGGTCTCATTATGATTTCTGAGTAAAATGAATATAAAACATTAAGTATTCATGTCAACTGTGCAATGCAATTTAGTCCAACCAACAATGTTGAGTTTTGGGTCAAGAGTTGGGCTCACTGTAGTCTCTTTGTTAGCAATACACACAGGTTTAAGTCAGACTCTGTCTGAGGCTGGGCCAACTACGGTGCACATGCGCATTTCGACACTACCCCCCGGGGAGTCTGGGTATTCGTGATGCCGGTTGGGAAAAAGGGGTTTATTGCCTTTTGTCAATTTGTTTCTGTTAGGTTAAGTGGGGTTAACGGGTTTGGAGTCTTTATTGTTTGTGTGTTGTATATTGTGCGTAGTGTTGCCGCCACCGTTACCGAGACTTGCATGTCCGTTGGTTGGGTGTGCGATGCGCTGTGTGTTGCGGGTGTGTGTTAAATAAAGGCAGCTCTCGGGATCGTGCGGTGTATGAGGCACGAGAGTTGCGTCACCGTTTAACCTGGGCTCCCGTCGAACTTGTTCTGCACTTTGGTTTGCTGCATTTAGACAGCGATTATCTGCTGCTGAACTAGCTACATGTTGCTTGTTCTATTGCTGTCTGGCATTCAGAAATGTAAAATGGAAGTTTCAAATTATTAATTTTAATAAAGTGAACTTAAAACTCGTTTTGCATTCTTTGAAATGTTTTTTTTTTTTAATAATATTAACCTTAATTTGAAATATTAAGTAACACCCCTGACTTATTTTTTTGAGTTTGTAAAATATAAAAATCTTAGTTGGTATAACTAACTTTCAAGTTTGTCTAAAGAAGAAAATGACCTTTTTGATGGGCTCAAAACTCAAAAATTGATTGCAGTAAGTTGCCTTGCAATTTTGAGTTTGCTCAACTTTTTATTTTTTACAGCGTGCCATCATGGGAAATTAATTTAGCCTAGGCCTATTGTAAGTAGCTTTCAATTCCTTGTTCTTTTGTTGAACATATCCCCCACTAGATTCCCCCACCCCCACACAGATTTTGTCCTGTATAAACCTATATGGTGGAAACCGATGAGCCCTCTCAACCACAAAATGTTTGAGTCACTTCTATGGAAGTAAATCGGTGCCATAGGATTTTGAAAATATAAAGCCATTGAACTCTAAGCAATGAATATTTATGCATTGAAATAACGTGTCTGGATTTGAATTGAACTCCTATTCAGCTTTACTTTTCAATGTTAAAAATTCAAAATCAAATATTCAACGTTAAATTCAATATGGGGACGTTGATTACCGTGAAATTCAATTCCAAATACGTTATTTCAATGCATAAATATTCAGTGCTTAGAATTCAATGGCTTTTTATTTTCAAAATAAGATGGCACACATTTACTTCCATACACTTTTCCTTCGTCATGCTTAACTGATCATACCTCTCCCTCGTTGGTTACACAATGGACACTCCCAGAACCCCTCTAAAATTTCAGCCAGCCTGACAATTCACGTCTGTTAATTTTTTAATGGGATTCTGAACGTGTCCCGCCCCCGAAATACCCTGGCTATAGCCATGCTGCCTTGCGCGCAATTTCATTGCACGCTGCGAGGCAGCCTGGATTCCATGGATCCGATTTTCGCCTGAGATGGGGAACCAATCACAGAACGGGGAGGGACGGCAAGACGATGATGACGTCCATGCGACACACCCATCGTCATGGACATAAGAGCCGTGTTCGAAATCGTTCCCTATACACTCCATCACTCACTATTCCCAATATAGTGTTCATGATATAGTGCACTATACAGGGAACGAAGAAAGGAGAATTCGGTCACTAAGCTGAACATTTCTAAACGTCATTTGCGTCAGTAAATGCGGCGGGTATTTGTGTGATGCAGACAGAGGCGCCCACATCATGTAAACAAACCGGGCACTCACGAGGAAAGCTGGAGGTTGTATTGGTGTTAGGCTTTCGGTAGAAAAGGATCCAATCGCAGACAGAATGCTTGGTTCAAAGACTTTCTCTGAGTTTATTCCCAGCAAGGCACAGGTATCATACAGGCACGATCCGACAGAGACCGAATGGGCACACTGAGCTTAAGTAGCCACAAACCAATCAACACACATCAGCAACAGGTGTGTTCACAAACTCAGGGGATCACAGCAATCCAAAGAAAAGCAGGAAGTAGCAGGTTGGAGTCGAAAGTACATTGCAATCCAAAACAAACAGAAAAGCACATGACACCACTAACTGACCTACAAAATGTAAATAAAAAATAAAAAACACGTTGCTGAAAAAACAGGAACTTAAACATCAGGATCCCTTACAGTACCCCCCCTCCTACGGACGCCTCCTGGCGTCATAACTGGGGGAACTGGATGTTTCTCTAGAAAGTCCTTAATGAACGGTCAAGAATGTCACGACCTGGAACCCAGCACCTCTCTTCTGGGCCCCGTTTCCCGATATCGATGGATCTTCGCTCGTAAGATGGTTCGAAAGATGGATCTTTCGAACCATCGATAATTTCTTTGGAGCGTTTCCCGAAACTCCTCTTAACGTGAACGTGCATTCGCTGCACTCACGACGATCGTAGGATTGTACCTGTCCACTGACATGGTGCTGAAACGGGCTATGACGCAGGGGGAGAAGCAGGAATGTCGGAGGAAAATGGGGTTAAAAAGGGTTAAAATATCTCCCCATCAAGGCCAACCGCAGAGTAGCCTACGAAAAGAATAGATTGCAATAATATGAATGCTAAAGATATTAAAACACAATTGATTAAGCCTAGGCCGACATATATCAGTCCTAATCCTGAGCGCACGATCGGGAGGTGGAAGTTGCGCTTTAGATGCCTTCACAAGTCCAGCGGAGGGCTCCAGTTTTCGCCGGCCAAGTCATGCGCTGTGATATGCGTGACAGCTATGTTGCACAAAATTGCAGCTAAGGCTGGGGTAGCTTTGGTTGAACCGGAGGACATTGAGGACGATGACGGCGAGGAAGATCGGTGTGAGGACGGCAGTGGCGGTTCTACGTCCAGTTACGCCCCGGGCAAGACTATCTTCAAGCGGGGGGGGGGGGGTATCGTGAACCTACGGGCTTCAGTGGGGGTTTCATTCCGTCTGCTTTCATTCCGTCTGCGCACGGCACCTTCTCAACGAGCAGGAGCGCCTGCAGCCGCAGGGGGCGCCAATTCGCCAATTCCCCACAGTGATATGATAGATAATAGAAAACCGCTTCGCAGCCCAGATTATTATTTATTTATTTACTTGGTCGTTCCGCCCCCCACGTGGCTTGAAAAAGTGCCGCCCCGGGCCACCGCCTGGGTGGCCCGTGTCTAAAACCGCCACTGGAGGACGGCCTCCATCATAACTACGCGGCTGGTTTTCATGCACGTCGAAGAGTGATTGAGACTTTTTTTTAACCTCCACCCTCCCACATGTCACTAAAAATTCCCGTCAACGTGACCAATCCCCACCATATCCCAGCCTTTTGCCTGCTCCTTTGCATTTTTTTTAATATTATTATAATTAATATTTTTATTATTTTTTTATTTTATTTTACATTATTTTAGGCTACGTTTTATGAGTAGCCTATGTCAGTCTGCACGAATCCCCCCCACTTTCTCTCACACATTTTAAGTGCCCTGCCTGCTCAAACATTTCCTGGACTGTCTCTCTCAAACTAAGAACATAATGGCCCGCATCAGGCTCAGACGCACGTGATACACCATTACCAATGTGTTATAATAAAACGCATCCAATACTAGGAATGTCCGCTGGCTACGCCACTGAGGCTATAGTAGGCTAACGAGGCTCTTAGCGTCCTACGAGTACCCTGGAGCACTCGTTAGCTACTCATGACTCGTGAGCGTTTTTTAGACGTTCGTTACCAAAGATGCTTTCGGGGAAACGGTGTGAAAACTGTACGATGCTCTTACGACCCACTCTGCGATCCACTTAGGCTAAAGATGCTTTCGGGAAACGGGGCCCTGGACCGTAGCCCTCCCAGTCCACTAGGAACTGGAGGCCGCGGCCCCGGCGACGAACCTCTTAAGAGCTGGTGAACAGTGAAGGTCTCTGAGCCATCAATGATTCATGGTAGAGGAGGGGGCTTGGGGGCGGGGCAGAGCTGGCTCAAGACAAAGGGCTTAACCCTGGAAACATGGAAGGTGGGATGGATGCGGCGGAGGTTTGAGGGAAGCTTTAGACGGACAGCAGCGGGGCCAATAAGTCTCTCAATGGGGTAAGGACCAATGAAGCAGGGTGCGAGTTTCCAAGACTCCACCCTGAGTGGAATGTCCCGGGTCGACAGCCAGATCTGGGAGAGATCTGGGAGATCTCCACGGTCTGCCTGACTCTTCATCCTGACCGAGGCACGCTGCAGAGCTGTCCGTGTGCTTCTCCACGTCTGCCGACAACGGTGGACGAAGGCCTGGGCTGAAGGCACGCTGACCTCTGCCTCCTGAGCAGGGAATAGGGGGGGCTGGTAGCCGAGACAGCATTCAAAAGGAGGCAGATGGGAGGGAATTAATTGAATACTCAACCCAAGGTAGCTGGGAGCTCCAGGAGAACGGTCTCTCAGCTGCCATGCAACGCAAAGTAGTCTCAAGTTGTTGGTTTGCCCGCTCCGTCTGGCCATTGCTTTGAGGATGGTACCCTGAGGACAAACTGACAGAAGCACCAATGAGTGCAGAAGGCCTTCCAGAAGTAAGACGTGAACTGTGGGCCTCTGTCGGAAACTACATCCACAGGCAATCCATGGTACTTGAACACATGTAACATGACTAAGCTTGCAGTCTTCTTGGCAGAGGGGATCTTGGGTAATGGAACAAGATGTACTGATTTGGAAAATCGATCAACAACTGTGAGAATAGTGGTGTTACCATCAGACGGTGGGAGGCCAGTAACGAAATCCAGAGCAATGTCAGACCAGGGTCTCTTGGGGATGGGTAGGGGACGCAACAGGCCGGAAGAGGGTTGCGTGGAGTTCTTACTCCGTGCACAGACATCACCTCCAATGGTAGGCCACCAAAATCTCCGGCGGATGAAGGTTTGGGTGCGCCTAGCTCCAGGATGGCAGGAGAGCCGGGAAGAATGACCCCACTGCAAGACCTGGGAACGGAGGGGCACAGGGACAAACAGGCGGTTGACAGGGCACCGACCGGGTACAGCATTGTCCGGTTGGGCGGAGCGCACCAGAGACTCCATGTCCCACTGGACTGCCCCAACAATACGGTGACCAGGAAGGACATTCCTCGGTTCCTCTGGGCTACTTGAGGCAGGGAAGATGCGGGAGAGGGCATCGGGTTTGCCATTCTTTGATCCGGGACGGAAAGACAGGGTGAAGTTGAATCGGGAAAATAAAAAGGCACCAGCGGGCTTGGCGGGAATTCAGACGTTTTGCTGTGTGAATGTATTCAAGGTTCTTATGATCAGTCCAAACCAGAAAAGGAACACTAGACCCCTCTAGCCAATGGCGCCACTCCTCTAGAGCCAACTTAACAGCCAGCAATTCTCGATTGCCAACATCATAGTTGTGCTCCGATGGAGTGAGTCGATGGGAGAAAAAGGCACAAGGGTGTACCTTCCCATCCTTGGCTGAACGCTGGGAAAGAATGGCTCCAACACCCACATCTGACGCGTCCACTTCCACGATGAACTGGCGGTTGGGGTCAGGCTGTGTCAGGATGGGAGCAGAGGTAAACCGCCTCTTGAGATCTTGAAAAGCTCTCTCCGCAGCAGGTGACCAGACAAACTGAACTGATGTCGAGGTAAGAGCAGTGAGAGGGGCAGCCAACCCGCTGTAGTTTCTGATAAACCGCCGATAGAAATTAGCAAATCCCAGAAAGCGTTGCATCTCACGGCGGGTTGTCGGTTGGGGCCAGTCAATGACTGCTCTCACCTTCTGTTTATCCATCTCAATGGCCCCGGTAGAGAAACCCCAGGAAGGGAACAGAGCTGCGGTGGAACTCACATTTCTCTGCCTTAACATAGAGTTGATTCTCCAGGAGGCGCTGGAGAACCTGGCGGACATGACGAACATGGTCAGTAGGGGAGCGAGAAAAAATCAAAATGCCATCTATATAGACAAAAACAAACTTATTTAACATGTCTCTGAGGATGTCATTAACTAGTGCCTGGAAAACAGCCGGGGCATTGGCGAGGCCAAATGGCATGACAAGGTACTCATAATGACCGGTTGGGGTATTGAACGCGGTCTTCCATTCATCCCCCTCGCGAATCCGAACAAGGTGGTAAGCACTCCGGAGGTCCAGTTTCGAGAAGATGGTTGACCCATGGAGTAGCTCGAATGCAGAAGACATGAGGGGAAGAGGGTACCGGTCCTTGACAGTGATGTCATTGAGACCACGATAATCAATACAGGGACGAAGAGAGCCATCCTTCTTAGCAACGAAAAAGAATCCTGCCCCCGCAGGGGAGGATGAGGGGCGAATTATGCCGTTAGTCAATGACTCCTGAATATACTTCTCCATGGACCCATATTCAGGTCGGGAGAGGGAGTAGAGTCGGCCCCTGGGTGGCGCCTTACCCGGCAGGAGGTTGATACCACAATCATAGGGGCGATGAGGGGGAAGGGCAACGGCGCGGGATTTACTAAATACGGCCTTGAGGTCCATGTACACAGAGGGAACGGCAGACAAATCAGGGAATTCACCAGGGGAATCCACCACGGCAGGGACGGGGACATGAGCTTGGCAGAGGCAGAGTGACAAACAGGAAGGGTTCCAGCCCAGAACCTTGTTGCTGACCCAGTCAATGTGAGGGTTATGTTTCCTCAACCAGGGACGACCAAGGACTAAGGGAGCGTGAGGGGACTCAACAATGGGGAGCTGAGTCTGTTCACGATGGTTGCCAGAAACTAGAAGAGACACAGGAGCAGACACATGGGTTATATCAGCAAGCTTCCTACCGTTCAAGGCATTGGCCACTAGGGGTGAATCTAAAGGAAGAATCTGTAGTCCCAATTGAAAAGCTAGTTTAGTGTCAATGAAATTCTCATCAGCCCCAGAGTCAATGAGAATGGTGAGTGGTTGCTGCTGACCAGCCCACTCTATTGTAGCAGGAAGCAGGATCGAGGAGGACTTAAAAAGGGTAGAGCTCACCAGTACTCCTCGTTTCACTGATGAGCACCTCCTTTTGATGGACAAGAGACGGAGAAGTGGCCAGACTGACCACAATACAGGCACAAATTGCCATAGATTCTCCGCTGCTTCTCTGTTGCTGTGAGGTGATAGCGGTTAATCTGCATTGACTCTGGAGGTGTGGATGAGGTGGATGGCAGGGCTGGCCAGGCCGGATGAGGAGCTGCTCCTTCACCTGGTGCTCCACCAAGGCTTCTGGGAGATCTCCACTTGCGGCGCTGGTTCAGTCGGGAGTCCACGCGGATGGCCAGGTCAACCAGAGCATCGAAGCTGGCGGGGGGTTCCTGGGTAATCACTTCATCCTTTATGGTCTCTGAGAGACCATTGAGAAAAACGTCGAACTGAGCGTCTGTATTCCATCCACTAGAACAGGCATGGGCAACTTTCATGATAAAGAGGGCCACATTTTTCATCATAACCATCGGAGGGCCACATGACTGCACACTTCAACTAAACGTGAGCTGAGAAGCTACACAATTTTGAATTTTGAAAAATATGGTCACGTGAATAAAATATACAAACGAACAGAGCTTCGTCTCCCTGCGACCTTATATCGATTGAGTCTACAACGTTCTCAAAGATTCAGCCAATGAGAGGTAGCAATGGTGTTGCCATGGCACCTGGGTAAACAAATGACAAGGCGGTACCGTCGAATTGGCACGCTTTCTCTGTCTGACGTATCTTGGGTCATACCATTCGACGTGGGGCCACTCATATATCCCCCTACATTTCCGAAAATAGACTTGACCTCCATCTGTTTATTGGATAAACGCATTTCCCAATCCCAGGAGTCTTTGCTCCATTCTACGTCAATTGAAGAACAAACAAAGAAATTAAAGAAAGAAGAATTAAATGTAAAGTAAAATAATTATAAAACCATGAATGACATATAGAGAGTAAGCAAGTGGTATAAATATTGGTTGGACGTTTGATTATACTATATAGTATATCTTGTCGATTTTCACGGGGGGTAGAGCCTAGAAGTCCCTTAAATTATGCTCAGGGCCGTCTCGCGGGGGGGGGGCTAACGTCTAACAACACTTCAACTAAACGTGAGCTGAGGAGCTACACAATTTTGAATTTGGTAGATATGATTTCCTGTATTCTGGTGCATTTTGGGGATGGCCACTACCTAAAAAATCATCCAGAATCATAACCTATGTACGGTATGTTAATTGAACCAACATACATTCATTTCATGTTTTCCATGCTCAAACAGCCACATGAATGGTCAGTATTTTTATCAGTGCAAAGGGCTCACATACATCATCATTCAATGAAGTCAAAAAACTGAAAAACAGTGGCCCAACACTAAGTGCAACAACTCAATGAACTCAAACCCAACAAGCTGTTGTCAACTGGCGGCCCGCAGGCCGCATGCGGCCCGCATCCTCACTCAGTGCGGCCCGCATCCTCACTCAGTCAGGCCCGCACATAATAAAAAAAAACAAAAAAACAAGAATAATAATAATTGATCGAGTTACAGAAAACTCGGTCAAGAAAGATGAGAAGAATTCATAGAATTCGAAGGCAAACCCATGCGTCTAATTTGCTTAGAAGCGATATCAGTCATTAAAGATATCCACTTAAGTCGCCACTACAACTACTACCATCCCTGCACTAGAAGAAGCCAGAGTCCGGAAATCTATGGCATAGTCCGACACAGAGCGGTTTCCCTGGCGGACATGCAGCATCTCCCGTGCCGCCTCTCTGCCGTGTTTGGAATGATCAAACACCTTCTTCATCTCTTCAGAGAATGTGGAGAAGAGGTTGCAGAAGGTCTCCCTGGCTGCCCAGACTGCTGTGCCCCACTCTCTAGCTCGGCCGGACAACTGGGTAATGACATACTCCACTCTTGCTTGGTCAGTAGGGAAAGCTGACGGTTGTAGTTGGAAGATTAGTTCGCATTGGGCTAGGAAAGAACGACAGGTACCTGGCTCCCCTGAATAGTGTTCGGGAGGGGGCAGACGGGGCTCTGAGACTGAAGGGTTGGGCCGTGGTACGACGGGGTCCAGGGGAGCTGCTGCTGGAGGGGCCCTTGAGACTTGAGTTGTTGAACCTGGGCTGCGAGATCAGTGAGGCCATCTGAGATGGCCGTTACTGTTCTCCCAATCTCCTCCAGTTGCTGCTGTTGTCTCCCCAGAGTGACATCATGGTGTTCGAGGACCGTCTTCCACTGGCTGAGTTCTGCTGGATCCATACTGGTCGGATCGTACTGTTAGGCTTTCGGTAGAAAAGGATCCAATCGCAGACAGAATGCTTGGTTCAAAGACTTTGTCTGAGTTTATTCCCAGCAAGGCACAGGTATCATACAGGCACGATCCGACAGAGACTGAATGGGCACACTGAGCTTAAGTAGCCACAAACCAATCAACACACATCAGCAACAGGTGTGTTCACAAACTCAGGGGATCACAGCAATCCAAAGAAAAGCAGGAAGTAGCAGGGTGGAGTCGAAAGTACATTGCAATCCAAAACA
Source organism: Gadus morhua (assembly GCF_902167405.1). Taxonomy (NCBI): domain Eukaryota; kingdom Metazoa; phylum Chordata; class Actinopteri; order Gadiformes; family Gadidae; genus Gadus; species Gadus morhua. The sequence goes on from NC_044063.1 coordinate 34,040,835, forward strand.
AACAGAGAAGCACATGACACCACTAACTGACCTACAAAAATGTGAATAAAAAATAAAAAACACATGTTGCTGAAAAAACAGGAAATTAAACATCAGGATCCCTTACAATTGGTGTTGAATGTTACATTTCCTTGTTCAAGTTTTTTTTAATTAATTTTGAATGTTAAATTTTCTATGTTAAATCCCAAATGAATTGTTGACATTTCTATACGAAAGCCGGAGACTCCATCATTAAATGTATTCGTTACGCTAGGGAAGAGTCGGTCGCGACCGATTCGTTCACAACGAACGTACCGTCGAATTGGCACGCTTTCTCTGTCTGACGTATCTTGGGTCATACCATTCTGCGTTGGGCCACACATATATCCCCCTACATTTCCGAAAATAGACTTGACCTCCATCTGTTTATTGGATAAACGCATTTCCCAATCCCAGGAGTCTTTGCTCCATTCTACGTCAATTGAAGAACAAACAAAAAAATGAAAGAAAGAAGAATTAAATGTAAAGTAAAATAAAATGATAATTATAAAAAATTATATATATATTGGTTGGACGTTTGGTTATACTATATAGTATATCTTGTCGATTTTCACGGGGGGGTAGAGCCTAGAAGTCCCTTAAATTATGCTCAGGGCCGTCTCGCGGGGGGGGCTGACGTAATCTGACGTTTTGAACGAATCAAAACGAAGGAATCAAACGAGCGAATCGTTATAGTGAACTGAAATGAAAGAACTAGTTCCCAGAAAATAATCATTTTGCCCATCCCTAGTTTACGCGGTTATTCAGCTTCTTCTTCTTCTCCGGAAAAACACGACCGCATTGCATTGTGGTATACTGTAGTAACATGTAGGGTACATCGTATCTACACTAAAATTTGGGGTATTTTAAGTGCACTATATAGTGCATGAAATTAACCACTGAGAATTCGAACACCACTACAAAATTGCGAGCACCCTATATAGTGCACTATATCCGTGATGGGGAAAGATTTCGAACACAGCTATGGTCTCCCGCCGAATGCGTGAGACTTGAGAGCCACCGTTCTATTTCATGTAGGCTACGGCGTCTAGGCTTCTGGGGACAAGCCCAAATTTTGTCGTGCAAATTTTGTCGCGTGTTTTTGGCGTGCAAATTTTGGCGTGCAAATTTTGTCGCGTGTTCAACAGATTCGTTGCCGCGAGGAAATTCAGAATACTCACTGTCGGAGCGTTGCTCCGGTGTGTGAGAGAGGGCGATTGGTTCACATCCCTGGATCTCAAGGATGCTTACGCCCTCTCTCCGACTGCTATGCGTGTTGGCAAGAACGGTGCGTTCTGCAATCATGGTTGGACACCACGTTGAGATGGGGCCATCCCATACAGTTCAAGCGTCGTCCCCCACCCTTTATGGGGTTGGTGGAGGCAGCAGAGGTGGCACGTCTCTTGGTGAAGGGGGCCATCACTGTCGTTCCCCCCCACGAGTCTCACCTAGGGTTTTATTCCCGCTACTTCCTGGTTTCCAAGAAGTCAGGGGAAAAGAGACCTATTCTGGATCTTCGCGTGTTCAACAGATTCGTTGCCACAAGGAAGTTCAGAATGCTCACTGTCGGAGCGTTGTTCCGGTGTGTGAGAGAGGGCGATTGGTTCACATCCCTGGATCTCAAGGATGCTTACTTCCACGTCCCTGTTCGGCAGGCGCACAGGAAGTTTCTCCGCTTTGCCTTTATGGGGATGGCGTACCAGTGTCTGCTTTTCGGCTACTCCCCGGCTCCGCGCACCTTCTCAAGTGTGCGGAGACGGCGTTGGAACCGCTCAGGCGTCAGGGAAAGAGGATTCTCTTCTACCTAGACGACCTGCTTATTCTGAGCAACTCAGAGGAGACCGCGAGAAGGGACCCCATGTTGGTGATAAACCATCTCTCCTTCCTGGGTTTTGCCATCAACTGGGAGAAGAGCTCCCTGCTCCCCAGCCGGCAGACAGTCTACTCTGGGCTTTGCCTAGACTCAGCCACCCTGACTGCGATGCTTTCGCCTCCTCGGCGAGACGCCATCCTGTCGGCGCTCTCCCGTTTTCGCGTTCGCAGAAACGTGACTGCACTGTCCACCATGCGCCTGTTAGGGCTGATGGCAGCTGCCCACCCCGTGGTCCCCCTGGGTCTGCTTTTTATGCGCAGACTCCAGCGGTGGTTTGCTCGCCAACGGTTGGACCCCAGGCGACACAAGCTCAGGGTGCTCCTCGTTCCCCGTTCGGTGTCGCCAGACCTGGAATATTGGAAAAGACCCTCCGCCCTTCTCAGGGGTGCTCCCCTGGGCAGGGTGGCGTCCTACGTAGTGGTCTTCACGGACGCCTCGTTGACGGGTTGGGGAGGAACGTGCCTCTCTCACTCGGTCGGAGACGAGTGGCGTACGCCCCCTGCAGCACACATAAATGTGTTGGAGCTCGACGCTGTGAGGAAAGTGCTGTTGCATTTCTTTCACCTGGTGCGCAGCCGCCACCTTCTGATCAGGACAGACAAGCGGCGTGGTTGGATTTCCTCTCGCTGGCTGGCGAGTTGGACTTGACTACCAGTCTTACTCTCCCACCGTTTTTCAATTGAAAAACAGGCTAGGGGGTTTTTCTATTGGCCCGCCAATGGTCAGGTGGTTTTGTTTGCCAGTATGGCACTCCCGCCGTTTCTTTCAGACTCACTTTTTTCTCTCTTGATCATTGCCTTGCTTGATCTAGGGGGAATTCGTTTTTTATTAAGCTGTTGTGTTTTACACTACCTTGGCTTTTAGAGTCTTAATGTGCTCTGGTGACTTAAGTCGTTTTGACTGGGGTCCAGCAGGAGTACATTTATCGGGCTCCGCTCGCAGCTTCACCTTAGCCCACAAGGCGAAGCCTAGACGGCGTAGCCTACATGAAATAGAACGATAGTTATGTTATTATAAGTCTAGTTCTATGATTGTAGGCGTAGCCGTCTAGTTTCCCACCTGCTGTACCCACCAAATGCTGAGAGAAAAACGTGGAGGATGAGCGACGGTATACAGCGCGTTATATAGACACGATACCGTGGGAAATGTGGGTGGTGCCCACGCTGATTGGTGCATAGTTTGAAATTTTCAGCGCGCCTGCCAAGCCCATAAGGCAAAGCCTAGATGGCTACGCCTACAATCATAGAACTAGAGTTATAATAACATAACTATCGGTATATTATCCCGGATGTTGACAGTCGCATTTCAGCAAAAGAGGCGTAAAAGAACATGGGGGCCGGATGTTGACAGTAATGGTTGTAGAACTGCAGCGCCATATGAAGAATGCATTAAAGGTCCCATGACATGCTATTTTATGTATTCTTTAATATAAGTATTAGTGGGCAACTAACGCAGTATTCAAAGATGTTCCCGAAATTCAGCCGTGGTGCAGAGTTACAGCCAATCCGAGCCAGTCGCACATTGAGCTTCCCCCAAATGCGCTGTTTTGGTGTCTGTAGCTATAATGGAAAAGAGGAGGAGCGAGGCGGGTCAAGGAGGAGGGTGGGGGTGTAGCCCTGAGCAGCTTGCAGCCACGGTACCATGCGCTCTGTTTACAGTGGATGTATCACAATGGCGAGGCGCACACAGCCATTAGCCGTGTTCTGTAAATATTCTACACAACACACGTCCTGGAGCTCTATATCTAAATATCATCATATAGCCTACATCAGTGGTTTTCAAACTGTGGGGCGCGCAAAGTTAGTGCATTTCTAATATATTTATAATTGGCTAGGCTAAACTTGATCCTGTTGCACACATGTGTGCTTTGAAGGTTGTATCAGCAGTTCTTGGCCAGGGGTTCCAAAACTTTTCAACCCACGACCCCCAGTCTCGCGGTGCCAGAGACTGGCGACACCCACTTCCCCCGGATGTAACTGAAAAAATAAAATAAAATGTGCGCACAGGCCATACGCACTAGGCTTATCCAAACACGGGCTTAACGACAACACAAAAGAACAGAGCAGCCTGTTATGATTTTACATAGAAATTTACTGTTTGATAAAAAGCTGAATACCTCAGTCAAAATAATATCCATGTAACATGAGGGCACAGTATTGCTGTCATGTGCAAACTTAACTCATTTAACATGTCAATCCTGCCCATTTCAACTCGTGCAGTCCAGCGATCCACTTTTCTCTTGAAGGCGCAGATTTTATCACTCATTGACATGATGCTTGTGTTTTCACCTTGCAATGACAGGTTAAGTCCATTCAGTCTGTCAAAAATGCAAGACAGATACGCTAGCCTTGTTAACCAGTCAGGGTCAGTCAGGTGGTCAGCGAGCTGGGACCCATGCTCCATCAGAAATAAGCGCACCTCGTCCCGCAGCTCAAACAGGCGGCTGAGAACATTTCCCCGCGAAAGCAATCTGACTCCGCTGGTCTCTCGGTCTTTTCTTTGCTCGGTATTAACCAACGTTTCATTTTGAAAAATCATCAAAAAAGTTCAGAGAAAATCTACTGGTCCGCTTTGTGATGTTTACTGTGGAGCCGTAAAGTGGCCTGACACCTCCAAATGATGCTATCGTTAATCTGTCGTAATCACTTCAGGAGGAAAATCTGTAGTTTTATTTTAATTTTAACTCATTGGCTGCCAATGACGTCTATAGACGTCAATTTAAATACATTCGTTGACTGCCAATGACGTCTATAGACGTCAATTATGTTTTTCAACGGGGCGGGCTGGGGAGCGATCTGGAGCACCTTGTCACAAAAAATCAGGCTTGTAAAAAGAGAATGTACTACCGAACTGACCCGCTAGGTGGGCGGGGGCGCTGTGCCAAATTGGATCGGAGATGAGTAAACAGTAGCCTAATGGGTGGAGAAAGTGAACATGGCGCCCGCGAAACCTAAGCGAAATTTTAGACAGCTAACACTCGAACAGAGTGTTATGTGTCTCAGTGTCGCGATCGACTCGTCGTTTGCGATGAAGCCTCTGACGAAAAACCCGGGCAAAGTAGAGAGTAGGCCTACACGGCATATTTCAGCAGACACCTCAGAATCATCAGGTGATGAATTCAGCGAACCTGACCCGGATTCGTCAGATGAGTGGTTGCCGTCAACCGGGAACAGCAGAGCCTCATCCCCTGACGCGTCTCCAGGAAGATGTGAGGGAGGTAAGAGCTAACTTTTCCCCTTCTCTCCTCCTTCAGTCCGTCACATGAACGCCATTTAGTCCCACTAGTTCATTACTGTAGCTAATATTTGTTGCCAGTAGCCTACTGATGTGAAGGGATTTACAATTTACAGATCGTGCGTCCAGCAGATCTCGCACTCCCCCTCCCACTGTTAGCTTCAGTCCATGTCACATTGGACGCCATTTAGTCCCACTACTTCATATTGTAACATCTGTTGCCAGCCTACTGAAGTGAAGGAATTTTCAATTTACAGATCATGCATCCAGCAGAGCTCCCACTCCTGTTGGCAAAGCAAAAAAGAAAGGTAAAAAAAAGTATTTTTCACATCACCCCGCAGCAATAATTTTTTTTTTTTTTATAGTAGGCTAATTGTATATTTTTCTATGATTTACAGGTCGTGCATCCAGCAGAGCTCCCACTCCTGTTGGCAAAGTGAAGAAGAAAGGTCAAAAAAAGTATACTTCACATCACACCGCAGCAATAAAAAAATATGTTTTTATGGTAATTGTTTATATTTCTATAATTTACAGGTCGTGCATCAAGCAGAGGTCGCAGGGATGACTGGCATCAAGCTGGCTGGCAACCAAACAATTTCCCCTTCACTGCAACCCCAGGACCCCGGAGGGCTGCTGCGGAGCTGGATAGCGACCTGCCAGCTGACTTCCTGATGCTCTTCCTGACTGACGAGCTGCTCCAAAATATTGTGGATCAGGCCAACCTGTATGCAAGTCAATATTGTGAAGCACGCCCTGACAATCTGCCATATAGCAGAGGAAATGCATGGAAATCAGTGTCAGTCCCAGAATTGAAAACTTTCTTTGGACTCTGCTTTCTCACTGGTTATATCAAAAAGCCTAGCCTTGAACTGTACTGGAGCGTTGATGAGGTAGATGCCACGCCCCATTTCGGCAAGACTATGCCAAGGAACAGATTTCAGATTATATGGATGTTCCTTCATTTCAACAATAATGCATCACAGGATGCAACTGACAAAATGTACAAAGTCCGCCCAGTGTTAGAGTACATTGTGGAAAAGTTCAAGGAGATGTATCAACCACATTGTTCATGGATAATTGTACAATTCTGTAGCACTGTGTGAAAGTTTACTGGGAGTGCAAACCAACGTCTGTGGAACACTGAGGAAACATAGGGGGGAACCTCAGATCATCAGCGAGATACCAAAGACTGACTTGGGGGTGAGGGAAAAAGTTGTGCGGCACAATGAGAGGGTGATGGTAGTAGCATGGCAGGACAAACGGTTGGTGAGGATGGTGACTACCTGCCACCAAGATAGCATGCAGAGTGTTGATGTGTGGAGGAGGGGAAACAAAGACAAGGTTACACAGCTCAAGCTAGAGTGAGTTGTTGCGTACAATGCATCCATGAATGGGGTAGACAAGTTGGACCAAAAGATTGCATACTATCCCTTCATCCGAAGATCGCTGAACTGGTCCAAGAAGTTTGTAGCCTATCTCTTCCTACTATGCATGTTTAACGCCTATGTCCTCTACCGAGCCAGAAACCAAGGGGAGTGTAAATCCCTCTTGGAGTTCATTCGCAGGGTAGTATAGTCCTGGACAGTAAAGCGACATGTGGGGGGGTGTGAGGAGGAGGAGGTTGAGGAGGAGGAAGTGGCAGGTGTGGGGGTTGAGGGGTCTGGGGACTTGGAGGAAGGCCGACGTACTCCGAAAGCACCACATAACACTGACCCAGAGAGCAGGCTAGACGGAGGGCTAAGCAGACACAAACTCAAACACCTGATGCCCACCAGCAATAAGGGGAGACCAAAAAGGAGGTGTAGGGTCTGTGCTCGCAGGGGTCTGCACAGCGAGACAAAAATGTGGTTTCAGTCCTGTCGTGTCCCCTTGCACGCAGGAGAGTGTTTTACAGCTTACCACACTAAGTTTAACTATTTTGTGTAGGGGTGGAAACAAGCATGCACACACACACAGAAACACACACACACACACACACACACACACACACACACACACACACACACACACACACACACACACAGGATTTGATATAGCTGCGACAACATACAGAAATACATACCTGGAAAGAATTGTACAACTGACATTTAAGAATTTTCTTTTTTTTATATTTATAATATATTTGGTTATATATTTGCAAATAAATTATTATTGTCCTATCAAAATTCCTGTCTCAATGTTGTTTTTGCTGTTTTATGGAGGGAAACCACTTTTCAGGTGTTGAAGGGGTCACTAAAGCAAAAAAAGTTTATTTTCACAAAAAGCTTGTTTTCTAATTTTTTGGTCAAAAACAGGTGTTTTTGGTGAAACCAACATATGTTCCACTGACGATTACTAAAGAACGGAAAAGAAACAAACGGTTCATTCCTGATGAAAGAAGAGAGTCTACTCTGTCTTTTTGTAGTTTCAGTGTTTACATAGTCATAGAACTCACTGTTCAGTGGGTCATTGGAAATCAGTCAAAATGCTGTAAAACGCTTGGCAGTATGGGGCTCTCTGCACTGAATATGGCTGGCAGCCGATGAGTTAACTACCATGTTTCATTTTGGCTGAATTTTTATTTATTTTTAATTTATTTTTAATTTATTTGATTTATTGAAATCATTCCGCGACCCACCCCTCGGCGTCCCGCGACCCCTAGAACAGGGGTTCCCCTGTTCTAAAAAAAAAACTACAAATAGAACAGGGCTGTTCTAGGCCGAAACATAAATTATCACATTCATCTGATCTTTCCTCACGATCCGCTAGCTGCCCGCCCCGTAAGCAGGCTGCCAAAAAAAACGTTTCTCTGTAGGCAGTCTATGCTCCGAGATCAAACACAACAACAAATGGTACTACCAACCACTCAAAACCAAAATAAATAAATACCAACAGAAGTCACCCAACAACGCTGATGCAACCTTTAAAAGAAAGATTTGAATCAATAATAATGCCCAGATACTTAAATTGTGGCATAATACTAATGTTCTGACTTGAGGTTGATGTATTCGACACAATGTTACATTGTCTTTTGTTGAAAAACATTCCTACAGTTTTATTTACATTAGGTTAGAGGCAGGAACGGTTTAGGCAATTGTTGATCTGGGCCCCGTTTCCCGATAACGATGGATCTTCGCTCGTACGATCATTCTCCCGATGGATCTTGCGATCCATCGATAATTTCTTTGTCGCGTTTCCCGAAACTCCTCTTAACGTGAACGCGCATTCACTGCACTCACGACGTCGTAGGATTGTAACTGTCTACTGACACGGTGCTGAAATGGGCTCCGTAGGAGGGGGAGACGCAGGAATGTCGCAGGAAAATTATGTTAAAAAGGGTTAAAATAAATCCCCATCCAGGACAACAGCAGAGTAGCCTACGAAAAAAATAGACTGCAATTATATGAATGCTAAAGACATTAAAACACAATTGATTAGGCTTAAACCGACATATATCAGTCCTAATCCTGAATGCACTGTGCGTTTCACGGCATTTTCCCCCATTAAATAATTCCTCTTCACACCTGTGAATAACCCGGGAGACGTCCATGATGAGGAATACAACGAAGCCCACCGTCTGGCCCGGTGCATCGTTGAGCGCACGATCTGGAGGTGGAAGTTGCGCTTTAGATGCCTTCACAAGTCAGGCGGAGGGCTCCAGTTTTCGCCGGCCAAGTCATGCGCCGTGATATGTGTGATGGCTATGTTGCACAACATTGCAGCTAAGGCTGGGGTGGCATTGCTTGAACCGGAGGACGCTGAGGACGATGACGACGAGGAAGATCGGTGTGAGGACGGCCTCCCTCATAACTACGCGGCTGGTTTTCATGCGCGTCGAAGAGTGATTGAGACTTTTTTTTAACCCCCTCCACCCTCCCACATGTCACTAAACATTCCCGTCAACGTGACCAATCCCCACCATATCCCAGCCTTTTGCCTGCTCCTTTGCTTGTTTTTTATAATTTATTTTATTTCTTTATTTTTAATTTTTTAAATTTTTTTTAATTTTATTTAATTTTTTACATTATTTTATGCTACGTTTTATGAGTAGCCTATGTCATTCTGCACAAATCCCCCCACTTTCTCTCACACATTTTGAGTGCCCTGCCTGCGCAAACATTTTCTGGACTGTCCCGTTTTATTTTGGCCATTTTAACATCTTTATTAATAGATTAATTAATAATCTTTATTAATTACCAAACTAAGAACATAAAGGCGCAATGCGTTTTAATAAAACGCATCCAATAGACGGAATGTCCGATGGTGTCGCCACTGAGGCTACAGCTGACGATGCTCTTAGCGTCCTACGAGTACCTACGAGCACCCCTGGAGTACTCGTTAGCTACGAGCGTTTTCAAGACGTTCGTTCCCTACGATGCTTTCGGGAAACGCGGTGAAAACTCTACGATGCCCTTTCGACGCACTTCACGATCCACTTAGGCTAACGACGCTTTCGGGAAACGGGGCCCTGATCCATAGCTGTGGTGAGTTTGGCAGCAGCCAGATGTTTTGTCTTGGCATGCACATATACTACAGTGTCGTCTGCTTACATTTGTGTTTTGATATCAGGGCAAACCGACGGCAGATCATTAATACACAGACTAAACAAAAGTTGACCAAGTATCGATCCTTGTGGTACTCCAGTGCATAAGTTTAGAGCTAATGAACGTTGATTGTTCACAAAAACATGTTGACTTCCAGTTAAATTTGACTCAATCCATTTGAGTGTTAAAGGTCCCATGGCATGCTACTTTATTGATGCTTTAATATAGGTATTAGTGGGCCCCTAACACAGTATTCGAAGATGATCTCGAAATTCAGCCGTGGTGCAGTTCAACCCAGTCGCCAAGAAAAAACGTTGACAGTGTACGTTTCCATGAACACTGGATACGTTGCATTTCAACGTAAAAAATAGCGTGTTATACCTACAGTATCCACGCGTGCCGCTGTGGAGGCGGGTTTCGGGGTTTGGGTTTCACGGGTTTCGCGCCAAATTGTGGAAACGATTGTTGAGGGGGGGGGGGGGGGGGGGGGGGAGGTAGACTGTTGTTGACCGGGGAGGGGGGGAGGAAGACACGTTTGTTGAGGAGGGGGGAGGGACACGTTTGTAGGGGGGGGGGGAACACGTTAGTTGAGGGGGGCGGGGGGGGGGGGGGAGACACGTTTGTTGAGGGGGGGGAAAACGTTTGTTGAGGGGGGGGGGGACACGTATGTTGAGGGGGGGGACACGCTCGACAACGAGAGTTGGTTTTTATTGAACGCTCGACAACGAGAGTTGGTTTTTATTGAACGAGACTTCAACACGTAACAGCTGCCCGAAACAATGGACACGTCACTCTCAGTGACGGTGTCGACAACAATGAACACATGAACAATGAACATGTTAATAGAACAACACACAACCACATAACATCCCAAACCCATTAACCCCACTTAAACCTAACAACAAAACAAGTTAACAAAAGCCCCTTTTGTCAACTGACAACCCCAATTCCCAGAATCCCTCGCGGCTCCGGAACACGGCGTCCACACCCGTGGTTGCCACAATATATATATTTTTTCATTTTACATTCCCCTCTGCCTTGGAGCAAAGCGTGACCCTGAAAACGTTTTCTTCTACATTTGAAATGAATGGGGGAATAGCACCAACAGGGGGCCATACGTTCTCCTAGCATTTGGTGAAATTGTTACGTAGCCTATATTAATCTTTATTATCTGAATGGGAAATGCAATATTTTAGACAGATACACCATTAAACACGTTTCTAATGACATTTCTAGCGAGAAATTTACATTTTCCTTGCATAATCTTCAGTCAGTGAATGTGCATGATCTTTAGTTTTATAGTTATTAGGAAGATTTTATCGGCTCGCTCGCATGTTTCAGCGACGTCAGGTTGTTAGGGACGCTGCTTTCGCTAAACTAGCAGCTCACGTGTTTCCTGCGTTTGTGTTATTAAACCGTTACTTTATGTAACTTTTAATGATATCATCTTGTTAGAAACACGTATATCTGATAGCCAACCCAGTCGCCAAAAGCATACGTTGACAGTGTACGTTTTCGTGAACCCTGGATTACGTCGCGTTTCAACATAAAATAGCGTGTTATACACACACATAGACACGCACACACACGCACACACAGACACACACACACACACACGCACACGGTGCATTTCGCTGCTAAAACAACAACAAATAAATATTCCCTCAAATATTATTACTTTCAAAACATTGGCCAAAAAGGCCAATAATATCTTTTTTATTTGGGCTGCTTCTAGGACATTTTGGGTGGATTTTGAACGGTATGTGGGCAGGACGTTTTTTGCAGGACCTGGCAACCCTGCGCTGTTGCCCGAGGTGCTGAAATGCTCCGGAACAGATCTGGATCCACCCCCCCCCCCCCCCCCCCCCCCTAAATAAATACTATGGCAGAATAAAGAATAAATTCATGCATTATCATTAAACTTGAACATTTGTTTTTACAGTAGAGTGGTGGAGGGATGACGTATGTTGGCCAACCCGGAAGTGAGCGTCGCCCTGGGTTTCCCTTGACAAAAAGCCAACGGGTTTTTCCATTGGATTTTGGATTATTGCAGAAAAATTAGCATCTTTGAAGCACCTCCTCAAAAACTGAAAATAAATAAATAAATAAAAATGACCGTGCTCCAAAGAACAAAATGTAAACCAATGCATTCTGAATGGGAGTGTTTCTCAGATTTTTCCATGCTACACAGAATGAAATGTAAACTCATGCAAATAAAGACTTCATGGTCATAATAATTTAAATATCATTAATCTCCTGAGTGTGTATGGTGGTATTCTATTTTTTTCAACGGGGCTGCATCCCCGTCAACGGGGCTGCATCCCCGTCAACGGGGCTGCATGCGTCACTTTACCGTCATGGTTGCTATGGTGGTTGCTATCGACCGCCCCCTCTAATCCTTACATGGCTCTAAAAACCACGCGGCAAAGGAGCTGCCGTCAATTGTGTTGTTTTTTTCGTAAACTGGGGTCCGACGGTTAAAAAATAGACAGATATTCTGAGTTATCCTTAAAAGGCAGCTTGGATCTTTTTATTTTCTGCAGTTTAGACTTCTTCTATAACCTATTTTTGAAAGCAAAACACCAAGCTCATTGATTTAACGAGGCAGGGTTACTTGAAACAATTTATTAAATAAATATTTGTGAGAGGTCATTCCTGAGTTTGCTTCCTATTTATGTCTAGTGTACAACCCTACTGTCCACAAGCATCACCCCCCCCCCCCCCCCCTCCCCATATGGATTTGGAGAATTGTTGCCACGTCCCAGTGGTGGAGGTATCATTTATATGAAAGAGGATATTCAATTATACTACAATGATCAATTAGGAGGCCGAAGTCCTAAAGGAAGTGATGCAATAGGTGACCGAGTCGAGGGCATGGTGCAGGTTTTAATTATTTTCTTTCTGGCAATTTTCTAGTTGGTAATAAACATTTAAACAATTATCCATTGTATTTGATGTTGTAGAGTATCACAAAAAATAAATATAAGGAAAAGTAGGTGATATATTAGTGGTTATTAGCCACAGGTTAGCGATGATTCTTATTTCTCCCACAATGCATTGCATGACGTCACATAAGGTACTCCGCTTTTGGACGACAGCCGAAGCCGCTAGTGAGGGAGTGACAGTGTCAGATTATATAAGTAAATACATAGATAGAGATAGATAGATAGATAGATAGATAGATAGATAGATAGATAGATAGATAGATAGATAGATAAAATAGCATAACATAGCATCGATAGATAGTGAGGGATAGCATAACATAACATAGATAGCTGATAGATAGATAGAGAGAGAGTAGATATATAAGTAGATAAAATGGTTTACTCCTGTATTTGTGGCGGGTGCTACAACTCCAGCAAAAGTGGACATGGGGTCCATTGCTTCCCCAAGGACAAAGGGATTCTCCGAAGCTGGGTGCAATTTGTCAAGGTTAGGCGGGCAGATTTTTCAGCTAGCTCTGTTACCGCGTCGTGGCAATTTCTCTATCAGTAATTGCGTCTAAACAGATGAGATATTTAGATGCAAAAAGCACACAATACTTGCAGGCAATGGCTGGTTATATATATATTTGTAATAAAAGTACGAACAAAGATACATCACAACATGCATCAACAAACAACATAACAGGCAAACATTACAATAATCTGAGGCCTCAGATGTGCAGCATTCTTCAAGGAAAGGGTTCAAATCCGGGATAGCTCTTAACAGTTACTTTATTTTGTAAAGTATGCATGTTTCGGTATGGTGACTATGGAGCAAAAGGAGAGGAAGCGTGTTGAACACGTGTGAGAGATATAACTTTAGCTACTTCGAGCCACGGGCCAAGGCCCATGACTCTCCGCGGGTGTGGGTAGAAATCTCTGGGGTAGTGTTGGCTCGTTCGTTCGAGAACCGGTTCGAATGACCGAGTCTTTAGGAAGAACGAACTGAACCCGTTCGTCTCTCTCGTTCTTTCGGTCGTCTCGTTCACCATTCGATTCACCGGAGACTCCACTGAACGAACGAACGAGTTTCCGGTAGCACTAACTCCACTGAGTCTGACTGACTCAACTGAGAACCGTGCAATGGCGTGCATTCCATGATGCGATTCACCGTTACCGGAAACTAGGCTGAATCGCGAACGACTCCTCCACGTTCAGTCGAGTTTTCGGTGAACCGATTCACCGGAAACTCGACTGAACTAGGAGGAGTCGTTCATGAATCGTATGTTCGTTCAGCCTGGTTTCCGGTAGCGGTTAATCGCATCATGGAATGGACCCCATCGCACGGTTCTCAGCTGAGTCAGTCAGACTCAGTAGAGTTAGTGCTACCGGAAACTCGACTGAACGAACGAACTAACTAACGATTCGCAAACGACTCCTCGTGGCGAACTGAATCACGCGAACTGGGTCACGGAAACGAATCATTGAATCCACCACTACTCTGGGGCTGTTTCCTTCGAATCTCCCGCTAGAGCACGTCAAGTGGGAGTGTCCTATGTAGTGGGCGTGGCCGGGGTGACGTAATGGCTTCGGCTTCTTCACCTAACTAAAGGTGATGCCTTCTGTGGTGGAGCAGCCTTCAATAAGGTCTTGCTCCCCTTGTGGCTATGTATAGTATTTACTGCTTATATATTTGGTCCTGCTTCATAGGGTCTATGTGTGGGTAGCTTAGGTTCTTAAAATACGTAACAATCCCTCCTTGGTCATCTCAGATGACCATACAATAATATTTTAAATCATAAACACCATTTACCACACCGAAACATAGTCAAAGTAGGATCAATCATCAACACCACCAACCGAGTGGGAAAACTCGGTTTTTACCGAGTAAAAACCACCACGGATTACCATAACACTGTAACGGAATTCGCCCTGATGGGTCTTATAGGTAGTACAAGTCATATTAACAATACAACAATGAACATATATCCTGGTTATCATACAATCATATGGTCAAACAGCACACAAACAAAAGTATCCATACAAATCCTAAGCTAATACTTTTTGTTTATGTGCAACAAGGTCACAACATTTTCAACAGGTGCAAAAGTAAAGTACAAAATTAGTAGTCATAATAAAATTTAAAAAATTCAAGATTATTGATAGGCTAGCATGGATTTGGGTGGTTCAGGTGATCTTCGTGTTTTGGTGCGCTGTTGCATGTGGGTGGTTTTGGACGTTGTTATTATCGCAGCCATTGTTTCTTCTGTCGCCGTCGGGGCCTGTAATTCATGAACCCAAGACTCGTCCCTCCTTGTCAAGGGCTCAGCTCACAGAGAGGTTACTTTCACATCATGGGAGCCTCCTTCAGGCGTTCAATCGTCGTCGTGTCAGCAACAGGAAGCCTGTAAACAACCGTCTCAAAGAAGATCAACAGTACCATTATCAATGCAGCGATACAGAAATAACGGGTTGCACTCGCAACCAAACAATACTATATAATAACAAACACAACCCGTCTTGGTGGTTCAATAATTAGTTATTCAAGTAAATCCAGGATATTGATTATTTTAGACACAGGTGCTTCTACTAGAATAGTATAGGTGTTGACTATTCTACATATTACAGCTGGATAGGGTCGGGCCCCTCAGGTGATGTATCGTTCACTTTCATCGGATCATATCTGATCCACATGTAAGCCTGAATGGCACTTGGCGCTTCTGCAGCGCTCACTGCTGTGGTGATCAGCAGATGCAGTAGCCCTCGTGCGCAGGGAATACAACGGCAGCCGGTGACAATTAACACGGTCTCTGCCATTATTCCCGCGACGGGCACTTACTGGATCATGCCTTTCCACCTCCCAAACATATTCTCCATCCATCCTGTGAAAGGGTCATTAATGCCGGAGTTCTCTGCCAATTCTAACCTGAGGGATTGTAATTACGCCAGCGCCCTGGTCACCAACCCATCCGGAGCTGTGTTATTGGGGATAAAAGTACAACATGTTGCCTATCATCGCATTTTACCCCTCCTTGCTCTGTCAATAACCTATCCATATCTATATACTGTATATTCCTTTTAACCTTATCTGGTAAACTGAACGAACTGTTGCTGATTATGATACATGTAATTTATCCAAACAATATATATATACTTTTTTTTTTTTTTATATGGTGGACAACCAAAACAGAACCGATTCAAATCCTGCCGTTATTTGATTTCCTCATGTGGCTGTTACTCCTTGCTCGGCGGACGTAGTTTGTAGGCTCCGGGTGTATCTGCATCTGGTTCTGGAACTTTTGTTTCTATTGTATTGTAGAAATACAAACTCATGTACAGCAGTTAGTTGTTCAAAAACATATTTCCTTTAATTCTATTTTTAATTGTTCTAATGGAAGTCCATTATGGGACCCTTGAAATGTAAGTGTAAGCATGAATCTAACCGTAAGCATTACGCGCAAAGTTAGCTGTGTCAGAGTGATACACGGTACTCATCTTGCTTTTGGAAACATTGGACCTGAAAATTGTATGCGTTTCAAATATGTCTGTATTATAATTGATCATGCCTCATTTGTATTCCTTCATCTAACCAATTCTATTTAGTGCTTGTACAGATTTAAAATTTTTGTTTTGAGTGTCCCATTCCTTATTCTAAGCTGATTTCAACCTTCAACCTTGATTTAATATTCACACTACATCCCTCCTTGCGCATTGCTTCAGCCATGCGCATTCAATTAACCAATCCTAACAACGGTGTAGTGCAACCAAGTTGAAGTTCCTTTCCTTAATCATCTGTACATAAACCAATCTATTGTGAAGAGAAATGAAGACCAGTACATACAAAACCAAAGGTCGATAGTGGTGGGTCTATGCAACCGTCTTGAGACCACGCTGTTCTTAAATGCAGTAAACCGTAAATGTTTCATGAGTCATTAACCTGTGTGCCGTAACTTATCAGAGTAAAAAAAATATCAGACTATGAAACGCAGACGTTGTATCAAAGCGTTACAGCAGTAGCAGTGGCATTTGAAAGGTGAACCCACTACTTCTGAATCTAAATTTAGCCTATATTGCCCCTTCCCAGCAGATGTATCGCTAACCTATTTCTTATCTATAAACCCAAAAAGATGAAAAAAAAAAAAGGGAAATAACAATGTTAAAATTTGCATGTTCAATATCACTTCTGTGTTAACCGTATCTGGTTCTAACAGTTACCTTCATTATACTACCCGATTGTCCTACACTAACTATGTATATTGGATGACCTAATCTAATTCTACGTATTGTTCGCATTTGATGTTGTCCACACTTTGTTTCACTCCTATGTACATTGCATACCACATCAAACGTGTATACGCCTTATTCTCTGCCTTTTGCATACCACATCAAACTTGCATATGCCTTAGCAAAGTGAAGTAAAGTAAAAAGCAGTTTTATCTTTACTTATTTATAGCTATACATGTCCCGGACACGTCCATTACTATTTCCAAAACAGTTTTTTTAGCTATGCAGGTCCCAGACCTAACTATACCATCACATGAACAGTATTTATTATTATAATTATCTAGCTTTTTGTTGGTCAACATCAAATCGATACATTAATTCAACCTTTTAATCCTGACCCACTTGAATTCTCCCCGAAGGAGCCCTTGATTGTGAACTCTCCCGGAGCCTCCCCATGAGCTCCACCGTCACCTCACCAGAACCCGCAGGAACGATCAGTCAGTCGTCGTGGGCTTGGAGGCTCCCAAGGAGTGCCACAATCCAACGTCTGACACCAAGTCTATGGGGGAATTTTGAGCCAGGGCAATTAAAACTGTCTAAACTAGGTAGAATAAGAGTCATTCGAACTCACAACAATTATGCACATCTGGGTATTAAATATAGGGTGATATTCAAAACAAAACAAAAACTGAACCTAAAAGAAAAATTCAGAAGTTATTGGTTGAACCAAATGTTATTGCAAGTTAATTATAATGAACCATTTTCTAATTATCTTATAGTTTTATATGTGGTATGCTTTCAATATCCCCTTGTGTATGTAAAAGTCGAGTAATCTCCATTATCTTGGTGGCTCTGACACACACGAGAGGACATTCACACATGGTATATGAATCCACCATTTGTTTTCATTTTATATTTTTACTTATTTTTATTTTCATTTTATTTTTATTTCTATATACACATTCGTAAGAAAAGCTCGAACGAAGATGCATCATAACATGCATCAACAGACCTAAAAATAAGCATATTATTCAACAATCTGAGTCCTCAGATGGGATTTCTCCCTGCGGAGCCCTTCATTCTCTAAAGGGTCCGCAGATAGGTCCGCTGAGTGGCCTGGAGTTCTTACACATTCAGAAGTGTTGCTGAGGACAGCTGCCTCACAACAAACCAAAAGCCTTTGTTAACCATATGGTCATCTAAGTCATCATTCCTTAAGATGTCATAAATATGGGGTTGGCCGTTCCTTATCACTTGCGTCTTTGCGCTTCCCTGGGGATCAAGGATAACAGGCCCAAACCCACACAGGATAACAAAGGAACAGAGTGAGAACTGATTTCCACTAACCTTAAAGGATTACATTTTAAACGACCCTGCAGAATAACAGGGTGACAAGACCACATGGGAAACCACAAACATACAAAACTTAAATTTGAACATTAACAAAATATCTTAATATTAAAAATCTGCATTTCAATATTAGGCATCATACTTCTGTTGTTACCGGAACATTGTCAGTCGGGGTTCAGTCGGGGACAGTCGGGGTTATATTATGGCTGTGCAATTCGGTTGAGCATTAAACTGGTTGGATATATTGTAATAATCGAGTATCCACTGTCTACATAGCCCGTTTTGTAATGAAAAACGTAACACGTATATTGTCAATCACAATTAGGATGAATTATGGATTACATTTTATTCTACTTATGTTATTAATGTAAATATTGCCAATTATTAACCTTAGATTACGTGAAGACTTTTATTGAAATGTTATTTTCATAATTTGTAAGGAAATATATATTTTATTCTTTCTTATTTTGGTACTCTGGACCTGGTCAGGTCTGTTGAACTATGCATTTCTACCGCTTGTCCTCAGAATCCTCTATTTGGGGGGGACTCTTCTGCTCTCCTATGAGGCAGGTTATCCCAGAACTCTTCTAAGAATCCCCAGGCCTGGATAATCCCTGGACTTCTGTGGACGAGCGGTATGCATGCTATGGACAACTTTAAAGGCTAACCGTTCATGATGCGGAGTTTAGATAATTATTCCTATCTTAAGATCACCGTGTAACTCTCGTTCAGGGATCTGGTTTGATGTAAGACCCCTGTATTGGTGTCCTTTTGTAGGACCTCTTTCGGTTTTGGAATCCGGCTTTCCTAATTATTGAATACAAGATAATGCATGCATATTGATGGTACGATATTATATCTATTGCAATCGCTCCAATGGAAGCAATAGTTGACCTTTGAACATCTCACGCAGTGTTATTCAGTTTATTCGTATGTAGCAGCTGATTATAGCAGAATTTAACCCATGTAGATTTAATATTCGCAAAAAATGTATTGTAATTTTGGCTACAGCAGTTGAGCTAACTCCCTCCTTGGGCACCGTTTAAAACCATGTGCACCATTTATTAATCAGACATATTATTCTAGCAGTTGAACCCCGTGTCTATTTGAACCAGCCTGGTTCTCTACCTGTCTTGCTACACAAAACGCATGTGGAATAGACAGAAGGGCTCAGCAACCTGAAAAAAAAAAAATTACTGTCAGTGTTTGGCATTCGTTCCTGCTTATACTGCCTGACGAGAAAAGAGAACAAATTTAGTACAAATGCAAAACATTTATAGATCGTTTAAACTATTAATGTGAATCAAAAAACATTGATTACAACCTACACAAATACTTGTGTTGTGCGATAATAACAAGGGATTGGCTCCCCGTATTTCAGCACCCAGACACACAGACCCCCAAATATACAAACAAATATACTAAATGTACATTCTGGTTCCAAAACATGACTAGGTGTTAGGGGTGGGAGGGGGCAAGGGGGAGAAAGAACAATAAGATAAGACTCCAATTTAACTGACAATAGGAAGGGGTTTAGCCTCCTTCTTTAAGCAATATGAATAAGGGAGTGTGGGAAGAGAGCGTTTGAAGGTACAGCCTAGGTGTGTTCCTCTTTAAGTTGCAGGACTGTGTGATCTGCAGGGAAATCAATAGGTCTTTGTCTATCAAGTTGATGTGGCATAGGGGGTGTATATAAATGTATTAGATCCCTCTGTTCCAGTATGAATGTTAAAGTCAAGAGGGGTTTTGAACTGCTGTTTAATGGGTTACCCGATTGTTGCAAGGCAAATTTGGTCTCGCCTGGTGGGGGCAGACAATTAAGGGGATTCTTGAGCTGGATGAGGGGAAAACAGTAGATCTGCTTCTTGGAAAGCAGGGGGTTGTCCAGTTTGGACTTATAATAGTTATATTCTTGTGGTACAGTTGGAGATGTTGAGATGTAATTGGGAATAATCTTGTGTTAAGGAGTAGGGGGCACTACCAAGAACTACAAATATAGCGGCGGGGCAAACTAAATACGTATCAGCCGATAAATGAAACTTCTCTGAGTTCTATCTGTCCGGCTGATATCTGGGGTACCTTATGGCATAAGGCTACCACTTAACCACAATTTGCGCTCTCAGTACACTCTTTCTCCGCGCTGTGTGTACATTTATATATACACAGATAATCCTATGTGATCCTCGGATGAAAAGGGGAACTACAAACAGAAGTTATCGTTGGTTTTAAACAGCCACAGAGAGAGAGAGAGAGAGAGAGAGAGAGAGAGAGAGAGAGAGAGAGAGAGAGAGAGAGAGAGAGAGAGAGAGAGAGAGAGAGAGAGAGAGAGGTGTCGTGGGAGGGGTGGGGGTGGACTTTACGAGGAGGTTTTGCTGGAGGAAGAGTGTTTGTCGGGGGTTCACTAAGATAGATGAGAGGAGGAGGAAAATAACTTCAATTCAACTATCAAATAGAAAGGCGTGTGGCCTTCTTCTTTAAGGAAGTGAGGGGAAGAGAGTGTTTGAAGGCATTCATGAAGGGGGTGCGGAAGGAGGGGAGGGGGGTGTTGGACGGGATCTGAAGAGGGAGATGAAATGGTTTCAAGGGGAGGGAGGTGTAAGAGGGGTAGATTACCAGGGGCGTGCGGAGGGAGGGGGGAGAGGGGGGTGTTGGATTCATCTTAGAACTTCAAATATGGCGGCTGGGCAAACTACGTATCAGCCGACTACAGAAACTTCTCTGAGTTCTATCTGTCCGGCTGAAAACTGTGGTACCTTATGGCATAAGGCTACCACTTAACCGCAATTTGTGTTCTCAGTACACTCTGTCTCTGCGCTGTGTGTACATTTATATGTACACAGATAGCCCTATGAGATCCTTGGATGATAAGGGGAACTACAAACAGAAGTTATCGTTGTTAAAAATAGCGACAGAGAGAGAGATGTGTCGTGGGAGAGGCTGGGGGTTGGTCTTTACGAGGAGGGTTTGGCGGGAGGAAGATTGGTGGTGGGGGGTTCATTAAGACAGTGGAGGAGGACAAGCGGAGAGAGACGGGGTTGGAGAGAGAGAGAGAGAGAGATGGAAGGCCAGTGAGGGGACGGGGTGTTAGACTGGGCCTGGAGGGGGGTGGGGGGGGCTTTACGAGTGTAAAGGGTTAGGAGGGACTCGTAGATTTGCAGTATTCTTCGAAGAAAATAGTCCAATCCCGGGTTGCTTTTAACTCACTTTATTTGTTGGCATGTTTCGGTATGGTAACTATGAAGCTTAAGGGAGGGAATTGTATCTAACGCGTGGAGAGGAAAATACCGTGATCTACTTCAAGCCCCCGGGCTTAGGCCCGGTGGCTCTCTGCCGTCTACCTATTGATCTCTGGCCTCTTCACTTGACGTCCTCCGATAGAGGACGTCAAGTGGGCGTGGCCGGGGTGACGTAATGGCTTCGGCTTCTTCACCTATCTAAAGGTGCTGCCTTCTGTGGAGGGAGCAGCCTTCAATAAGGTCTTGCTCCCCTTGTGGCTATGTGAGGGTAATGCAGCTTCTTAAAATACTTAACAGATTAATAATTTGCGTCTTTAATAACAAAATACCAACAGACTTGAATGTAAAATGTAAGCATGCAGTCTTGGATGGTATTAGCGGATCAGCAGATACGATGGTATTTACTCTGAACGTCCGCTATGGAGCTACTGCTTAGGTACACAGACCGTGCCGGCCTCAGGAAAGTTCAGAAGAATGGGAGAAGTGAAAGATAATAATGATTGGAACTCTCGTTAATGTTCTATTGTGGCTCGATCTTCACAGAGACCGATAGTGGAGGACCCACCTATAACCATGAACAATCGTTAACGACGAGTACTCAAAACATAGTATAGTATAGTTTATTGTTGTCATTACACATGTTACAAAGCAACAGAGCAACGAAATTCCCAGTTACATTCCGTCCAAGAAACATAGAAGACAGTGTGTGGAGACGGGACGGAGAGACTGTCAGGCGCTTGTTCAACAAGAACCATGCGGCCCGCATTATATAAGAAAGTTTCAAAAGCTAAACAAGAGGGAAACGAGGGGAAAAAAAAAATTGTCAATACCCCAAACTATGCTCCTTTAAGGGGGGCACAGTGTAGGGATTAGCAAAAAAAAACACCTCAACACATAAGCATCACATCAAAAACATCACAAACGCATATGGGAGGGGGTAAGGGAGTTGGGGAGGGGAAGTGTCACAACTCAGACACCGGGAGGCGGACGCAGCCAACAGGCGCATCACAGCACTCACGGCATACTGTGCTGCAACGAGGGAAGGGGAGGGGGAGGGAGCCCAGTAGGCGGTGAGTCCAGGGGCTGTGTGTGTAATCAGTCTTGTGTGCGTGTGTGTGTGAGCTCAAGGACTCCATCCCCAATGGACCCAACAGTGTCTCTCCCGTCTGATGCTGGTGACGAGGACACGGCTGTCGCCGTGGAGACGACCTAAAAGAGTTCCGACCAGAGAAAAAGTTCACAGGAGGTGGAGGGTGGGGGGAAGGGTGGCAGGGCATCCGTCTGCATAACAACCAGGGAGAGGAGAGATATCAGCCTTCCAAGGCCGAAGTGGGGGAGCCGAATGAAGATAACGATTGCTTTGGGTCAGGCCGACTCTGCAATTTTTGCCAACCTTAGAGTCTCTCTGATACTCTCTGTAGTCTTCCATTTCCAGAATCCAAAAACCAAAAAGCCAAATTAGCCGAAAATTCGTGGTCCGTTTAAGCCCGGTCCAACTTCACCAGAATGGTATCCAATTTGCGATTTAGTTCGCACAACGGTTGACTCTGTGTGTCCAATTTGCGATTTAGTTCGCCCAACGCATGGGTCTGTGTGTCGGCCATCCGGCACAATCCAGCAATGTTGGATTGCAATCCAATAATGACGGGCAGCTTCTCAAAAGCCGAATATGCTGCCATCACCTTACTACTCCTTACTAACTTTGCGATAGAACAGGAACCCGCAACCTCCGAACAGCAGGAATCCTGTTATCATCATCCCAATTATGTAGACGTCTTCAACATCCTCGACGGAAAGTATGGCGAGACACAAGGGCCTCCACTCCTTCCAGGAGTCCATCATGTATCCCGCTACGAACGTTCCGTCAGGGCAGGCGGGCTCTCCTTGGCCCTGTTTTCTCGTCGAGAAAATTTGATCAATAGCGTTGAGAGACCAGCCGATCAGATCCATAACGACGCCAGAGTGGGGCATTAAAGACAAAGCTATTCTGTGGGAAGGGGGGGCTTTGTAACGACAAAGCTATTCTGTGGGAAGGGGGGGCTTTGTAACGCAGATGGGAAGGTGTCTTCATGAGGGGGTGAGGGAGGGCCTACCTTTAGACAGGAAGGCAGACAGAGAGAGAAAGAGAGGAACTGGGAGAGAACGTTAATTACTTTTCAATATTCCATATTGAAACTGTGGAACAACCTTCTTGTATGTTGCACAAAAGTAATATGTCTGTACAAACAAAGTCGATTTACAGATATTACCACATGTTTACATAAATATTATTCCAAAGATGTTGAATTCTATTAGTTACAAAATTATAGCCAAATTATTATGTGTTCAGAAACTAGTGTCATTACCGATGGTTTCCAACTTATTGCTATGGATTTAATGAGACGTAGAGGATGAGGGCACTCAATAAGCGTGCCGATGGATCGATAAGGGAATATATATATATATATATATATATATATATATAGAGGGAGAGAGAGGGAGAGAGAGAGAGAGAGAGAGAGAGAGAGAGAGAGAGAGAGAGAGAGAGAGAGAGAGAGAGAGAGAGAGTGGTCTGCTATTGTCCCAGGTCAGAGACCACGCAGTCTTAACAACAGACAAGATGGCCCCTACCGACTTGCAGAATAGAGAGAGAGAGAGAGGGGGGGGAGGGATGGAGAGAGAGGGGGGGGGGAGGGATGGAGAGAGAGAGGGGGAGGGAGAGAGAGAGAGGGAGAGGGAGAGAATGTAACACTGTAGCTGGGCCCCCCCCCGCTGCTCTTGGTCTATGCAAGACCTCCTACACAGAGCAAGATTGCGTTTTGTTTTTTAAAAAAGGCTGTGACTACAAAGATGGCGCTGGCGTTCTTAACAAAAGAAACCCACGTCCTGAAGACGCGCCGTCTCTTTAAACCGTACACCACGTGGTTACACTCAATACTCGCGGAAGAAGCAAACTAATCGCAATTTGACCCAGATTATTGGTCAAACGCCTGTATTGGATCTCTATAAGAATAATGAGATTCCAGCAAGTTTGTTACCACTGCGGGTTAGCGAAGCGTTCAAAGCAGTTGGGTTAAAACTGCGCAAGTGTGCCTCTACGGCTGCGTTGTATACTATACAAAATTGCACATTGGATTTTCACATGAACCGGGCCGGAGGAACCAATCCCATTCAAACTCCTGGTCAAACAAAGGCCTAGCCTCCGGTTTTAATATGCAACTAAGCTAGATTAACGTTAATACCTGACCTGTTTTCACCCCACCGTAATGGTTCAAACGTTTGTGGTCGGTTATAAATAATATCTTGGCCTGTACCGGCTTAACATCCGTACATTCACCATATAACAATTAAACCGCAGGTAATTCGTCTCCCACGCGGTACAAACATTAGTTCTAGACAGGAGTGGATACAGTCTATCTACAAACCCATAAAAACATGGACATACACCATTCAACAATTAAACCGCAGGTAATACGTCTCCCACGCGGTACAAACATTAGATCTAGACGGGAGTGGATACAGTCTATCTACAAACCCATAAAAACACACTCCTAGCCCTTTGTTCCTTGAATATAATTATTTAATTTAATCTGTTAGCGTATCCGAGATGTTATGAATTTCAATTTAAGGGTCGAGACCACGGATCTCCGCAATCAGACGGAGGCAGTACAAGCTATTTACCTAAATGTTACTATTCTAACTATTACAGAGTTTAGTCATTGACAACAGGTTCTGTTTACCTTTCAGTGGCGCCTGCAAACAGCCTGTACTGCGTCCCGATGGCCGCGTGCTTCGAGTCTCGGTCCTGGAACTTTTCCAAGAACGTCAGGATCACCAAATTTCAGAAAGTTCTTCAAGGAAAGGCTTCAAATCCGGGATAGCTCTTAACAGTTACTTTATTTGGTAAAGTATGCATGTTTCGGTATGGTGACTATGGAGCAAAAGGAGAGGAAGCGTGTTGAACACGTGTGAGAGATATAACTTTAGCTACTTCGAGCCACGGGCAAAGGCCCATGACTCTCCGCGGATGTGGGTAGAAATTTCTGGGGCTGTTTCCTTCGAATCTCCCGCTAGAGCACGTCAAGTGGGCGTGTCCTATGTAGTGGGCGTGGCCGGGGTGACGTAATGGCTTCGGCTTCTTCACCTAACTAAAGGTGATGCCTTCTGTGGTGGAGCAGCCTTCAATAAGGTCTTGCTCCCCTTGTGGCTATGTATAGTATTCACGGCTTATATGTTTGATCCTGCTTCATAGGGTCTATGTTGGGGCTTTCACACCAAAAAGAACCAAGAGCCAGTTCCGGGCTGGTGCTAGGGCCAGTTCCAAACAGGTTCCACACTTATCCCAGTTAAGAACCAGTTGGTTTCAAACCGGCCAGAACCAGCCATGGAGCCGGCGTGAGCAACGTCATGACATCACTGCAAACGTCTCCGCTTTCCCAGCAACCCTCCCGCCCTGCCGGAACTGTACGATAATAAGAAGAACCCTCGTGCCAGTTTCAAACACAACAACAACAATTTCGTCTACGATTCAATCCGTGTAAGGTTCGTTCTTTGAATATTCCGATTTAAAACAAAATCAGAAAAAAACAAAAAACAACTGTTTTAAATCTGAATATTCAAAGAACGAACCATACACGGATTCACGTCCATTGTTTACTTCGGTGTTTTAAAAATGCCGGTCTTCGTTGGTCTTCCTGTTTATGAAGGTACGGATAACCCCGCCCCCTGCCCCCGGCGTAAAAGCGGTTCTAGTTCTAGCCCAGCTCAAAAGTGGGGCTGGAGTTGAACCGGTTTTTAGGGGCCGGAGCCGGTTCTTTGGCGGTGTGAAACCAAAACCCTGGCCCTAGCTCCGAACTGGCCCGGAACCGGCTCCGATTTTGCGGCGGTGTGAAAGGGGCATGAGTGGGTAGCTTAGGTTCTTAAAATACGTAACAGATGGGAGCTTCTCGTTGCGTGTTACTTCATACTCTAAAGGTACGCTCGGGAGAAGTCCACTGAGTGTTCGAATCAATGAGTTTTTATTCACTTGGCATGGGTTCCGGAGGGGGTGTGTCCCCCAATAAACCAAAAGCCTTTGTTTACAAGATGGTTATCTTTACAATTGAAGCTCCCCTGGATGCCATTTGGAGGGGTCGGCGGGTGTGCCATGTAACCCTTTTGCTTCGTTGACGCTAGCCAGGAACTCGAGGAACAGGCCCATACATCAAAGGATTGCATGGCAGATGATTTACAACACACGAAAACATAGGAACAGGCAGGCAATAAAATGCATCACACGACCCTCGAAGGATCACACGTTAGATGACCCAAAAAGGAGAGTAGAAGGCAGGCAATATATGCATTACACAAAATAGTAACAAAACTTAAGTTTGTAGATAGACCAAAAACGTAACAACATGTAGATTTTCCATCACAGTACTCAAGAATTTGCAGCGCGCATTTCCAGGAGGAGGATTACCACTCAGGGGATGCCAAGATGGTATCACTTGGTTTAAAGAGTAAGAGGACGGCGAAGTTAATTCCTACCGCCGTGCCGTCTGTGCATGCAAACCACTCTCTGCCTGCCCTGTCTCGAGGTCGAGAGACACCGTCTGCCGCAAGCGAGAGATTGCCACGGTAAGCATCATGCTATAGCTGCTAATTACAAGCTGCGCGTTAGCTAGCTCTGTGTGTATTTTGCATACCGTGTTCCCTTTGACACAGCCTCCACTACAAGCATGATCAGTCTGACATTAGAAGAGCATATTTCGTGATTCACGAATATGAGCCAAAACAAAATTGCCCTGAAGTAAATGTCCATATCGTCATGAAAGCTTCATGGCTAGTGTTTGGATCAGTGATCGTCATCATCAAGCGGCTTTCACAACAGTGTGTTTGCGTTTTGTGTTAGTGCTAGACTGCTACGGTTCACTTTCACATATATTTGACCGTGACCGCAGGGCTGTAGTGGAGGCTAAACGCAAGTAAACGCAGTTTACCCACCTCTGAAATTTCAGAAACAGAGTTTATCCACTTCTCACTTCAGAGTTTAGCCACTTCCCAATACAGTAAATGCACTATCCTTGGTTGCGAATCACTGATCTAAGTATTCATAGTTTACCCACCTCTTATTTCACCACTACACCCTTGCATTTCTTTTTTATATACTTATATATACTATACTTTATACTAATATACTTTTTTATATTTGTTTTCGCAAGATGTTGACAGACGCCTCACAGCAGGAGACCGTGGACAGTGTGGACACTGTGGAGAGTGTCGATACTGGGGATCAGCCCTTGCCCTCCTCCACTTCTGACGTTGGGACACAATGTTATTTGAAGCCCCCCCGATGGTCTCATGGTAAATCTTTGGTATTTTAAGGGGTAGATATTATGTCTAAAACATTGCAAGCAGGACATTTCCATACACACTGATGAAATGAATACATAGCCTACACCAAAACATAGCCGCTTAGATTTGCCATGATTGTCATATATTTGGGTATGTTTACTGCCTCTGCCACAGCTGTGCAGGTTAACCTGAAGCCCAAGATGGTTAGCGTGGGCACACAGACTTCATTCAGCCCACAAACCTCCACTCCCCTCGCTAGTCCTGAACAGACAGTTGACGATGATGATGTTAATGCCACTGTCATCAGTCGTGGGTGCCCGAAGAGCCGATGGATGAGGAGGAATTGTTTCATGAGGAGCCACCTTACACGTATGACCCCCACCACAAGTGAGATAATCTAAAACCAACATAGACCATATTGTATGCTCAATGCTTTGTTAGTTTGAATGACACCGCCCCCCTCCCCCTCATTTTTTGTTGTTGTAGTTGCACAATGGTTCAGAATGTGGTGGAAAAACAGTTTTTGAGATAGGAAGGTCCTACCGCCCTGAAATTTGAATACCTTATTCTAGGGCCTAACTGGGACCCCGGACCCCGAGGGCAGGAAGGGGGTGCCTGCCCTCGGGGTCCGACCGGGCCAAGTTTCGGGCAGGAAGGGCCCCCCCTTCCTGCCCTCGGGGTCCGACCGGGCCAAGTTTCGGTGTCAGGGGTCCCAGTTAGGCCCTAGAATAAGGTATTCAAATTTCAGGGCGGTAGGACCTTCCTATCTCAAAAACTGTTTTTCCACCACATTCTGAACCATTAGGTCTTGCAGGCAACACTTCTGAGGGGCTTTGTCCAAATGACAGTCCATTTGGGAAAACTTTTTTTCTCTATGAGCTAGAACTACAAATCTTGGATATGTCGTTCTCGGGGCCCCGGGAAATGTGTGTAAACATTTTAGCATCCCTAGCTATCTCGAAAAGGCCGGAAAAGGGGCATGACCTCCAACAGTACAGTCAATGTACATAAGACAGAGGTTAGTTTCTAGGCAGTGGCGTTTTCTCCCGGAGGCAAAGGGAAGCCAGGCTTCCCTGTTTTTTTAGGCTGTAGTTGTCATCCAATAAAAACATTTATATTAAAAGTTTCGTTAATTATTTTGTGCTGTGTTGCTGTAATTTCTTCCCCATTTTCCTCCTCTCATTGACCATTTCACAATGCGTAATACTGCGCCCCTGTTATATACTAAAGACGCGGCGAAACATGACACTGCACACTGCGAGGAAGCCAGCCCGAGCTGGCATCCCTTGGTGAAAAAAAAAGAAAGAATTGACCAATCAGGTGAGGCTACCGTCATGACACTGCCCTCCTCTGATTGGTCGGGAGGGTGTCAAGAGGGGGCCAAGGGAAGCCACTCAGCCCTTGGCTTCACACCAATCAAATCAAAGCATCATTATCAACGTCACCGAAAAAACTATAACAAAACAAATAGCGCGAAATTAGCATGTTTGAATTGTTTTCATTTTTGAGTAGCCTACTTAGCAAGTGCAGTTATGGAGGGTGGAGATTTAGATTATTTACTTAAAAATAATTTTACCAAACTACCACAACAGCAGCGAATCAAAATAAAATCCGATGGCAGGTCAACACCGAAGCTGAAACTGCGCGTTGAGAGAAAGCAAGGCTTCTTTCGGACGTTCAATGAAGAAAACTACGCAAACGGAGTGGCTAGCTGGCAGCAGCAAACCTCAGCGACTATTTTGCTGGCCGTGTCTTCTTTTTGAAAAGAATTCGTGCTCCCTCAACAATCCCTGGGTCACTACAGGATTCATGGACCTTGCCAACTTGTCCCGGGCAATCGAGAGGCACGGTAAATCAAAAAGCCACATATTATTTATCATATCAAATACTGTGATTGTGTGAGTCGTGTTACACGTGAACATGAAACTTGAAATAGCCGACAGCCGTGCTGTCGATGCTTTGACCATTAGCGGCTTGTGCATTTCGGTCGGGGAGATGTTGCATTTATAAAAAATGTATAATTTAATGAGGTGTGTGTGTGTGTGTGTGTGTGTGTGTGTGTGTGTGTGTGTGTGTGTGTGTGTGTGTGTGTGTGTGTGTGTGTCAGAGTGTGTCAGATTACAGGCATGTGTAAGTCCTGGTAAATGACCAGGCGCTCAAATAGCTCTTGTGTTTGCATTCAATACATCCACTTGGCTTCCTCAAAAGAAATCCCCACGCCACGCCACTGTTTCTAGGCCCCATTTTTTGTGGGATGGAGGTGTGTCAAGCTCCACTGAAGAGACTGGCAGATTTGAACCCAAAAGCACGACTCAGAGACCAGCAAACACAATGATAATCCGATCTTTACTTCGTCAAGCAAATCAACGGGGACGGGGCGAAGAACGTAGTCGGGGGCAGGCAGGATCGGGAAACCGGGGCAGCAGACAGGCGAACGAGGATCCAGAGGGATGAGACGGGGAGCGTAGTCGGGGACAGGCAGGGTCGGGAAGCCGGGACAGGAGACAGGTGAACGAGGGTCCAGTAGGACGAGACGGGGTACGTAGTCGGGGACAGGCAGGGTCGGGAAGCCGGGACAGGAGACAGGCGAACGAGGATCCAGTAGGACGAGGCGGGGAACGTAGTCGGGAACAGGCAGGATCGGTAAACCGGGAACAGGAGACAGGCGAATAGCTGGAGAGACTTGCATGAACCAACAGCGAAGACAATTTGCAACAGGTGAACAGTGTTCAGCCAACTTAAAGGCTCCACTAACCACCTGACGCAGCCCAGCTGCGAGGGTGAAGGGGGCGTGGCGGACAGACCGTGACAGGACCCCCCCCCTCAAGGGACGGCTCCTGACGTCCCACCAGGTTGGTCAGGATGGGCCCGGTGGAAGTCCCTGATAAGGGACGGGTCTAAGATGTTGCGGGCGGCCACCCAGGAGCGCTCCTCGATGCCATTGCCCTTCCAGTCCACAAGATACTGAAAGCCTCTTCCACGGCGTCTGGAACTGATGAGTCTACGGACGGTGTAGGCTGGCGCCCCATCGATGAGCCGGGGGGGTGGAGGGGGTCTGGAGGAGGGCTGAAGCGGGCTTTCACAAACAGGCTTCAGCTTGGAGACATGAAATGTGGGGTGAATCTTCATGGATCGTGGTAGGCGTAGACGGACGGCCACAGTATTGATTATTCTGGAGATGGGAAACGGGCCCACAAACCTTGGTGGCAACTTCCTGGACTCCACACGGAGCGGGAGATCATGAGTGGACAGCCAGACACGTTGTCCTGGAGTATAACAGGGGGCCGGAGTGCGACGTCGGTTGGCGGACCGTCGGTAGCGGTTGGAGGTGCGGAGAAGAACCGAACGAGCCTGCCTCCAGGTGTGTCGGCACCTCCGAATAAACGCCTGGACTGAGGGGACCCTGGCCTCACGTTCTTGCTCGGGAAAGAGGGGTGGCTGGAACCCCTGGGAGCACTGGAAGGGAGAGAGGCCAGTGGCCGAGCTGGGAAGGGTGTTGTGGGCATACTCCACCCACAGGAGATGTTTGGACCAGGAGGATGGGTTGCGGGAGGCGAGACAGCGCAGAGCAGTCTCCATCTCCTGGTTCATGCGTTCAGCTTGACCATTGCTTTGTGGGTGGAATCCAGATGACAGACTGACCTTGGCTCCTAGGAGGGTACAAAACTCAGACCAAAAACGAGAGGTGAATTGTGGCCCTCGATCTGAGACCACGTCACTAGGTAGTCCATGCAGGCGGAACACATGTTTTAACATAATTTCTGCAGTTTCTCTGGCGGTGGGTAGCTTGGGTAAAGGGATTAAATGCGCCGTCTTAGAGAAACGGTCCACAACAGTGAGGATGACAGTGTTACCATGAGAGGCAGGTAGTCCAGTGACAAAGTCCAAAGCGACATGAGACCAGGGGCGATGCGGAATCGGCAGGGGTTGGAGGAGACCGGGCGGGGCTTGATGGGAGCCCTTGCACTGGGAACACGTTGGGCAGGCAGCGACAAACTCCTTGGTATCCTCTTGCATAGACGGCCACCAAAACCGCTGATGCAGCAGAGCCAGGGTGCGCCTCACCCCAGGATGACAAGCAAGGCGGGAGGAATGACCCCACTGAAGAACCTGGGAGCGGAGACTAGCAGAGACAAACAAACGACCACTGGGACAAGAGCTTGGAGCAGGATGCTCCGTCAGGGAGCGCTTGACTTTCTCCTCCACCTCCCAGGTGACTGACCTGATGACACAGGTGGAAGGGAGAATATTCTCCGGCTGGGAGGACAACGCGTCGGGTTGATACTGCCGGGATAGGGCGTCAGGCTTAAGGTTCTTGGAACCTGGGCGGTATGAAAGAGAAAAGTCAAATCGGTTGAAGGAAAGAGCCCACCTGGCTTGCCTGGAAGTCAGACGCTTGGCTGAACGGATATATTCCAGGTTCTTGTGATCTGTCCAGACCACAAACGGTAACTCTGCCCCTTCCAACCAGTGTCTCCACTCCTCAAGGGCCAGTTTCACCGCCAGTAATTCCCGATTCCCAATGTCATAATTCCTCTCCGCCGGAGACAGTTTACGGGAGAAGAAAGCGCAAGGGTGGACCTTCTGGTCCTTGACCGAACGTTGCGAGAGGACAGCTCCCACCCCCGTGTCAGAGGCATCCACCTCCACGATGAATTGACGGCCTGGGTCTGGGAAGACGAGAATGGGAGCAGAAGTGAAGCGTTCCTTTAAGATGAGATGAGTGGAAGGGGGTACCTGTTCTTGACGGTTATGTTGTTGAGCCCCCTGTAATCGATACACGGCCTCAGGGACTTGTCTTTCTTTGAGACAAAGAAAAACCCCGCTCCAGCAGGAGACGAGGAAGGCCGGATGATCCCTGCTGCCAGTGACCCCTGGATGTACTGCTCCATGGCTCTGTTCTCCGGAGCAGACAAGGAGTAGAGCCCACCTCTAGGGGGCGTCATGCCAGGAAGCAGGTCAATGGCACAGTCGTACGGTCGATGAGGTGGCAAAGAGGTGGCCCGGGTCTTATTGAAGACCTCCTTTAGGTCCAGGTATTCCCCAGGAACACTAGACAGGTCTGGGTAATCTGAAAGGGCAGGCGGACTAGGGGCAGACGAAAATGCAGCTTTAAGACAGACAGCATGACAATGTGAACTCCACTGTAGGATGTTTCCTGTAGACCAGTCTATGTGTGGATTGTGTCTTCTTAGCCAGGGATACCCCAGAATGACTGGCTGTTGAGGAGAGTGAATGAGGTGAAAGGCAAGTGTCTCGGTGTGATTACCTGGCATGCTCATTCGGAGGGGAACAGATCGGTGAGTAACCCGGCAAAGAAGACGGCCGTCGAGGGCCGTGGCGAGGATGGGTTTCTCCAGGAGCTCGCGCCCAATCTCCAGTTGGGTGGCCAGCGACATGTCCATGAGATTGGCGTCGGCACCGGAGTCAATGAGGACACTGAATGTGTGGTCCTGCCCGGAGTAGTGGAAACGAGCCTAGAGCAGAGGTCGAGAGGCCATTTCAAAGTTCACGGTCCGACTCACCAGCGCCCTCTGGATGACTGGTGAGCCCTGCCTTTTACTGGACAAGCCGAAACAAAATGGCCATCCTGACCGCAGTACATGCATTGGTTCGCACGTAAACGGCGCTGCCTCTCCTCCATGGATAGCTGAGACCGACCCAGCTGCATAGGCTCAGGTGAGCCACTAGGGGCGTGCTGAGAAGTTGGAGGCGGCTGAGGATCTCGCGGAGGATGGGGCGGCGCTGGAGAGACTGAAACCTGGGCTCTCTCCCTCCACCGTTCCCTGAGACGTCCGTCGATGCGAACGGCAAGGGCTACCAGGGGGTCCAGGTCAGTAGGGAGATCCCGGGCTGCCAGCTCATCCTTGATGCGGCCGGAGAGCCCATGGTAGAAAGCGTCTATGAGGGAGGGGGCGTTCCAGCTACTATCAGCCGCGATTGTGCGGAACTCGATAGCGTAATCTGCGACGGTTCTCCCACCTTTGGTTAGGTTCAGCAACCCCCGAGCTGCCTCCCTACCCGGAGTCTCATGATCAAAAACCTTACGGAACTCCGTAGAGAAAGCACTAACCGAAGCGCAGATAGGCGAGTCCCTCTCCCGCTCGGCGGTTCCCCAGTCCCTGGCTCTTCCGGTGAGCAGAGAGACAATGTAAGCCACCCGGGACCGCTCAGTGGGAAAGGCTGAGGGTTGGAGTTCGAAGGAGAGGGAGCACTGCACCAGGAAGGGGCGACAAGAACCAGGAGCCCCGGAGCAGCGCTCCGGAGGGGGCACACGAGCCTCAGACGTTGAAGAGGAACCGGGATGAGGAGCGGCGACGGGTAACCTCCGCAAGTGATCCCGGACCGATTCCATGCTGCTCTCGTGGCGGGCGACCAGCGTCTGCAGACTCTCCGCCATGGAGGTAAGTTGTTGGTCATGGCGTTGCAGGACGCTGCCTTGCGCCTGTAGTTCATTCTGGAAAGAATCTGAGTCGGCTGGGTTCATGTTGTGGCCAGATTGTACTGTCAAGCTCCACTGAAGAGACGATCTTTACTTCGTCAAGCAAATCAACGGGGACGGGGCGAAGAACGTAGTCGGGGGCAGGCAGGATCGGGAAACCGGGGCAGCAGACAGGCGAACGAGGATCCAGAGGGACGAGACGGGGAGCGTAGTCGGGGACAGGCAGGGTCGGGAAGCCGGGACAGGAGACAGGCGAACGAGGGTCCAGTAGGACGAGACGGGGAACGTAGTCGGGGACAGGCAGGGTCGGGAAGCCGGGACAGGAGACAGGCGAACGAGGATCCAGTAGGACGAGGCGGGGAACGTAGTCGGGAACAGGCAGGATCGGTAAACCGGGAACAGGAGACAGGCGAATAGCTGGAGAGACTTGCATGAACCAACAGCGAAGACAATCTGGCAACAGGTGAACAGTGTTCAGTCAACTTAAAGGCTCCACTAACCACCTGACGCAGCCCAGCTGCGAGGGTGAAGGGGGCGTGGCGGACAGACCGTGACAAGGTGTACATTTGTGGCTTAATGTGTTTAGACACAGCTGACCTGTGGCCACGTCTTTAAAGTCTGGGGTCAAATGGTCAAAAGGAGCCGGCACCACGCCGCTTATGAGATAACAAAAAGTTAATGTGTATTTCTCTCATAACTTTTTGTCATTATTGAAGAGAGGCCTGATTCTCAGATATGCATGTTGGACTGTTAGGGTGTAGGTCTGGAAATAACTTCAGGCCGAAATATTGCAAGCGAGCTGCTGGGTGAGGTGCAACGAGATGGAGCACTTGCTGAGTAATTTCCTGTAGGGCTGGAGCCACAGGTTGAAGCGTATGCGTCCTTTGAAACCCCCTTTGATATATAAGAGACCCCAAGGTACAGTTTACTTAAATGTTCTCGACTCAGTCACCTATTGCATCATTTCCAGGGGCGGACTGGCCATCGGGAGGTTCGGGAGATTTCCCGAACGGCCGGACGATTTCAGGCCGAGCCGGCCGGCCGTAATTCTTTTAGATATATATATATATATATATTTTTTTTTTATTATTATGTATTATATATTTTTATGTTAAAAAAAATGATAAAGTTAAGTAAGCCGTGATTTGGGGTGGCCTGCTGCCGGATAACTGCTTACAGCGCGAAACGGAGCTCTTGCCTGACGGTGAAACGGGGCCGATGTATTACTGTCAATTTAGAGGGGGGAGCACCCCCACAGTGTATGGGGGCAAAGCGAAAGGCCAAAGCGAGCGGCCGAACGGCCCCTCCCAACTTGGACTGCTCCGCGGTCTGTCATTTCTGATTGGCTCAGCCTGACACATGGCCGGGTCACTTACTTCTCGTTGATCTCACTCAAGTTACACAGTCAGAAATACGAAAATGTCAAAAAGGAAAAAAGGTGGTGGAGAGGAAAAAGAATTGGGTGGCGCTCAGAAGTTGAGGTTGAAAAAGAAAAAAATGTTAGAGCTAGACGCAGCCAAATGTGCAAAATTAACTGACCTCTTCCGTGGAAAAGCCAAGGTTGACGGCGACGCCCCTGTCAGCGAGACTGGTGAGGCGGGAAAAGGACACAGCAACATAGCTATGACAGGTGCACTAGCGAGCATGTTTGGCAATATAATAATGACTTAAACTAAGAGCCCATGCCATTAAAATCACATTTTTCCTATTGTTTGTTAAATAACATAGGTCTGAATAAGTTTGTGAGCTGTAGTAAGTTTGAAATCTATGCAGTTTGTCTGCTGAATGCAATAGGCAATGAAAGGAAAAAGGCAGAAGAAATGAGCCGATCTGGATAAGGTGACACTGTGACGTAGCGTTGTCAAATTATTATTCATGGCCCTGCCCACTTGGTTGGTTCGTAACCACCCACAAGAATTCTGAAGGAGTCGTGATTGAGCTAGTGCTAAATGCTAATACGTGTACGGTAGTTGCTTAGTTCGTAGTAACAGGCTAGTTACAGAATTTTGAATGCAATGGCAGAACGACATCGAACTACATGAACTGAGACATGCTGCCTGCCGCAGGTTGCCGCGAGGCACCACCGCCGCGAAGCACCACCGCCCGGCAGCGGGCAGCCGGGCGGTGGTGCCTCGCGCCGGCAGCAGGCAGCGCAGGGTTCTGTCTACTACAGATTGATGTGGAAGTGGGAGAACCAGAGAAGTCGGAGAACCCGACGAAGTCCTTTGTGATTCATTATATCGTCTGGACGTGCACACAGCTTTTGGCCGTGATAATATGTATTATTTGACATAGATATCTCTGTATTATATGATATTATTTAGATATAGAGCTCCAGGACTGTAACGCAAGTGTTGCACACTTCCTTGTTATTTGGATAACCGTTCTGCTGTTGGTGTGATGGCGCATAACACATCGGACTCTCATCTATGGTATTTCTACAACTAGACCCGTAGTGGGGGTTATCTCAGCCATGGTTGAGAATGAATTGGGGGAAAGGAACTTTGGCTTTGACTCCCTGAAGTCATGAACCACGACATGGAGGAGAAAGGGATTGTTGACCGCGGTCGTCTCCCGCCGGAGCCTCGCTGCCGATGGACCACCGCCT
Source organism: Gadus morhua (assembly GCF_902167405.1). Classification (NCBI taxonomy): domain Eukaryota; kingdom Metazoa; phylum Chordata; class Actinopteri; order Gadiformes; family Gadidae; genus Gadus; species Gadus morhua. The sequence goes on from NC_044063.1 coordinate 34,077,579, forward strand.
CGGCTTCAGGATGCGGTGATTAGCGCTGACCGCTGCCGAGGCGGTGATTAACGCTGACCGCTGCCGAGGCGGCGGGAAGCAGGGCTCAAGCGGGATACATTCGCGGCCAACAATCCCTTTCTCCTCCATGTCGTGGTTCATGTAGCCTACTTCAGGGAGTCAAAGCCAAAGTTCCTTTCCCCCAATTCATTCTCAACCATGGCTGAGATAACCCCCACTACGAGTCTCGTTGTAGAAATACCAGAGACGAGAGTCCTACGTGTTATGCGCCATCACACCAACAGCAGAACGGTTATCCAAATAACAAGGAAGTGTACAACACTTGCGTTACAGTCCTGGAGCTCTGCTCTATATCTAAATAATATCATATAATACATAGATATCTATATCAAATAATACATATTATCACGGCCAAAAGCTGTGCGCGCGTCCAGACCATATAATGAATCACAAAGGACTTCGTCGGGTTCTCCGACGTCTCTGGTTCTTCCACTTCCACATCAATCTGAAGTAGACGCGGTCGTTTGAGATTCATAATAACCTATCGTCTGGAGGCTCACACAGCTTTTGGCCGTGATAATATATATTATATATTATATGATATAGATATCTATGTATAATATGGGTTTCTAAGAGTCATTGCGATACATCCACCGTAAACAGAGCGCATGGTACTGTCAGTGGCTACAAGCTGCTCAGGGCCACACCCCCACCCCCCTCCTTGACCTGCCTTGACACGCCCACCGTATACAGAGCGCATGGTAGTGGCTACAAGCTGCTCAGGGCCGCACCCCCACCCCCCTCCTTGACCTGCCTTGACACGCCCACCGAAACAGCGCGTTTGGGGGAAGCTCAATGTGCGACTGTTTCGGAGTGACTGTAACTATGCACCACGGCTGAATTTCGGGGACGTCTTTGAATACTGTGTTTGTGGCCCACTAATACCTATATTAAAGCATCATAAAATAGAATGGCATGGGATCTTTAAACTAATTATGGAAGTACCAGAGACGTCTGAGAATTATTCATAATATTGCAATGACCACGGAAGAGCCAGTGAATGAAGTATTGATTAGAGAGCGATTTATTAGATACCACCGCTAATAAACCATTGGAATACTTCAACACCGGTAACCACAGCAACGCACAACAAACCCCGGCCCGCCCCCATCTCCCAAACCCTGTGACGCTACAATATCATCAAACAGCTTTTGGCCGTTTTATTATATATATATATTATATTATATACTATTATATATACAGCTAAAATTATGTTTAAGAATTATAGTCTCTTAACTTTTATTATTATTATTGTTATTAGTCAAGTCCAGTGACAGTCGAGGTGATGCTGAGACACAGGGTGACTCCAGGCATGGTGGTGATGAGGAGGTGGAGGAGAAGGAGGAGTATGGAGTAGAAACCAGCAAAGAAACAGTGAAAGGTACAAGGGCAATTGTTTTATGAATATAAATAAAAACAAGATTATGTTTAAAATGATAAAAATCATAAATTAAAGAATATCCACTATTGCAGATGTAGCTCTACAGTCAACCCAGGCAGAGTCAGGGTCCAGCAAAGGAGAAGTTGAGATAGCTATTCACCCAGATGAGGATGAGGGATTTCCTTTTTTTGACCGCCCAGCCTCAAAAGATTTTTCCAAATTTTTTAACTTCCACCCTCAACAACCCCCTAGAAAAGGTGTTAGCATCTATGAGACGAAAGATGGCATCAACAGAAAGTGGCTCACATACTGTCAAAGAGACAACTCTCTGTACTGTTCAGTATGTTTGGCCTATGCAAAGCCATCTGCAAGTGACAGCACATTTATTAAGGGGGGGATGACAGCCTGGAAGCATGTTCATCAAAGAATAGAAGAGCATGAAAGAAACAAAGGCCATAGAGATAGTGCCGAGGCATATTTTATGAAAGCCAGCCAAGCAGACATAGCAAGCCTACTTTGTGGGAAACAAATCTCTCTGCACCGGGATCAGGTCAGGAAGAAACGCCAAGTCATGGATTGTGTGATAGAAGTGATCAAAGTTTTAGGGAAGTGTGGTCTAAGCTATAGAGGCACTGAATTTGAAGCAGCATACACCTGGGAGAAGTTCGCTGTTGACCATGGAAACTTCTTGGAAATGATCATTCTATTAAGCAAATTTGATGTCTCGCTCCAAGAACATGTGAAGGAATGTGTTCAAAAAAGCAAAAGCCTACATGACAGTGGTGCGAAAGGCAGAGGATCCCTGGTAACACTGCTCTCTAAAACCTCTGTTAACAAAGTAATTGACGTCATCAGTCACTTAATTAAGGAGAGCATATCTAGGGAGGTAAGAGCGGCAGGGATGTTTTCTGTGCAGATTGACACCACACAGGATGTTACTTCCACAGACCAATGTGCTGTAATCCTCAGATATGTCAATGATGAAGTCCAGGAGAAGCTCATAGGTGTGGTTCAATGTGAGTCATCAACTATGAATATTTTGTGGAGCTACTTAAAGAAACTCTGTCAAAGGTGGATATTGATCTTCAGAACTGTGTAGGCAACTCAACTGATGGTGCAGCAAACATGCAAGGCCAATACAAGGGGTTCTCTACCTTACTCTCATCAGAGTCTCCTAATCAGGTGCACATCTGGTGCTATGCACATGTGCTTAATCTGGTTTTGGGAGACACCACAGGCATTGTTATCGAAAGTGCATCTCTTTTTTCTATTATAAATGATGTAGCTGTATTTATTAAAGATTCATACAAGCGTATGAATGTCTGGGAGAAGGTGAGTGATGACAAGCGACACAGAAGGCTGTCTCCGATTGGAGAAACTAGGTGGTGGGCAAAGGACCAGGCTCTCAGCAAAATATTTGGCTATTTTGGTAACCCCGACAATGCCTTGTTCGTGGACTTAATCCTAACACTGAAGAGGATAGTGGAGGATAAATCAATGAAACCACCTGTCAGAGCAAAAGCAAAGGGTTACTTTGAGGCCTTTTTGAAACATGAGACAATCCTGACTGCACAAATATTTCTGAGGATATTTGAGATCACCTCCCCACTCTCCGACTACCTGCAGACCAGTGGCATGGACCTAATCATTGCGCATCGCCTAGTAATGGGGGCCCAAGACAGCCTAAAAAAATGCACAAGGGACATGGATGCCGTGACAAAAGCCGCTAATGTCTTTGTTGAGTGGGCTAACGATAAGCTGGAGGAAAACGAATCCGAAGAGGTGGTACAGGCAGCTCTCCCTCAAAGAAAAATCAGAAAGAAAAAGACCATGCCAGGTGAAGAAGCAGAGGAAGAACACATATTGAGTGCAGAGGATCAGTACAGGATCAAGGTACACAACACCATTTTAGATACAGTGACTGAGAGCATCCAAACACGCTACTCTGCAAATGGAGCCCTTTATGATGATTTTGTCTGCCTCGACCCAAGGAACTTTGACACATTGAGAGTTAAAAACCCATTTGGAGTCCTACACTGTCAGGACTGCAGCAGAGCATACCAAAGATGGAGATGGCCTGGAGCTCACAGTCACCAGCTGCACCTCCTGTAAAGACTGTGCAATTTGTGTGTATCGGGTCCTTTCCAAATACAACCTTCTGACTGGTTCCTATCATGTCATTGGATTGGCTTACAAGTTCCTGCTGACACTCTCCTTCAGCCAAGTGGCCTGTGAGAGGACCTTCTCAACACTAAAGTTTGTGAAGAACAGACTGAGAACCACCTTGACACAGGATCGTCTTGAGGCCTTCATTATAATGTGCACCGAAAAAGAGATCCTGATGTCTCTAGACAACGATGAGGTCATTGACAAAGTTGCAGAGACCAGTGAAGTGCTCCAGCGCTTGCTGATGATGTGAGGTAGGACAGTCTGTTTTTTTTGTTTTATGAATAGAAATTAAAGCATAAGATTGTGTTTGAAATGATAAAAAAAAAAAAATCCACTATTATCTTTAATGTATTGGCCTGCTAAATTAGAATTATTTGTTACTTGTCATTTTCATGCAGATGTAGCTCTACACCGGCAGATTCAGGGTCCAGCGGAGAGGAAGCAGAGCGAGCTCTACACCCAGATTATTTTTTGCTGACAAGCTGTTTGTTTTCTCTAACTATATAAATCCAACTATATCAATCAAGGAAAGTTTGTCTGTGTGTGTGTGTGTGTGTCCTAATTTTTCTCCCAAACGGCTTTACCTATCACTCTGAAATGTCGAATAGCCCCTCAATATATATCTGGCCAGAGACTGACAGAGCCATTTTTCTAATTTGTCAATGCAAACGTTGGTTAAAAAAAAGCTTGATTAGTGATTTATGTGAAGCAGAAACCAGCAGACAATGTGTATGTGTGTGACCATTTTTTTCCACTAAAATAATTGTATCTTGCACTATTTAGATCATTTTCAGCCTTGATTTACCTTTCTGGGCACATGCAATTTCAAATATTTTGTACATGGACAAGATTGCTTATAAAATATTTCCCAGTGATCTTCACATTATTCTAAACACATGCACATCCCAACATTGACATGCAGTTGCAATGCACATATCCACGGATAAGGACTAGTTTTTATTATTTTACACCGTGGCAAAATTCCACGCACGCTATTCCTGCGGTCTCATAAAAGGCCACTCCATCCCAAAGTCCCGGGCCAAATTTTTGTCCAAGTCCACCCCTGATCACTTCCTTTAGGGCTTCGGCCTCCTAATTGATCATTGTAGTATAATTGAATGCCCTCATTCATATATATGATACTTCCACCACTGGGACGTGGCAACAACTCTCCAAATCCATATGGGGAGGGAGGGGGGGGGGATGCTTTTGGACAGTTACTGTAGGGGTGTACACTAGACATAAATAGGAAGCAAACTCAGGAGAAGGAATGACCTCTCACAAATATTTATTTAACTAGAACTGCAAGCAGTTATGCAGGGGTCCAAGAAATGTGCATTTCGCCGGCACAACGCGAAGCATGTGTTCAAAACGCTACCGTGAACCTGTGGACATAAAGTTTTTGACTGTGGGAGGTTCGGTGTGGGAGTTATAGCCCCAAACGCGTTTTCAGAACATTCCATTTGCCAATTAGGAGATATACAATGTTGTTGTTTTTGGCGCAGCCTTGTGGCGTAATTTTCGGAAGAGAATTTTCCTTTTCCAAATAACTCCCTCCCACATTAATTATTATTGGCCATATTTTTTATATAGACTCGGGTTTGCCCCTTGATTGTTTCCCTTTAGTTTGAAGAGCATTCCTTTGGCCAATTAGAAGATATACAATCCCCTCGTTTATTGCGCCCCCTTATGGCGAAATATTCCCAATTTTTTATTGAAAGCTCTTAAGGGTATCGCCGACATGTGTGCAAAATTTGGATCGTAATAATTTGTCTAATTTAGTTTTTTTTGGGATTTTTGATTTTCGACATAAAACGTAGCTAATAAACCAATATTCAAAACAATACCGTTTCGTCGTTGAAGGTCGGATCAAAAAAGTGTTCAAATTATTTTTTTGTGTGTGTCTTAAGATGTAGTGTGCAAAGTTTGGTGTCGATTGGTCAAGAAATGTGGGAGGAGTAGGGAAAAGGCAGTTTAGCTGTTTTCGCAATCTTGCGGACAAAAAATTATCGACGCAAATGGGCGTGGCCTATGCCAAAAGATGCAGCAGACTCCAGTGAATCTGTGGGTATAAGGTTTTGAATGTGGGAGGTTCGGTGTGGGAGTTATAGCCCCAAACGCGTTTTCCTTGGTATAGCGCAACCTAGGGACCGGCAGGTCTGGATTTTGTGGTCTGCGTAGTCCGCTCAGATCTGGATCTAGTCATGCAATTTGCGTGTCTGCACCATTTACGGTTTGGGCTGTGGGCACACTTTGAGGGAGGTAAGTATAGGAAGAAAAAAAAACCTTACAAAAACAATATGGATCCAACCTGTTGGCTTGGACCCCTAACTAGAACTGCAAGCAGTTATGCAGGGGTCCAAGAAGTGTGCATTTCGCCGGCACAACGCGACAAGAAATGTGCATTTCGCCGGAACAACGCGAAGCATGTATTCAAAACGCTACCGTGAACAACATGTGGATATAAAGGTTTTGACTGTGAGAGGTTCGGTGTGGGAGTTTCGGCCCCAAACGCATTTTCCGCTACCGTTTAGTCGTCGACAGTTGGATCAAAATAGTTTTTACTGATTTGCAACGCGAAACATATATTCAAAACGCTACCGTTTCGTCAACGATGGTCGGATCAAAATAGTTTTGCTGATTTCTTGTCGTGTGCGTCTGAAGATGTCGTGTGCAAAGTTTGGTGTCGATTGGGCAAGAAATGTGGGAGAGGTAGAGAAAAGTCAGTTTAGCTGTTTTCGCGATTTTGCATAAAGAAAATACTGACGCAAATGGGCGTGGCCTATACCAAAAGATGCAGCTGACTCCAGTGAATCTGTGCATATAACGTTTTTGACTGTGGGAGCTTCGGTGTGGGAGTTATAGCCTAAAACGCGTTTTCAGAACATTCCATTGGCCTAATAGGAGATAGACAATGTTGTCGTTTTTTGGCGCCGCCCTGTTGGCGAAATTTTCCAAAGACAATTTTCCTTTGCCAAATATCTCCCGCCCACATTAATAATTCTTGGCCATATTTTTTATATAGACTCGGGTTTGCCCCTTGATGGTTTCCTCATAGTTTGAAGAATATTCCTTTGGCCAATTAGAAGATATACAATTTCGTCGTTTATTGCGCCCCCTAATGGCGATATTTTCCGAATTTTTTATCGAACGACATTAAGGTTAGCACCAACATGTTTGTAAAATTTGAACTTGATCCGATGTCTAATTCTTTTATTTTTGGGGTTTTTTGATTTTCGACGTCAAACGTAGCTAATAAACAAATATTCGAAATGCTACCGTTTCGTCATCGATGGTCGGATCAAAAAAGTGTTCCATGATTTATTTTCGTGTGCGTCTGTTGATGTCGTGTGCAAAGTTTTGTGTCGATTGGCCAAGAAATGTGGGAGTAGTAATTTTTTATTGACGCAAATGGGCGTGGCCTATGCCAAAAGATGCAACAGACTCCAGTGAATATGTGTGTAAAAGGTTTTTAATGTGGGAGGTTCGGTGTGGGAGTTATAGCGCCACCTAGTGACCGGCGTGTCTGGAATTTGTCGTCTGCGTAGTCCGAAGAGATCTGGATCTAGTCATGCAATTGGCGTGTCTGCACCATTTACGGTTTGGGCTGTAGTACCAGTTTTAGGGGGGTAAGTATAACTAGAACTGCAAGCAGTTATGCAGGGGTCCAAGCGATGTGCATTTCGCCGCCACAACGCGACAAGAAATGTGCATTTCGCCGGCACAACGCGAAGCAAGTATTCAAAACGCTACCGTGAACAACCTGTGGATATACAGGTTTTGACTGTGAGAGGTTCGGTGTGGGAGTTTCGGCCCCAAACGCATTTTCCGCTACCGTTTAGTCGTCGACGGTTGGATCAAAATAGTTTTTACTGATTTGCAACGCAAAACATATATTCAAAACGCTACCGTTTTGTCAACGATGGTCGGATCAAAATAGTTTTGCTGATTTCTTGTCATGTGCGTCTGAAGATGTTGTGTGCAAAGTTCGGTGTCAATTGGGCAAGAAATGTGGGAGAAGTAGCGAAAAGTCAGTTTAGCTGTTTTCGCGATTTTGCATAAAGAAAATACTGACGCAAATGGGCGTGGCCTATGCCAGAAGATGCAGCTGACTCCAGTGAATCTGTGCGTACAACGTTTTTGACTGTGGGAGCTTCGGTGTGGGAGTTATAGCCTAAAACGCGTTTTCAGAACATTCCATTGGCCAATAAGGAAATATATTATTTCGTCGTTTTTTGGCGCCGCCCTGTTGGTGAAATTTTCCAAAGACAATTTTCCTTTGCCAAATAACTCCCGCCTACATTAATAATTCTTGGTCGTATTTTTTATATAGACTCAGGTTTGCCCCTTGATGGTTTCCTCATAGTTTGAAGAACATTCCTTTGGCCAATTAGAAGATATACAATTTTGTCGTTTATTGCGCCATAATTTAAATGGTCGTTAATGGCCATATTTTCCGATTTTTTTATCGAACGACATTAAGGTTAGCCCCAACATGTGTGTAAAATTTGAACTTGATCCGATGTCTAATTCTTGTATTTTTTGGGATTTTTGATTTTCGACGTCAAACGTAGCTAATAAACAAATATTCAAAATGCTTCCGTTTCGTCGTCGAAGGTCAGATAAAAAAAAGTAATGTAGGATTTCTTTGCATGTGCGTCTGAAGATGTTGTGTGCAAAGTTTGGTGTTGATTGGTCAAGAAATGTGGGAGGAGTAAGGAAAAAACAGTTTAGCGGTTTTCGCGATTTTGCCGAAATTTTTTATTGACGCAAATGGGCGTGGCCTATGCCAAAAGTTGCAGCAGACTCCAGTGCATCTGTGTGTATAAGGTTTTGAATGTGGGAGGTTCAGTGTGGGAGTTACAGCCCCAAACGCGTATTCCTTGGTATAGCGCCACCTAGTGACCGGCGTGTCTGGATTTTGTCGTCTGCGTAGTCCGAAGAGATCTGGATCTAGTCATGCAGCATGTCGGCACCATTTACGGTTTCGGCTGTGGGCACACTTTTAGGGGGGTAAGAATAAAAAGAAGACAAATCCTTACAAAAACAATAGGGTTCCAACCTGTTGGCTTGGACCCCTAATAATAGGAATAAAAATAATCCTTACAAAAACAATAGGGTTCCAACCTGTTGGCTTGGACCCCTAACTAGAACTGCAAGCAGTTATGCAGGGGTCCAAGAAATGTGCATTTCGCCGGCACAACGCGAAGCATGTGTTCAAAACGCTACCGTGAACCTGTGGATGTAAAGGTTTTGACCGGGAGAGGTTCGGTGTGAGAGTTATATCCCCAAACGCGTTTTCAGAACATTCCTTTGGCCAGTTAGGAGATTAACAATTCCCTCGTTTATGGCGGCCCCTAATGGCGAAATTTTGTAGAAGATATACAATTTCCTCCTTTATTGCGCCCCCTAATGGCGAAATTTTCCGAATTTTCTATTGAACGCAATTAAGGGTAGCTCCAACACCTGGACTCGATCTGATGTCAAATTTTTGTATTTTTTGGGATTTTTGATTTTCGACATCAAACGTAGCTAATAAACAAATATTCAAAACGCTACCGTTTCGTCATCGATGGTCGGATCAAAAAAGTGTTCCATGATTTATTTGTGTACGTCTGAAGATGTCGTGTGCAAAGTTTGGTGTCGATTGGGCAAGAAATGTGGGAGGAGTAGCGAAAATACAGTTTAGCGGTTTTGGACGCAAATGGGCGTGGCCTATGCCAAAAGATGCAACAGACTCCAGTGAATCTGTGTGTCTAACGTTTCGGACTGTGGGAGGTTCGGTGTGGGAGTTATAGCCCCAAACGCGTATTCTTTGCTATAGCGCCACCTAGGGACCGGCATGTCTGGATTTTGTCGTCTGCTTAGTCCGAACAGATCTGGATCTAGTCATGCAATTGGCGTGTGTGCACCATTTACGGTTTGGGCTGTGGTACCACTTTTGGGGGGGTAAGAATAAAAAACACTACAAAAACAATAGGGATCCAGGGATCCAGCCTGTTGGCTTGGACCCCTAATAAAAAAAATCCTTACAAAAACAATAGGGATCCAACCTGTTGGCTTGGACCCCTAATAAATTATTTCAAATAACCCTGCCTCGTTAAATCAATGAGCTTGGTGTTTTGCTTACAAAAATAGGTTATAGAAGAAGTCTAAACTGCAGAAAATAAAAACATCCGAGCTGCCTTTTAAGGATACCTCAGAATATCTGTCTATTTTTTAACCGTCGGACCCCAGTTTACGACAAAAACAACACAATTGACGGCAGCTCCTTTGCCGCGTGGTTTTTAGAGCCATGTAAGGATTAGAGGGGGCGGTCGATAGCAACCACCATAGCAACCATGACGGTGACCCATTCAGAATGCATTAGTTTACATTTTGTTCTTTGGAGCACGGTTATTTTTATTTATTTATTTATTTTCAGTTTTTGAGGAGGTGCTTCAAAGATGCAAAAAAAATTTCTGCAATAATCCAAAATCCAATGGAAAAACCCGTTGGCTTTTTGTCAAGGGAACACAGGGCGACGCTCACTTCCGGGTTGGCCAACATACTTCATCCCTCCACCACTGTACTGTAAAAACAAATGTTCAAGTTTAATGATAATGCATGAATTTATTCTTTATTCTGCCATAGTATTTATTTAGGGGGGGGGGGGATGGTGGATCCATATCTATTCCGGAGCATTTCAGCACCTTGGGCGACAGCGCAGGGTTGCCAGGTCCTGCAAAAAACGTGCTGCCCACATACCGTTCAAAATCCACCCAAAATGTCCTAGAAGCATCCCAAATAAAAAAGATATTATTGGCCTTTTTGGCCAATGTTTTGAAAGTAATAATATTTGAGGGAATATTTATTTGTTGTGGTTTTAGCAGCGAAATGCACCGTGTGCGCGTTTGTGTGTTTGTGTGTGTGTGTGTGTGTGTGCGTGTCTGTGTGTATTTTATGTTGAAATGCGACGTAATCCAGTGTTCACGAAAACGTACACTGTTAACGTATGCTTTTGGCGACTGGGTTGGCTCTCAGATATACGTGTTTCTAACAAGATGATATCATTAAAAGTTACATAAAGTAACGGTTTAATAACACAAACGCAGGAAACACGTGAGCTGCTAGTTTAGCGAAAGCGCGTCCCTAACAACCTGACGTCGTTGAAACATGTGAGCGAGCCGATAATATCTTCCTAATAACTATAAAACTAAAGATCATACACATTCACTGACTGAAGATTATGCAAGGAAAATGTACATTTCTCGCTAGAAATGTCATTAGAGAGTGACGTGTCCATTGTTTCGGGCAGCTGTTACGTGTTGAAGTCTCATTCAATAAAAAACAACTCTCGTGGTCGAGCGTTCAATAAAAACCAACCCTCGTTGTCGAGCGTGTCCCCCCCCGTGTCCCCCCCCCCTCAACAAACGTGTTCCCCCACCCCCCCCCAACAAACGTGTTCCCCCCCCCCCCCCCCCCCTACAAACGTGCCCCCCCCCCCCCCCCCCTCAACAAACGTATCTTCCTCCCCCCCCTCCCCGGTCAACAACAGTCTACCTCCCCTCCCCCCCTCAACAATCGTGTCCACAATTTGGCGCGAAACCCGTGAAACCCAAACCCCGAAACCCGCCTCCACAGCGGCACGCGTGGTTACTGGCTGTTTCCCAAAGTGAAGGCTGCAGCCTTGCTAGGACGCGTCCTTGCTAGTCGCGTCCTATGGAGATGAGACTAGAATGCTAGCTCGAGTGCTTCCTAGCGTTTGTAACATCAGACTTTGGGAACGACTTGGTAGTGTGGAAGCGCTTCCGCTTTTTAATACTGCGTGTCCGCTTGTACACACATGTGCGCTTATGAATAAACATGGCAGCAATCAAGCTGATCGATATTTATTTGACTTTTGTCTGTTATGAATGCGGTCACGTCTCCTTCGCATGGAGCCTCTTTGGGGAAGTCACAAAAGCTTTGTTGTGGTTGATCGAATTGTCTTTATTAAAAGGAAAATCCATTCAATTTTTATAAAACTAAGTGAAATTGTCTGAGAACTTAATTCATGCATCACATTTACAGTACGGTTGATTACTATTATACAGGGGGGAAAAGACAAAGAAAGAGATGATAAACGTGTATTTATTTGGATATATTATTTAACTGATCTGATTCATTCATTCATATATGCCTACAATCTACCAGTGCTTTGAACACATAAGTATATCATATAAAATACAATTATATACGTTCATTAAAAATTACAAACATTGCAAATGATCGGTTGTGCATTAATTTTACAACATTGGATAGTGGCACTATCCCTTCCACCGGCAAACAAATGTTTGTGCGCCACCCTAAGGCGCACAAAAGCCTCCATTTGCTGGGCTGACCCTAAAAAAAACGATTCAACACAAACATAAATAGGTATACATAAATAATGTAATCTTGTGAGCGAGTAAATTGACATTGGTGACAGTGGTGTTTAACACCAGCTACGTATGCAAAATATAGCAACGTATCATTAAGTTGCAAAAACGTTTGAAAAGTGGCACAGGTCTTTAGGCTTGATTATTTGCATTAACATGATGAATCTATAAAAAGCAATAGGGCCAAAATATTTCTGAAAACTAATATAACTTCACTTCGTTTGAACGTGTACTTCTCTGCCATTTTCAAGAACCCGCCCAGTGAACGCAGAGGATTGTGGGTAGTTTTGGCTCGTCTAGGATGCAGCGATGCATCCTTGAGCAGCTTGCGGGCACGTACCATGCACTAGTGTTTAGAGTGGATGTATCGCAATGGCCCGTAGAAACACAGTCTTTCAAGCTGTTCAGTTTGACCCAGAATCTGATCCGGATGGCGAAGCACCTGAAGAAGTTGATACTCTGCGGCTACAGCAGGACGTGTCCGAATGGTTAGTTTAATATATATATATATATATATATATATATATATATATATATATATATATATATATATGTATACTGTTAGTTATTATCATGTGATAACGCTAGCCTACGTTGTTGGCTTTTCATGTTGCTCTGATTTGCTATCGTTCTAACGCTATATTAGCATCGATACCAGTCATAATTGTGGTTTGGAGAAGAATTATCACTGGCTCATTTTTTAATTAGTTAATTTCCACTTATATTGAAGTAATGTACCACGTAACCAGTGGCGGTTCCTTAGAGGAGGCAACGGAGGCAACGCCTCCTCGTGATTTTCGTAAAAAGATTAAAATAAATTATTATTAAAAAATATTTATTTTTCAAAATTGGCCTACGTTACTCTCAGCATGTTGTGTCCAGGGTTGGCCACTGAAGGGAGCGGAGGCAAAGATGCCAAAACTCACTTTTGCCGCCTTTGAGAATAAAAAATAACCAATCACAATTCAGTTTCACTGTTGCGAGGTAAATCATCTATACCATGTTAAATATAGGAAGGGAGGCCAGCCTCATCTACTCCTTGCAACCAATCACAAATCAGTATTTTTTAAAATAATGTTCTGAGCAAATTCGTTCTTTCTAGTCAGTTGCCGCCGCTAACAAAGATTACGACCAACAACGATATCAACATGGAGGAGAATATAATTCAATATCTACAAGAATACAATTTTCGAGGCTAATGTTTGAGCATAAAAGAGAATGGAAGACCAACACCGAGACTGAACTTGATCCAGACCACAAAAGCAGGTGGCTCACGAAGCTTCAAGGAGGAGAACCTCGCTCGGACGGAATGGCTAGCTGGCTCTGATCGGAAATGATTCTGCTGGCCTTGCATTTTGTTTGATGAATCACCTACACCTAACCCATGGATTAGCATTGGATTTGATGACTTAAAGAAGAACTTGCAAAGAGCCATGGAGAGACATGGCAAGTCCAAGAGACACATTAATTCCAGTTGAAACTGTTTGGACGTGTGCGGATTGATGAAGCCCTCAGCCAGGCAGCTAGCATCGCTACCCAGCGCCACAATGGACTGGTGAGAAGAAATCGGGAGATACTACGTAAAATGATTATTGCAGTGGTATATCTTGGGAAGCAATAGCAGGCCTTCCGTGGGCACAATGAGTCAGCTGAATAGCCTTAATAAGGGGAATTACGTTGAATTGGTGGAGTCTTACTGTGAGGTAGATCCTGCTAGCTCAACATCTAGAATCAGCCACAGTTTTCAAAGGGACATCAAAAGCCATAAAGAACGACATCATTCATAGCATAGCACTGGTGATTAAGGCAGACATCGATCGCGAAATTAGTGCAGCTCCATTCATCGGCGTGCAAGCTGACGATACAACTGATGTGTCCTGCCAGTGTCAGATCTCTGTCATCCTTAGATATGTGAATGAGAAAGGGAATGCGTGCGAACGATTCTTAGGATTTGAGGATGTCAGTGCAGAAAGAGATGCCGCGGCTTTAACTGAAGTTGTAACGGGAATATTAAGAAAGTACAATCCGGAGGAGAAATTAATATAATCTACACTGTTGTATGCATATCGTTTTCTCTGTCTTGGTTGTTCAGGGATGGCTGTCCCATTATACGTGTCGTTGACCCTGTAGGCTGCCATGCCATGCATTACATTTAAGCAGCACGCTCGCACAATGAATGAACTTAACTTTATGAAGTTGAACTTTGTCTGCACGTTTAATTAAAAGTTTAGAAGCATTGTACTCTGCTGATACACTGTCAAGTGTCTAGTTTATTTTTGTTATTATCCTCTCTAACGACGCGTTACGCGAGTATGTTTTTTTTAAAGTTGTGTAGAAAGGACATGCATGTGCGGGTGCACTGCGCGCGTTCATGAATGCGCGTTCATGTTTGCCTCCCTGGTGAGCTCGGCCAGGAACCACTACTGCACATAACCCATGATTTACTCGTTAAGATTTACCTCTAACATCAGCTTGTCCACTGTCATATACGTATAGCTATAGACACTAACCAGATCCACTATATTAGTCAGACCTCTGCCATTATTAAATCGACCTTTATTTTTTGGATAGATGCCGTTGTGGAAAATATGCGACCATGCTCACAGAAGCGGAGAATAGTTGCGGCATGGAGATACCTCAGGTAGCACTCGCCACTAAATTGGAAACTAATTTGTCTCTTCATTTGACGAATAATTGTGCTTAAAAATAACTAACAATTTTGGTTACTTGAAGACTACGGGAGGTCGACCAACAACTCATGTATGGGTGATCCAGGATTGGAGCCCGTCTGCCTAAATTTCTATTCTATTCAGAATACTAGCCAAATATACCGAGCTGACTATAGTCCTCTAAATTGGAGAGGAATACACAAGTATGTTGTGCTTTGTTACAGAATTTAACAAAATGATAAATAAAGTAGTTCTAAATCTTGTGCCTAATTTTGTCAAGATGTTTTTATATCTGAGCTAAAAAAATTAACATTAAATTGTTACAGAACAAGCCATCCATAGGAGCATAGGAATATTTATTTTCATAACACAAATCAATGATAAATCTCTGCAAGACTGAATAATAAAATCTCTAATAATAAATCTCTGAATCAATTGTTCAGTCGCTACAGGTATCTCTCCTATCGTTCATTTGTGAGCTTGTGCTGGGGCCTCCTGGGACGCAGAATTCCGGCTTGTGTGGTCCTGCGCATCCGCTCTGAGTTTCCTGATGAGGAAGGCCACAACGTTGGTTTTAACTGCCCCCCGTTTGAAACTTGACACAAGGCTGCCAATGACCGCCTCCTTGTCAGGCTTCTCATACTGTGATGTTAGGGGCTCTGGAACAGGGATCTCCAACAGTGCCTCAGTGTATGGCTTGGGTTTGGAAAGACTTCCTCAAAAATGAGGTCCATCATGTCATCAACGTAACCTGTATCATAAAAAATATATTTTTTATTTTTTATTGTTTAGGTTTTGTGTTACCGTGTTTTTGTATTAATTCAATTTTTCATCAAGAGAAATACAATTTAGAAATCCAAAATATGTGTGGTTTGAATTGATTTGAACCCTTACCAAAGGTTGCCTGAGAGGAATTTCGAATTATAAATACTGTATGTACAAACCATAGCGTTAGCTCTCTGGCTCATAGCTCAGGAGACTAGAAATCCTCCTAGAATCATGGCTTGTTGGCCAGAAACGGAAAGGCTGTTTACGTGTGGTTGTAGTCTTTACGCTCGGTTCTCCGTTTCAACAGTAGGGCTAGAACCGAGCGAAAAGACTACAACCAAACGTGAACACCCCCCCCCCCTCACTTTCACTTTCTACGTGAACTAGTTCACGTCGTAGAAAGTGAACTTTCCCAACACTGTCGACCATTGCTCGGACCTCCTCTAAGAAGAAACTGTTAGCTGTTGGTGGGCCCTGCTGCCAAACTGCATGGGATGAAGAGTAAATGGACCATTATTTAAAAACAACAAGCTGAATTTCAATAAATTATAGGTAAAATACTGATTGGGCTGTAGTTACAGTACATATGTTCTTAAGGTACGGCCACACTGAACGTGTTGCGCGCGTAGGATTACGCGCGTAACACACCTAACCTGCCGCTTGATCATTGTGTGTCACAAAAATGGCTCAACGCGCCTTATGCGCCTACGCAGCTAGATGAGCCCACCCAAAAATAATTTTCCCCTGCTACTTTTCTTTTGCTCCACAAACATGGCTGAGATCACCACCATCGCTGCGCTGTACTTGTTGTGGGAGTTCGAGGAGAGCAGGAAACCCAAACACTGTTGTGTGTGGGTGCATGACATCCTCCGTAGGCGCTCACAGCTGGGTGAGTTTCGCTAATCATCACGCGTAGGAGCGTTCAATTCTTTTAACTCTGCGCGTAGGTGCGTTATTTAGGTGCGTAAAACACGTCTAACGCGCCTAACGCGCTGCTTTAGCGCGTGTAACGCATCTACGCGCCTAAACCAATGGTTCCCTTTGAAAAAATTCACATTTTCTATGCCTCTAACGCGCAGCCGTACCTTTAGGGTCGTCAGACTTATATAGGAGTAACAATTGTGGTCTTCAAGCCGCAAACACTTGTTTGTCCCAGGTTGTTTCAGTGATAGACTTTTTGTAATCCTTTATTCAGGATATTGGTAAATTTCAGGAGGGGGGCGTATGAAACCGGGGTGAAATTACATGTCTTTGTTTTATTGAAACTTCACCAAATACTGATTAACATGAAAAATAAAAATAAATACGAATCTTACTGATCTCCAGTCAGTAACGGTCACAAATATACTTTTCACCTTACTCCGCGCATCAACAAGGGTGCACTCAAAAAAAAAAATCATTGGATCAACGTGATTTTATCATGCCACCTAAATTCCACGTAAACAAATCATGTTATGTCAGCGAACCTTAATCATGTTATTTGAACACATTGTACATGTGTAGGTTGAACATAATGTTAATATTTTAATTAAACTAATTTGCATCTTGTTGAATTTATTTGTTTGTACCAACATGATTTTATCATGCCACCTAAACAAATCATGTTATGTCAGCGAACCTTAAACATGTTATTTGAACATAATCTTAATATTTAAATTAAACTTTTTTAATTTAAATTTTTTTTGCTAGTTTTTTTTGATCAAATCAATTTAAATGTATTCTATTATTGGTCAAACAACTTAGTCCAAAATAATTTCACCTTGTTGTAGTAATTCATGTGGGGTTTGTCAGTTGAACAAGTGTTGATCTTGCAAGTGTTTCTTTCATTCCTAGTACAAGAATGTATTATACACGACCAAATGTGCATAATAAATAGCATACAAATTCAAATTTTACATTTTATTCAACATTTGGTCTGAAAAACTGATGTAATGCAGGTACACACACGCACACACAGCAATTTTTTTTACCCAAATGCATGTACACGCAGGTACACACACACGCAGGTACGCACATGCAGGTACACACACACGCAGGCACGCAGACGCAGGCACGCAGACGCAGGCACGCACACACACACATGCACAAAAAATATTCTCTGCTCAACAAACATGCAAGTCCCTCTGAACTAGTTTTAAACTTATAAAATAAAAAAAAAATCTCCAGACTTATTTTTTAGGAACTGTGCCTTTGAGGACAGCCTCTGCCCATCCAGATTGAGAAGAATTTTCTGTGCCACTTCGAATTTACACTTGAGGTCTGCTTGGTAGGTTAAGTTAAGGCAGTAAATCAGTCCAAATAAAAGCACGAAGGCCATCCCGATGTTGCCAAGATCGCTGATCACCTCCTCTCCCTCGATGAGGACGCCAACGTCCTCTAGTTCGTCTCCAGGCTCCGCGCCTTCCCTTTTCATTGCATAGACTCCCAGCACAGTTTCTGCCTTGCAGGCGCTGACCTCGGGGTCTGTGTTCTGTGGGATATAATATGTACATTGTTTTATTCGTGCTTGAATTTATGAGTTCAAACCAGCTCTGCACAAAATAGATTAAAATGATCAATATTGTTAGTATTGTATTAAAACGAAAACTACGTTATGTCCAGAGGTGTATAAAGTACTTGAAAAAAATAACTAAGCAAAAGTATAAGTACCATAACTGAAAATTACTTTGGTAAAAGTCACCTAAAAAAAATGTACTTGAGTAAAAGTCTTCAAGTAGCTCACATTAAATGTACTTAAGTATCAAAAGTATCTTGTGAAAAAATATACTCAAGTATCAAAAGTACAAGTACAAGTATTTTATAGTACGCATGAAAGGAAGCAAAACAACCCAAAATTATTCTCCCCTTGTTTTTGGGATGAGAATCGCTGCAGCAACCAATTCAGGGTCTCTTGACATTTCACCAAAACGGTTCTGGATGCCCACTTGAATGGCTTCAACCAGCGGCTTGCAGTGCTTCAGTGCAATTCTTTATTTTTTCCAGTTTGCTGCTCAGCAAGGAAATAGTCGGAAGAAGCCATCCCATCTGGACTTCCACTTCTCCTTGGAGGATGTTGATGGACTGGGCAACAGGGCTCATGGTGGTGTAGTACTCTTTTAGGAAAGTGAGCTCAACTGGATGAAACCTGTTAGGGAGAAAACAAACCACTGTTTTACAATTATGCATGAATATTGTACCCAAAAAATAAAATAAAAATAAAAAATACATAAATACATAATTCAAACTT
Organism: Gadus morhua; assembly: GCF_902167405.1. Lineage (NCBI taxonomy): Eukaryota > Metazoa > Chordata > Actinopteri > Gadiformes > Gadidae > Gadus > Gadus morhua. The sequence continues at coordinate 34,096,251 of NC_044063.1, forward strand.
ACATTGGCACCTTCAATTCTGCACAGATCTCTCTCAAAGCTGGCTCTCCCTTCTCTCTCAGAATCTTGAGGAGCCTTTCCACAGCCATGAACATTGAGTTCCACCTGGTGGCGTTTGGTCGTAGCAGCTGGAGGGAGCAGGCATCTTCCACAGCTTCAGCTGCTTGGCAGGATCTTCCACACTTATTCCACAGCCCATAACACTTGCTGAATGTTGAGCGTTGCAGTTTTTTGTATCCATCGTTGACTGTTGCTTTTTCAGCATCAACTGTAGACACTAAGTTGAGCAGATGACAAGCACATCGTTGATGTTTCGGAAGCTCAAACTCAAAGCCATCATTCTCAACAAGGATTGAAGTCATGTCAACAGATTCCACTCCCTCCATCTCATTCCCTTCCTCATCCTCTTTCTCTTCTGCTTCATTATTGTTTTTGTCCACACTAAGAACTTGAAAAGCCTTCAGGAAGTTGGAGCCATTATCGGTTGTTGTCCTCACAACTTTGTTCCTGATGCCATATTCAGTATGGATGTCATTGAGTGTGGTGGCCAAAACAGAAGGCACACTAGTCAGTTTTGGTGTTTAAGCTCAGGTATGCAAATGCATGTATGGTATTTAGCCTTGCTGATCTGTCATAAAACCGCAGTGAAAAAGCACATAGGGAAGGCAAACGTAACCTCTGCCTCACTGAAGGGGGCGTGCGAGAGCCTGGAAAGTGGACTTCCAATCCAGTGAAGTGATAAATACATAATGGGCGACCAATGCGCCTACGATTTTTCCAGAGTGACCGAGAAATAGACACTGCACTGTCCGTTAACACCGTTATTGTAACCACTAACCAGCAAAAATGGTTAATATGATTTGCGAGGCGTCTGTCAGAGAACTGTCTGACATTAGCAGGATAGCCAACGTTACATAGCCAAACGTTCTTGCAGCGTACCAACATTCCACATTACCTTAAAGTTTTTTGAAAATGCCTCCCCCCCCGATCTATTACAGATCTATATGAATCACACAAATTACCTATTTTGGCTTAAAAACGGTGACAGGTTTGCACCCCTGATATGTGAAGTCATGATTTAGTGCCTCCTTAAATGTGCTCCCTCGTCCTCTGCCTTTCTCTCTACACGTGTCTGCATCCATAAGCTTGAACACCGCCTGCTAAGTATCTATCTATGCATGCATGCCTAGCGAAGCACGAGAGCAAACCAGAGGATGATGTGGGAGCTTGCCATCACTGCCTACAAAGTAGTCATAACATTTGAAAATGAAGTTTTTATTCCGTATAGCCTCATTATATTCTAGGCATGCAGTTTTAGTGTTCAAGCTCAGGGATGCAAACGCAAAAAAAGTTTTGATTCCGTATAACCTCATTAGAGGCGTGCATGCATTGATATTTAGCAACTAGCTAGTCAGTTCTGGTGTTACAGCTAGCTAGCGCTTCGAGAATAGCAGCTACTTTTCAACAGATTTGCAATTTCAGATATATATTTTTTAGCTTAAGTAAAATCATCAATAACAACTAGCCTACTAGTACTCTCACTAATGTCAGCAGCCAAGTAGCAAAATGACAATCAAGGACGTTAATCCATCTAGGTTTGCAACATGTTACTCACCTTTCTTTATGTGCTGTCCTGAAATGTCGCTCCTCTTTTATTTTGTGTTGTTGTGTAATCTTTATAGCCAAAATTGATTATTTTCGGGATGTTGGTCGGAGCGCCTTCCATCTCTGCTGATGATCACTCACTAGACTCATGCAGGAATTTTTACGTTGCGTGGAAGAGGGCGGGTTGCCAGGTTGCAGGTCAGCAGCACTCGCGCACAATAAAACAATGTTCATCTAATATTTTTTTTATTATTATTATTTAAAATATTTAACAAGACTGCAATGACTTGGCAAGTCACATGACTCAAGTCAAGTCACAAGTCAGGAAGGGGCAAGTCAAAGTCAAGTCAAGTCTTTCGTTAGTGTTGGTCAAGCAAGTCACAAGTCGCAAAACTGGCGACTCTAGTCGGACTCGAGTCAAGTCTTTGACTCGAGTCCCCCCATCTCTGAAAAGCAGTCTATGATTTAGAGGTGGTCATCTATGGCTTCAAGTTGCTCATCCCAACACTGGACATCCCTGGACAAACAGATGATGGTTGGTAGTTACGCTATCAAGCTGCTCAAGCTGCTCATACACTTGATGAAAAAGTCTGAGGACTATTGGAGACTTCTAGCTGCACTAGTTGACATGGCAGATGATGACTGAAGCCAGTTCTTATCCCAGCTCTCCAACTCTGAAAATTGGCGGGAAGGGCCCATGCCTGACAAGATCGGCACGGTAAAGGTAAGGCCGAGTATTACACTAGAACCTCTATGTGAGCACCTTGTCTGGGGCAAGTTGCCTGCATCTGCACCTTTGTCAGTGGGGAGAACAATCCTTATTGAACTGATTCATTCAAGATCAAGGCCCAGGAATGTACTGGTTGGCCGTGTCTTCTCAAGGGATAAGATGGACTGCGGGGAGGCTACGGACTTCGTTCACAAAATACACCTTGTGGACGAGAGGCCGTTATGCCTACCTTACCGCCGAGTTGCACCAACACAGTAGAAGAAGTTGAGAACCGCACTGAATGAAATGGAGGAAAGAGGCATTATCCGGAAGTCACACAGTGAGTATGCTTCACCACTGGTCTATGTGTGGAAAAAAATGGCAGTCTGCGCATTTGTACAAATTTCAGATGGCTTAATGTGAAGACTGTGAAAGATGCACACCAACTGCCTCACCAAGCAGATACCCTTGCTGCACTTGGAGGAAATGTCCGTTTTCCACCATGGACTTGACTTCTGGATTTTACAATGTGCCACTTCATGAGAAACACAAGAAGTACACAGCCTTTTCCTCACCCTTTGGCCTCCATGGGTACAATAAAATGCCCCAAGGTCTATCTAACAGGTCCTTAACCTTCATGTGGATGACGTTATCGATCTTCTGGGATGAAAACTTCAGCAGCTTGCTCTGTTACTTAGACGACCTGATGGTCTTCGCCCCCCAGTGAGCAGCTAGCCCTTGAACGTCAAACTTAAGCTGGGTCCCAAGAAATGCCATCTTCTGAAGAGCTCAGTTAGGTTTCTGGGGCACATTATCTGTGCAGATGGGGTGAAAACAGACCCTGACTAAGTCAAGACTATTGCTGATGTAGGAGAGTCAGAGTTCCTGGAAAAAGATCAGGTCTTTCCTTGGCATGGTTTTTTATTACCAGCATTTCATTGCTGACTGCTCTGAAAAAGCCAAACCTCTTTTCAGGCTCATTTCTGGCCGTCAAGTTCAGCCTCAGGCCAAGATAAGAGCTAAGTTCAAGAAAAAAACACTCTGCCCCATTGACTCTGACACAAAGTGACTGGATTGCTGAATGTCAGGAATCATTCCAAATCCTGAAAGGTGAACTCACTCATGGTGTTACCTTGGCTCACCCTAACTTCGACCAGCCTTTCATCCTTGCTGTCAATGCTTCTTTTGGTGGCATTGGGGCCGTCTTGTCACAAGTGGCACCTGGTGAGACAATTGCAAGACCTGTCGCCTTTGCCTGCAAGACGTTGACCCATTCTCAAATGAACTACCCCGCACACAGGCTGGAATTCCTGGCACTGAAATGGGCCGTATGTGACAAATTCAGTCTTTGGCTAAAGGCGAAACACTTCACCGCCTGGACCGATAACAACCCCCTGTCCTACATTCTGACAAAACCACGCTTGGATGCATGTGAGCAGAGGTGGGTGGCCAAACTGGCAACGTTCATCTATTATCTGAAGTACGTTCCAGGAGTTAGGAACACTGTTGCAGACGTGTTGAGCGGCAAGCCATTTGTTCAGTCATGTGTTGGTCACCGCTTGCTGAAAGAGCCCTATATCGAATTATTGGACGAAGTCCATGGCATCGTCAGAGGCACAGTGCAGGATTCTTTTCGGCTGACAAATAATTGTCAGGTTGTTCAAGGTGCGAGTGATGTGCATGATCCTCAGACTGAGGGAAGTTCCATCAGCTCGGACGAGGTGTCAGCTGCACTAAGCGCTCATCGTGGTTGTGGTCATCTCAGTGCTAACTTACCATTGCCACAGCTGCCTGACGAACACCCTTCCACTGCAAGACCAAACAATAAGCAGAGTCCTGTTCTATGTGCAGCGAAAAAGGAAAGCTACCAGACGTGAGGCTGCCGCTGAACCTGCCTGCGTCAGTAAGCTCCTCAGACATTGGAAAAAGCTGAAATTACAAAATAGGATTCTGTACACCGTGAGAAAAGACAACCGACCGCACAAAAAGCTGTCCCAGTTCATTGTGCCGGATGGCCTTAAACAACAGATTCTCCTTGGTCTCCATCACAATGCTGGTCATCAGGGCCGTGCACGAACCCTCTCCCTCGCCAGAGAGAGTTTTTTCTGGGCTGGCATGGAAACAGACACAGACATGTTGGCAAAACCATTGAACCTGCAGCCCGTGCATCCCTTGAATCCATTTCCACATCTGAACCAATGGAGCTGGTGTGCATTGACCTTTGGACAGCTTTGGATGTCTTGGTCATAACCGACCACCAAAATGGCACATGCCTTTTCTCTGTCGGAGTCAAATTGCGAAACACGTAGCCCCCCGATTGTGGGATGATTTCTTCTGTGTGTATTTCTTCCCCAAGAGGATCCATTTGAATCAGGGGGCCAACTTCGAGAGCAGACTCCTAAGGGAACTTTTGGAGATGGCAGGGGTAAATAAGTCGAACACCACTGTTACGTTACACATTTTGAGTTTGTATTAGGCACTTTAGAGCCCCCTGCAGGCCATTACTTGTATTCAGTTCTATCGTAGTTTCTTAATATTGCGTTCATTCTCATTGGCTGATAAGAGTCACGTTCTGTTAGTCACGTGATTTCAGACGTGATCGGTCAGTATTTCGGCAGCCATTTTGATCTGTCATTTGAGCCAGAGATCCACACGGTGAAACATCTTTTTTATCTCACGTCATTCATCCGTGTAAGCCTTGGAGAAGCTTTGTTTTTTAAGTAACTTAATTCATCTATGTCTTATGTAATTATTTACGTTCGTATTTCCATCTATTTCACAACTTTATAAGTACGTTTTTATAACCAATTTGCATATTGGTTCATTTTCAGTTTCACACTTCTAAACCTGCAACAACTTGTTCAACAACTATCAATAAATGGACATACAAGTGGATGTCGACAACATCCTCTACGGACTTTCATCATTGATCCTGTCTTCAAGTTTTGTTGGGAAAAGTGTTTAGCTGTCTGGTGATGTGTGCATCGCTACGCGCTCAGGTGCCAGAACAACCACACCTTACTACCCAATGGGCAATGGTATCACAGAGCCCTTCAACAGGACGCTGGGGAATATGTTGAGAACTCTTCCCCCAACTGCAAAAGCCAGGTAGCCTCAGATGCCGCAGACTCTAACCTTTTGCTACAACTGTACTATGCATGAGAAGACCGGCTTTGCCCCATTTTACCTCATTTATGGACGGGTTCCACCTCTCCCTATTGACGTCATGTCCCAGTATGTGGTTCAAGATGACAAAGTGATCAGCCACAGCGAGTTTGTCTCCCGGTTGAGGCAGGACTTGAGTGAAGCCTCGGGAATTGCTCGGAAACACAGCCTTGATGAGCAAGCACGTCATGCCAGGCTGTACAACCGCAAGGTGAAGGGCTCGCCACAGACTATGGGTGATTGCGTGTTGTTGGCCAACTGTGGTGAAAGAGGAAAAAGGAAGCTCGCTGACAAGTGGGACTCTACACCGTACGATGTTGCGTCTGTGAGGTCTGGGATCAATGTGTACAGATTAAGAGATGCCATAAATGGAAGAGAGAGAGTTATGCACCGGAACCTTCTCCTCCAAATTGACTTTCTTACTGTGGATGAAACTCCTGCTTCCCTTGTCGATTCAGATAATATGGATGTGGCATGTGGAAGTGGTCGAGACTCTGTGGAGATGAACAATGTAGATGGCTACAACCAGACTATGGAGTGGCTAATGCACTCACCTGACCCAGCCCCCATCAGTGTGGCCCACTCACCCGACTCAGTCCCCGTCAGTGTGGCTCGTTCATCTGACCCAGCCCCCGTCAGTGAGGCTCATTCATCTGACCCAGCTTCCGCTAATGTTCCTCGCTTATCTGTGCCAGATGTATCTCACTTGGCTTTCATAGCGGAAGTTGATGAAAACACTGCTACTTGTTCGCAACCTTGCAGTGTTCATGTAGGTCAGGGTGGTGCAGTCACTACCAAATATGGGAGACATGTCAGACCTCCTAAGAAGCTGATTCATTAGATGTCAACACAAAAGATTGAGCATACCTTTCCTGGTTGAAGTCCTGTGTATGCATTCCTCCATCTTTTTTTCCCCAGTTTTATAGAGGCTGAATCCAAATACTATATTTATTTATTTTTGGGGGGGGGTGCAATGTGTGTTGCCTTGATCAAGATGTTCAGAAAGTGTATATGGCATCTTCTACTGGTCTGTGAAAAGTATTGGGCTTGGTACCTCCTAATCCTTTTGCACTCCCTATGGGAGAATTTTGTATCAATTTTGCATGTATTTTTTTTTCTTTCTGTTTATTTTCTCGTTATATTGCTCTGGATTTATCGGTTGTTTAACTGAATTTAGGGTGTATGTAACAGTCTAAATAATGACTTTGTTTTATTCGTTAAATTCTTGTTAAACTTGGGACTCCAACCAACATTTTATATTTTATTCTGAAAGTCTACAGCGGAAGTTTGTGTTTAACTTAATGCTGGATAATTTTGTAAATTGCTCAGAAGCAATCGACCTTACGCCGTGGTAAGTTGCTGTACTGACCGCTTGGACGTAAATTCATTTATAAATGCAAACCACGTATAATAAGATGTTTAAAATCAATCAACATTACATGTTACATGCTTGTAAAACGTTGTATTGGTTTGTGTTTCCGTAATGTTTGAAGAGTCCTTAAGCACGAGGTATACGTGACATGTGCGCACTGATACAGTGTGGGCTCCTCTTTTATATGTATTATATTTTTTTATATTTTAATAATAATAATAATACATTTAATTTAGAGGTGCCTTTCAAGACACCCAAGGTCACCTTACAGAGCATATAGTCATCATACATTATTTAAAAAACAAGACATTGTGTAAAAATAAATAAACATAAGCAATAATAAATAAATAAAACAAAAACAAGACAAAACAAAACAAAAAAACAATCAAAACAGTGATCAGTTAGACGTTGTGTGCGAGTTTGAACAGGTGAGTTTTGAGTTGTGACTTGAAGGTTGTAATGGTGTCTGATTGTTTTATGTGTGGGGGGAGGGAGTTCCAGAACCTGGGTGCTGAACAGCTGAATGACCGGGCACCCATTGTAGTGAGTCGTGATGTGGGGATACATAGTAGTCCAGCAGAGGTTGAGCGGAGGGAGCGGGAGGGAGTGTATTCTTGGAGGAGGTCACAGAGATAACTGGGGGCTAGGTTGTGGAGAGCTTTGTAGGTGAGGAGTAGGGTTTTGTATTGGATACGGTAGTGTACTGGGAGCCAGTGAAGTTGAATGAGGACAGGGGTGATGTGGTCAGATGATTTGGTGCGGGTGATGATCCGGGCGGCTGAGTTCTGAATGATCTGCAGTCTGTTGATGAGTTTGGTGGGGAGTCCGGTGAGGAGGGCGTTGCAGTAGTCTATGCGTGATGTGACAAATGAGTGAACTAGGATTTCAGTGCTGGATTGGGTCAGTGATGGGCGGAGTCTGGCGATGTTGCGGAGGTGGAAGAATGCAGTCCGGGTGATGTTGTGAATATGGGGTGCGAATGAGAGGGTGTTGTCCAGGATGACACCGAGGCTCTTGACTTTGGAGGTGAAGGGTATTGGGAATCCATCGATAATTATGAGTGGAGCTGGGGTGTGTTGTGATTTAGTGAGGGTGGATTTGGATCCGATGAGCAGGGCCTCGGTCTTGTTTCCATTGAGTTTCAGGAAGTTCCTGCTCAACCAGCTCCGGATCTCTTCCAGGCACGTGATGAGGGAGGTGGGGGGGATGGCAGCGGTGGGTTTGGTGGAGATGTAGACCTGTGTGTCGTCAGCGTAGCAGTGAAAATGGACCCCATGGTGACGGAGGAGTGTGCCCAGCGGGAGGAGGTAAGTGGTGAAGAGGAGTGGACCCAAGACTGACCCCTGGGGGACACCCAGTGAGACACCTGAACACCCAGACTTGTGGTTGCTTAGTTGAACAAATTGTTGACGGCCGGTGAGGTAGGATGTAAACCAGGAGAGTGCAGCACCAGTGATCCCAATACCAGCTAGGCGGTCCAGGAGCAGAGGGTGGGAGATGGTGTCGAATGCTGTGCTGAGATCGAGGAGGATGAGAATGGTGAGTAATCCAGAGTCGGCTGCAAGGAGGAGGTCGTTGGTGATTTTGACTAGGGCTGTTTCAGTGCTGTGTTTTGGACGGAAGCCAGATTGGAACGGTTCGTGGAGATTGTTAATGTCGAGGTGGGACTGTAGTTGTGCGGCAACCACCCTTTCAAGTGTTTTGGAGATGAAAGGGAGATTGGAGATGGGCCGGTAATGGTTAAGGTCAGATGGGTCAGCACCAGGTTTTTTCAGGATGGGAGTGATGGCAGCCAGCTTGAGAGTGAGGGGTACAGTACCAGTAGTGAGGGAGGAGTAAATTATGTTGGTGATCATGGGGGAGATGGACGGAAGACATGCTTTGACAAGGGAGGTGGGAAGAGGATCGAGCTGACAGGTGGTGGTTTTGGCTTTGCGGATGAGTTCTGAGACGGTCTGTTCTGTTACTGGGGTGAAGTCAGAGAGGGAGCTGATGAGAGGTTGGCCAGAGGTGATCATCCAGGGTGGGTCATCAGAGGGGGTGCGAGATGAGGCCAGTTGTTGGTGAATGGTGTTGATTTTAGAGCTGAAGAAGTCAAGGAACGCAGTGCATTGGGTGGTGGAAATATCTGGAGGGAGAGATTTAGGAGGCTGAAGTAAGTGGTTGACTGTTGAGAAGAGGACTCTGCTGTTGCCTCGGAGATGGGGAAATCAATGACATCAAGGTTAGTGGGAGTGATGTCAGTGCAGCATATTAAATCCAGAATGTGACCTTTGTTATGGGTTGGGAGGTTGACATGTTGTGTGATGCCAAGACAGTCCAGAAGTGATGTGAAGTCATTAGCAAAAGTACAGGATGGGTTGTCAATGTGGATGTTGAAATCACCAAGGAGGATAACAGTGGGGGACATTGCACATACAGATGTAAGTAGTGATGAGAATTCGTTGAGGAAAACGGCGGAGGGTTTTGGTGGTCTGTAAATGGTGACAATGATAGTGGGTTTGGGGCTGGAGAGTTTTACAGCTAGACATTCAAAGGAGGAGTGAAGGGGGACTGTGACAGTGGTGACTTTGATGTTATCACGATGGAGGAGAGCGAGGCCACCCCCCCTCCCATTAACCCGGGGTTTGCTAATAAAAGAAAAACCTGGTGGGACAGCTTCATTTAGATGGGAGAAGTCAATTGGTTGTTGCCAGGTCTCAGTGAGGCAGAGAATGTCTAGGCTCTGGTCAACAATAAAGTCATTTATCAAAAGGGGCTTATTACTGAGGGATCTGGTGTTCAGCAGACAGAGTTTCAGACAGGTGAGTGGAGTGTAGCAGGTTGCTTTGAGCAGAGGGGACAGGACACTGTGATTGACGGGACTGACCGTACGGGCTGTGCGAGGAAGGGGGCGGGGCCCAGTGGACCAGAACGTTCAAAAATGACGTTCCGGTGAGCAGCAGCAGCAACAGCGTTCAAAAGGCAACAGCGTCCACCAACTGTACGACCTCACGTAAAAACACGTAGAAATAAAGAAAACTGGCGCACTGACAATAGCGAAAAGTGACTATATATAACTAGTAGACTTAGCTAAACTACTAAAGACCAAAAAAAACGGCAAAATGTTCAATGCAATCGTGAGAAATATCGGAAATACTGAATAAAAACAAGCCATACAGAGCGGCGTTAGACTCGCCAGCGTCCCCGTTACTAGGCAACAATAGCTAATACGATAATATAATAGCTATATACGGCTAGCTATTTATATGTACACAATGGTGGTGTGTTTGTCCCATGTTACAGGTACGTTTATTTTGTGCAATATTGTTTTGCGTTATTTGCTCTTTGTTTTAGTTAACTGTGTTTTGCGCATAATTGCTATGTTTTACTGCCACTAGATAGCAGGATAGGATCCTTTTATATTTCAAAAAAGGATCACGTTATGAAAGGTAATTTGTAAATTGCTCAGAAGCCGTCAAGCTTACGCTGTGTTTGAGCGGGAACAGACTACGGCTAGCTATTTATATGTGAACACTGGTTGTGTGTTTGTCTCATGTTACAGCCAGAAAACCAGTCCAGTGCTCCACCCAACCTGTCTCCGTGAAGTTCATTCAAAAAGCAGCAGAGCATTGTACCCAAGGTCACATGAGCACTATCACACCAGGCTATAAAATCGTTCAGAACAGGACAATACTCATATTCTTTTCCATTTAAAAGACTGACAACAACTGAGTTATCTGTGCATTTTAAAATATGTCTGTTTGTGTGCTGGCTGCGACAGTATAGGATGTATAATAGAGGGGACAGGACACAATCCTGCGCTGACCCTGTGGAGGATAGTATCTCTTCTGAGAGTACCCCATTTACCCTCACTCTCTTGAGTTCTGTCCGTTAAAAAATGCTAAATCCAACCCACTAAACTGAAATATAAAATAAAAATGTCTTTAACAGTTTAGCAACTAAAATGTGTTGTTGAACAGTGTTAAAAGCTGAAGAAAAATCAACAAATACAATTTTGGCATGTGTGTTGCTACCTTCAAGGTGCTTAAGTATCAGATTAAGCGGAGTTGCTGTAGCCAGCGTTTTGCCTGAACGCGTTCATTGGACGATAGTTCATGAACTTGTTGATATTTTGGGCGAACGTGAACTGAACGTACTGTATTACTGCCTGATGAATGTTACTGTGAACGCGTTCATTCTGGTGTATGTGAACTGCACGCTCACTCAGTTTAACTTTGTTCAATACGGTGCCAGACTAGAAAACCCGGCTAAAACACACCGTAAGCAAGCCTTTAATGATTCCGGTATTTTCAACATTGAGCCCCCTTTTTGGCTATGAAATAGAGTGGTTGGCAACGAATGTTGACTATTGGTCCTGTCTCGGGTATTTGGCTCATTTAGAAATGCCCCTGCCTGCTTCAGAATGATGAGTATGCACAAACCTTTCCTTAAAACAACCCTGAACGTTTGTTATCAGAAATGTGCTCACCGAGTGGTTAGTTGTGTTCGTTGATGTTTTAAATCAAGTATCGTAGTTAAATACTATTTCTGTTGTGTTTTATTCCACATTTATTGCATATTGTAAATCCCATTGATTTCTGTTGGAAGACTCATTGCTTGTTGGCCGGAAATGGAAAGGGGGGCTGTTTACTTTCGGTTGTAGCCTTTTCACTCGGCTCTCCGTCTCAACAGTAGGGCTAGAACCGAGCGAAACCATTTCCGGCCAACGAGCAACGAGTCTTCCAACAGAAATCAATTGGATTTACAAAATTCGATAAATGTGCAATAAAACACGATAGAAACTGTATTTCGCTACGATACTTGATTCAACCACTATTTTTCTTCCCAGACAAACCAGAAAGGGGGCTCGATTTTTTAAATACTGGAATTGTCCTTAAATATGTAAAAATATGAAAAACATCCTATCTGCCTGGTAACACCAACCACCAGTGTCGCACTGCCGCATGTGTCTTCAAAAAAATAAACAGCATGGCTACGACAGCAGCATGTAGGTGACAAAGCAGCAAGGAGGCGTCATACTCGTACGATCATTTAAACGAGTTGTATGACAAGGTCGGTGAGGATGGGAACAATCTTACATTTCTGTGCAAACTTTGCCTGCCGGCTTTCAAAAAGAAAATCCGCCCTTCAGTCGCATCCACAGCAAACCTGAAACGGCAGAATGAACCAAAGCACCCGGCTAGCCTTTCAAGGTATGTGAGATATGTATAAAAAATCAAAAGACAGTTAAGACAGATCCTCGACCTCGACCCAAATCCCATTAACTGCGTACAGTAGTGCCTGCGTTTTCATCTCCCAACCTGAAGATGTAGTATATTGTCAGAGAACTGCAGCCTTTGAGTAAAGTGGAAAGCCCAGCTTTCATAAACTTAATTAAGGGGTTGCAGCCATCCAAAAAGGTAGCCTGGGTATACCCATGCTGCCTTGCGCGCAATTTCATTTTGCGCTGCTGGGCAGCCTGGATTCCATGGATCCGATTTTTTCGCCTGAGATAGGGGACCAATCACAGAACGGGGAGGGACGGCAAGACCATGACGACGTCTATGCAACACAGCGAATCTTGTCGTTTACAGATCCAAAATAGCAGCAGACGCGTTACCTTTCGATGCAGCCTTAGATAGTGTTCTAAGTAGTTTAGAACGCATGTTTATTTTTAAATAAAGAGCAACTTTCGGTGTTAAACTCTTATTACCAAGAAGGATGTCTTTGCCCTGCTACAAACAGGCTTTGATTCGCTATGAGCTACGTACAGACTCATATGATAGACATTCGTAGTGCCCAATAAACGGCTCCGGGCAATCGTAAACCACGCCTCAAATACGAGAAAATTAATGTCTGGCGTTAACCAGGCTACCAAAAAGGTGCCATAGACAAAAAAACTACAGACACTGTTAATCAAGAAATTTAAAAGAAACATGTGAACTTAAGACTGAACTGTCTGAGATCGATGCTGTGTGCACAACAGCAGATGGCTAGTCAGCTGTGAACAAGGCATTTATGGGCATCACTGTCCAATTACTAAACAAAACTGATATTTCTAAGAGATATTCTGCAGTACTAGCATTCTGGCGGATTAAATTGGAGCACATACACATGATGTGTTGGCAAAATTATTGTCAGAAGTAAAACTTTGAAACAAAGTATTCACAACAAGGTTGTGTGTACAGTAACAATGCTGCAAATTTTGTCAAGGAATTCAACTGTTTTTGAATGGATATTGCTATTGATACTGGAGTGCCAGAGACAGTGGTCCACTTCGATGAAACTGAAAGTGAAGATGACATTGAAGTGTCAGCCTTTGCTGCCACCAGTAAGAACTCAGATGAAGATGACCAGATGGAGTCTGAGCCTCTCTCAGGTCTGGATCATCCCTATCTGCTCTATGGAACCTGGTTAAGCCAAGTACAAAGGCTTCTGAGGTTGTGGAGGAAAAGCTTGGGATTGGCTTTGTTGTCACAAACACTAACTACCAAGGCAGAAATGAACGTGAAAATGAAAATGATGCCACTCCCCTACATGACAAGCTTATTGTGCACACTTTGAGTGATGAGTTTGGCTTTCGCAGACTCTCTCCACAGGAAGTCGAATTCATGCACAAGTGTGGATGTGATGGGGCCTTTAGCACTTGCACTAAACATCCTCCAAGCAGAGAAGAACATCTTTCTTGGCTACCTGGCTCCAACTATTGTGCAGCTACAATGTCATATGAATGACCTGTTGGATGAGAGCAGAAAGGCCACTGCAGCAGAGGGTGTCATTACATGCAGACCCCTCATAAATAGTATCTTGAAGTCTTCTGGAGGAAAGGGACCACATACTCTCAGCTATACTGGTGCCAAGATTCAAGCTAGACTGGGTCCAAGATGAGGAGAAACAAATGCAGCACAGATTGATGCTGAAAAGAGAATTTCCAACCCTCAACTCTGATGACTCAGCTGCCAGAGACTCAGGTCAAGCTCAGTTCAGTGGTAAACGTGACAAGAAAGATCCGGCAGCATCATTCTTCAGATTTAACAAATAAACTGAGGTTATTCAAAAATAGGAAGAATCTGGACACCTATAGAGTGGCAAAGTCACGCCCCTTCCGGTAGAGCCCACGGGACCTATGAGATCGAAAAATATGAATGGGCTTCAATGGAGAGAAAGTAATTATTTTCTGGTCCCAGCCTTTATATGCCCTGGATCACACATATGTTTTTTGTGTATTTAAATGAGAATTTTCATGCAAAGAAAACTAAAAGATTTCGCGAAGAAGTTGTTAGGCTAAGAAAGTTACATTTTTGTGAGGCCGCTTTGTGAACTACAGCTCTTCGCTGCTCTCGACGCAATTGATATATGTCACCACCCGCACAGACATGGCGATCTCTCTTCTCCACTCGCTCCTCTTCACCTGCTTTTTTCCAAGGGGGGGATAAAAGGATCGAAAGAGGTGAAAAGTAGAAAAAGGAAAAAAGGAGCGTGACGTCGCATACGAGACATGTAGTCTTTCTCATTGTGTTTTCTCTACAGCCTTTAACTGAACAATTGCTAAATAAACGGTCAAACTCCTGACATGAAAAATGATTATTTAAATCCACAAACAACATATGTGTAATCCGGGGCACATAAAGACTGGGACCAGAAAATAATTACTTTCTCTCCATTAAAACCCAATCATATTTTTCGATCTCATAGGTCCCATGGGCTCTACCGGAAGGGGTGTGACTTCGCCACTCTATTTGGATACCCCAACCACAGATGGGTTGGATGAATACATGCAGTTTTCAAAGCTCAGAAGGCTGTTCATAAAACACAACAATGCCCTGACCTCAAGCGCTGCAGTAGAGAGGCTCTTCAGCATCGGTGGTCTCATATTCAGGTAGGAATAAACTGATTATATTACATAATTATTATTCTTTGGTAATAAGTACAGTAAATACCCAGCCTCAAATTATAGTTCTTGGTGATATTATTCTAGTTCTGGTTTTCCAAATACTTTTTTTTTTCAAATTATTTCAGTGATTGCCTCAGTTCACAATTCCTTTAATACAGAATACTGTTACCATTTTTGCCATATTAATCATGATGTTAAAATCTCATTCAGCTGGGAGATTCCAACTTTGAGAAGCAGCTGATCTTGAATGCCAAGAAAAAGTTTTGAAGGTATATTAAAAATTGTTGTGATCGGTTTATTGGGATATAGAATTGCCAATGGAGTTGACCATATTGATGTGCAGAGGTGAGCTGCATAAAAATAACAGAGCATACCTGTGTCTTTCTTTTACAGGAGGAAAAAAACAGCAGATCCACCAGGGAAAGACCACTGTGACCAATGACAGAGGATCTTCATTCAGATAAGGGACTGGACAGATAATAACACCGTCCATGGCCCTGCACACTTTGACTTTTTTTTTATTATTATTACTTTAGTTATTTATGTGGAATGTAACCAGTGGTATTCATTCAGTTAAGGGATTTTTATTCACTGGTCAGAAAGTGGGAGCACTGTCCATGGCCTTGGACTCTGACTGACTCTTTTTAAGTTATTGTTTTGCTTTACTTATTCATTGGGCAAACAAGCCGAAAAAATTAAAAGTGACTTAATAATGTTGAAATGTTTTGCACTTTCAAGTTCAACCTTCAATTTTCTACCTAAGTTTGTGTCATTAGAATGGTTACTTTACGGTTCATGTAACTTGTTTGTTGAACCTGCCTGGTATATTTTTCCAGGATTCCAGTATTCATTTTTAATATGTACGGAAATGAAAATTATTTTTGCACCGTAAGGTCTACTGTCCTGTTTTTCTTATAATAATTCCACATTAAAATTGAACATTCAAGCAGCAAGTATTTCCTCATGTTTGAGAATATACTGTAGGGGTGAAAGCTGCAGCTGCTACTAGTGTGATCCTCTGGCGTCCGCCCGCCCCCCGCCCGTGGGTAGGCTATATCCATTACCAACCCCACTCACACTCACTGCTTAAATAAAAACACTTTTATAAGCAATAGTAGGTTGGTTGGATGAGAAAAAAAACACAACCAAATCAGCATTGGCTGTAATGTCGTTTTTTAAATCAAAAGGAACATTAAATGTAGGCTACAAGACGTGTCAACAAAAATCATGTGCACATCACGTGACCAACATATGCACGTCACCTGAATAATCAAGTCAACAGTTAACTATCACAAACCAGATCGCGTGCGTGAGGCCTAACTAGGTATTGTATTTTAAATGCAACCTTCTTTTTGTGGAGACTATGCTCAGAGCAGCTGGAACTGCACAACAGCAAGAGGAATGAGGAAAATGGGCTATTAAAACAAAATTAGTAAGAGCCCTGTGCTTGGTGGCCCGCTGCCAGCGTCTTGACATTGTGAGGTCAATTTCAACCGGAGAGCGCCAGAGTTACACTGGGATTCCACCGGACGCGTACGCGCCACGGAACGGCTGCGCCGTGGTGCGGCTGCGTCCTCTGCCCTGCATCCATTCCTACCGGGCGCGTAACGGCAGCGTAGCGCTGCCTTGCGAGCCAGCCGTATTCACACGAGATCACGCGATAATCCTAAACCTAATGTACTCACCTTCCACTCCCAAAACTATTGCAATTAAATGCCACGCTTTGTCCTTTCTGACATTTTCCTTATAAAAAGGATGATTTGGTACATAAATGACTTCATGTTGCTGAACTTCGACAATGAGTCTCTCGTCGTCCATGTTGCCTACCCTCTGAGACCCTTTGAATGATTGACTGCTGACCTGGTGCCACCGGTCATGACGTAATAATGTTGATGTGAAGTTACATGAGCTGAGTATTGTGTATTATTTTGAAAATTGGCCGGATGCTCTATGGCTTTTACTTTTCACTTCCTGCCCTGCTCGACCTGCTCTGTCGAAATTGACGCGGTTCAGCAACGGCTCGCGGCAAAAATAGAATTGGACGGAAAGATAGCACCGCGGCGCAGCACGCCGCTCCTGGGACGCTGCTGAAACGTTCCGCGGCGCGCCCGGTGGAAATTGTCTCATTGATTAGAGTGGAAGCGATCAGCAGCGGTGACCGCGGCGCAGCCGTCCCGCGGCGCGTACGCCTCCGGTGGAATTGAGCCTTTAGCCAGTTCTAGGCAGTTGCGGTACTTTGATTGGACGTGGGGAAAGCGAGGAGCAGAAGGTGGACTCTCTCCCACAACTGAGGGAATCACTGGCCATTGGTGAGCAACAACGCTCGCCAACCCGAAGTACAGAATGTTGCCATTGCCTAGGCGTCAATTTGGAGGTCAATTAGGCTCTCCTGGCTGGCCTCCTTACTGCTGGCGGCATCGTGTTGGAGTGGCTCCATCACCCAATCCGGGACGGCCAGCTGGTCCAGATCTCGGAGACGGACCTCCATATCTGCATTGACTGCCTTCAAGTGGTCCGTGTAAACCAGCTGATGGCCATCAGTCATTTCATCCAACACCTGAATGTAAGTACAGTAAGTTATTTTAATGTGTAGCCTAGGCTATTTTCTGAAAAGAATGATTAATGGTAGCCTAATAATTTATTATTAGCCTACCATGGTAAGCTGTGGAAAGTTGCTAAATTTAAGCCAGCTCAAATTTTTTCCAACAAGCTCCAGCTTTGCAAGAAGACTGCGTATGGTGGCCCTTCGATGGATAAGAATCACACCATCCCCCTGGAGCTTCAGCGACAACTCGTTTGTCTTCCCAAAGAAGTCCGAAGGATAGAAGACATCGTGGCGGCAGGACCATAGGTGGTCTTTCAAAGTCGCATCGGCCTTCTCCAGGAATTCGAGGACCGAGGGGAACAGCTCACACAGCCTTTGGAGAGCCAGCGCACCTCTGGATGAAAAAGCAGGCGCTGAAAAGACTTAATTTTCTCCACAAAGCTGCCTGAAGAGCCAGTCATTAAGAGCATGGGCTTTTATTTTATTTATGGATTTGACCGCTACATCAAGGGACTGATGGATTGAGTCAGAGATGTTTTTTGCCACCAAGTTGTGACGGTAAAGTACACAGTGCACGGTAAGCACTGTAAGACCTCTTTCTTCAGGAGCGTCGCAAATCCGTGGTATCTGCCGACCATAGCCGGCGCTCCGTTCGTGCCACAGGCAATGTTTGTCACCGGGATGTGGCACTGTCGTCGGCAGTTGTTGTCTCATCAAGCTGGATGCTGAAGGTGACGCCCACGTAAGGTGGGACACAGCTGCTGCTCAGTGTCGAGCGACATCTCCCGTATGCGCCGGGCAACAGTATCATTGCTGAGCGGGATGGCCTTGATGACTGGCGCTCCTTGACTGTGGATATAGCCCCTTTTATTTCCAGAATTACCAGAGGCTTACCTACAGTGAACGGTAGGCCAGACTTAGCAAATAATAAAGCTATATTGTAAGACGCCAACAACCCGCTTTTACTTTGATTGATGTTCCGGGCGAACACGGTGTTTGATTCTGGGACGCCTTGAATGCTGATCCCTCAGAAACTTGAAGTATGCCGGATCTTTGGATGCCTTGTTGGATGTTTTTTAAATAAATGTAACCATAGAGATCATGATGATAGTTGATGTAACGGGAGTCCGGGCGTGTACGAACCGCACTGTAGGACCACTGTTACACCAGTGTGTCTGGTTGCTAGGCGACGTCAACGTCTTTGGTAGACTATGTCTCTGCTGTTCAACAGTACAAATGGTAATTGTAAAAAGACACACCGTGTGAAGATATTTTTTCGATTTGGCAAGTAGCCGTGTAAAAAGCGGGATAATGTATTGAACGTCGCCGGTCATTATCGAAAATAAGCCCCTTCAGGGCGTTGCAAGACACCTGTCCTCCTTAATTCAAGGAGCAGGAAGAGAAGAGCTCTCTCCTGCTGGGATTTCATTAAAATCAAATAGGGTTAGAAACCCATGAATGAAAAAATGGTATTTATTTCAGGTAGCCTATTTTTGCACCAAAAATATTTGAAAACCATGAAAGTAAAAAAAATAGCCAGGTTGCCCAGCACCCCCCTAGGTTGTGCGAACGCCCCCGTTGAGAAACCATGTAGAAAATGAACTTTCCCAACATCGGCTGTGGGATCCTCAACCCCTCGCCTGGCCCTATAAGAAATTGTTGTGGGTCCAAGAGATTCTCTGTTTTGATAAGGAGCACCATTTTCATTCGTTTTTCAAAGCATTTCATCGCCAATGAGGTCAAAGCAATTGGTCTAAGATCATTTAGAACCTTAGGGTGAGTGATTTTGGCCACTGTTACAATAGTATAATTTTTCCAAATGTTGGGGACTCTGTTAGCTCAGGGAGTGCTTAAAAATGTGATAAAATATTGGACCGAGTTGTTCAGGACACAAAGTGAGCAGGCGACCCCCTATCTTATCTGGGCCGGGGCTCTTCTTAACCTTTGAGTGTCTGAAGGTTTCTACTACAGCATGCAAATCAAAGGGCGCTGGGGAGCTCTGCCTTAAGTCGTTTTTTTGCTCTAAAATGGCATCCTAAAATGTTGGTGTGTCAAACCTCAGACAAAACTTGTTTTGGTTAACCCATCCAGCACCAATTTAGAATTCCTTATTTCCTTTGTGTCTATATGGTTTTCATGCTATCCCGAGCAGAGTCTAAATTATTGTTCCCTAATTGAACCTCCAGTTTTTCTTTATAGCTCCGCTTTGCTCTTGCGATTTCAAGTTTAACTTCCTTTTTTAGATTTTCAAGCTCTGGTAGGTATTTTCCTGTATAGCAGTGCCTGTGCTGAAGGCTATAAAAGAGGCGGCACACAACATCTACATAAGGAAGTGAAGAGAGAAGACGCAAACTTAGTGCAAAAATATCTATCCATCTGTTCCAGCTTTAAGCTCCTGTACTTTTTCCTGGGCAGCTTTATGGTACGGCAGTGATAAACGTAACATAAAGCTTGCCAGGAAAAAGTACAGGGGCTTAAAGCTGGAACATTAGGAGCAAAAACCTGGAATCCTGGAAAGGAAAAGAAGTGGAGCATAAAGCAACATTAGAGAACCATAAGCAACATTAAAGGCACCATTGGAGAGTTGCACCTACCTCCACTTTTCAAATTCACAGTTAAAGAACCTTAAAATAAAAGTAAACATGGCTATTCAAGAAGCTGGAAAATCAGTTGAACAATTGAAACTTGAAAGAACTACAGCCAAAAGAGTGTTTTTCCCATCTGGTCAACAGTGTAACCCGGTCACATACAGACATGCCTGAAGAAAAACTCAGACAGTTTCAGTAAACTCAAGGCAGTAGAAGAGAACGTCATGGAGGCAAATGATGAGCTGGAAGCTGGCTTTATTGCAGATCTCGAAGCAGAGTTGGAAACTGATGAATTCATGTTAAATGAGCAGCAAAAAGCCAACCTGGAAAAAACTACAAATGAGTGCCAAGAGAAGCTGAAGGAGGTTGATCCAGGAGACTCTTTGGGTCAGTTTCGGAAGTAGTGAAATGTCTATAGCACTACAAGCAGCAGAGGCAGCATGCGAACGCGTCAGTGCTGTGCAACCGAACATTAACCAGGAAGCGTATGAATTCACACTGGACCAACTGAAAGGGTTGGCAGTGACAGCAAAGGATACGCATGGCCGGTGGAAACAGTGGGCCCCACCAGAGACTCAGAAGGAGCTACAGAGTCATGTGAGAGGGCTCGAACTGCACGTCCCCTTGGTGGTCTCCAGAAAGGCTGACTTCATACAAGCAACCATAAAGAAGGATACTGAAAGACAAGACCAGGTGGGAGCTACATCTTATTATCGCATACCAACCATCATGTTAAAGCCAACAGCCCTCCCCAAGTTTGGTGGCATCAAACGTGATTTTCACAGGTGGAAAAAGGACTGGGAAGCGCTGCAGAGTCAGGGGGAGCCAACTGGCTCAAATTAAGTGAAAAAGGTCCAGCTACTAGACAGCCTGGAGGATAAAATCACACGAGACCTTCGGCTCACGGCTTACAACACGTCTGATGACATCTTTCGTGTGCTAGAAAACCCCTACGGCAACTAAACATCCATTGCCATAGAAATAGTGGAGGAGATACAGAAGATGCCAGCTGTCAAAAGTCACCAGCCACGGAAAATCATTGACTTAATTCAAGCTGTGGGAAAAGCACTTCAAGATTTGAGCGACCTTGGAGCCACAGGTGTTATTAAAAATCCCCTTGTGACTAAGTCCATTGAAAGTAAACTCCTGGAGACACTCAAGAAGGAATGGCTTGTGTATGCAGCTGACAAAAGAAATGATGTGACATCAAGAAATCGGTTCGACTGTCTCTTGGCATTCCTCAAAGACCAGGAGAGCATATATGAACAGCTTGAGCAACTGAAGGAGGAAGAGCCAAGCAAGAGAGAAACCAAGGTGGAGCCAAGATATGCCGGAACCAAGTTAACCAAATCAAGCAACGACCAAGAAGGGTGTGTCTGCAGTGATGTTTTTTTATTTTATTTTATTGGTTTAGTTCAGGGACATTGCACACTAATTAACATTCAAAATGTAAGTGAGCCAGAGTTAGCCTGAGAGGCTAGTTTTCGTCTGTTGTCCCCTGCCAGATATTCAAAAGGCAACCTAAAATTACAGAAATAAAATGCATATAAACAAAGATTAAAAAACAACATAGTAGTAAGAATGAATTGACAGACAATGGCAAACCAACAATAAAATAAGCAGACAATAAAACACAGTGTACATTAAACATTATAGGAAAGTGCACAAAACAGTAGAATAGAGCAGGACAAATGCACCTACAATAAAAACACATTCAGCAGCATAGAACACAAACATGCAGAACAAACATATATAGCAGCATAAAGCACAAACATGCAGCACAGACATACATCAGCCTAAAGCATAAACATGCAGCACAAACATATACAGCAGCATAAAAACACAAACATGCAGCACAATTAACTTAGAACATGACCTGCACAGGACAGGAGCACACAAGAGACAAGCAAGCAGGACACAGCATTTACCAAGAAGTCGGCAGGAGAAGCAATTGCAGTCCTAGTGTGTACATAATTGGTGACCATTAAGCCATATTTTCAGCTGTCCTGAAAAGGGACGGTAAGAACTAATTTCTCTAATATGAGATGGTAGTGAGTTCCATTCCTGCGACGCTGTAACTGAGAACGCTGAGTGGCTAAAGGCACTTTTTCTTAAGGGTACTACACAGTCTCCCCGGGACGAGCCTCTGGTTGTCCGGTTTGTATTTGACCTCTGAGTGATACACTGTTGAAGTGGTGGGGGGGCTTTGTTGTGCAAAATTTTAAAAATAAGGCAAAGATTTGCATACTTTATTAGGTTTTCCCAGCTCAGAAGTTTATACTTTCTTAAAATTAGACAATGGTGGTAGGTGTTTGACTTCCGGTCCAGGACTTTCAGGGTTAGTTTATACAGTGTTTCAGGTGGTTTAAGTGCTGTCTTATTGGCTTGTGCAAAGCTGGTCAAACAGTATGTGAAATGTGACATTATCATGGCATGCATATAAATCTTTGCTGCATCAGTTGTCATTGAATTTCTAATAAAGCGAAAGTTCGATAAGTTAAACTTAACCCTGTGACCAACTTTTTTTACATGAGATTTGAATGACAGTAAATCACAAGAGGACCAGAGTTCTCTTGTGAGAGAACAGAGTTGCTCACTATCATCCGAAAAGGACTCAAGACTCACCTCTTCAGAGTCCACCTCGACACTGCATAGCCACCCTCCCCCTTCTGGCCACCACTGTACACTGTATTGTATTGTATTGTACTATAGTACTTAACTGTGTAGCAACTGCAGTAGCTGCTATCATGGCTGTAACACGGGGAATTGGTTAGCCCAGCGATTGTTGTACTTGCACTTGGTTCTATGAACATCCTTTCTGTACCGACAGCGATATATTGATGCACTTCTTATAACAAATGTAGTTATTGTAAGTCGCTTTGGATAAAAGCGTCTTCTAAATGCCCTAAATGTAAATGTAAGAGGAAGATCTATTTTTTCATTCAGTTCCGAGCACGGAAACTAGCAGAGAAGAGAGCTGCAGTACAAAGGTTGGGAGCATGCAAGAGATGTTTGGAGGTTCATGCCGATGGCTCACAGTGCAAACCTGGATTTCTGTGCAGAAACCAGGACTGCAAGGATGCAGATACTCCTGAGCACCACTTCAACCTGTGCCCCAACGCTGAGGCAAAGAAAAGCAGCGAGGGTCAGAAGAGGAGCAGGTTTGGTCCGGAAGGGGATAAAGGCAGGAGGAAGTACACAGAGGAGCAGGAGGATTCCTTCGGGACCTCTCACCTGAATTGGCAAACCAATGCCGAAATGTGGTTTCCAATACTGCATCCAGGGCTTTCAATACTGTCAAAGACCAACCAAGCCTTTTAGGGGACAGCGGACTTCAAGAGTTGCCAGTACTGATGATGTTTGTTGAGGTCACAGCAAACGCTGGGCAAAAAATTGGAACATTAATCGATTTGGCTTCTGACACCAATTACATAACCCACAAGACTGCAAGCAGGCTAAACCTCAAAAATGAAGAAGTCACACTTGTCGTCCATGGAGTTGGGGGCATGGAGGTTTGTGTAGAGACGAAACGATACCTCCTCAAGATCAGAGTGAAAACACCAAAAGGCACTCTCAGAGCCCACCAATTGGTGTGTTTTGGACTTGACAGCATTGCAGAGATACACAAACATGTGGCACCAAAGCAGCTCCAGAGATTCTTCCCAGATGTACCGCTAGATGAACTCCGGAGACCTAAAGAAATAAGTCAGCTCATTAGCCACAAAGAAGGTCAGCTAGCGCCACAGAGGATCAGAGCTGTTGGAGACCTTGTGCTGTGGGACGGCCCACTGGGGAGAACAGTGGGAGGAACGCATCCTGAACTCTTTGAAGAACTCACCGTGTCAGCCCACATGTCCCAGACACACTTCGCAAGGTCGATGAGAGCAGCGGCTGCAAGATATGAGGCCAGCATGGTCCCAGAGCGTCCGCTGGCAAAAAATCAAGGCATCATCCAGCTCTGTGAATCAAGCACTTCAGCCACCAACCAAGACTTTTTAAAGTGGTGGAGATGGGGCAGCATTGGTGCAGGATGTGAGCCAAAGTGTGAAGGCTGCCGCTGTGGGAACTGTCAGCCGGGTGGCAAAGAAATTACTCTTGCTGAAGAGCGAGAACTCCAAGTGGTGAAAGATGGTCTCACCTACGTCACAGGAGACGCCCACAGCAAAAAACCACACTGGCATACCAGATATCCATGGGTAGAGGACCCAGACTCCCTGCCGAACAATAAAAGGATTGTGGAGGCAACATTCCTCAGGACGGAAAAGCAACTGGCCAAAAAAGCTGAATGGAAAGTCGCCTATACTGCTCAAGTCCATGACATGATACATCGGAAAGCTGCAACCAAGTTATCCAGAGACACAGTGATCAGCTGGCATGGGCCAGTATGGTATGTGAGTCACCTCATTGCTCCAAACCCCCACTCTGTCACAACCCCTGTGAGACTTCTTTGGAACAGTAGTCAAAAGTTCAGAGGTGTGAGCCTGAACGACCTACTGATGAAAGGCCCCGATGTCCTCAACCAGATTCGTGCAGTGCTTCTGAGATTCAGGGTTGGAGTGCATGCTGCTCTGGGGGACATAAAAAAGATGTACAACTCAGTCTGGCTGGAAGAAAAGGAGATGCACCTGCATAGATTCCTTTGGCGTGATTCAGAGGACGAAGAGCTGGGGGAATATGCAATCACCAGGGTAAACATCGGTGACAAGCCAGCAGGATGCATCGCAAAGCTTGAAATGCGTCAAACTGCCAACCTCCCACCTTTCACTCACCTCAAAGAGGAACGGAAGGTTATTCAAGAAGACAGCTACGTTGATGACATTCTCACGTCCCACGATGACTTAAACCAGCTGTTAAACCATCACAGCGAATGTGCAACAGATTCTGAAAGCTGGAGGGTTCGAGCTCAAACCTTAGGTCTATTCTGAGTAAAGTGGGAGGAAAGAGTGCAGTGACAAGCTGGAAAAGGGTGTGGAAAAGACCATGGTCTTACCAAACCAGATGCAATCCGAGGATAATAAATTACTCAGCCTTGGATACATGATAGAAGAGGACAAACTCCATGTCATAGTGGAAATAAACTTCTCAAGGAGAGAGAAAAAGATGACACTCGGCCAAAACCTTCTGCAGGAGCAGATAAGAGCCAAAACGCCCAACCCCCCGACTCGGCGAGCACTGCTGAGCCAAGTGTCAGGGCTGTATGATCCAGTCGGCCTGGTAACTCCCGTCAAGCAGAAGGGAGCTATCCTGGTACGTAGGGCATTCCAGGAAGCAAAGGGTGGAAGTGCACCTTTGAAGGACTCGTGGGATACAGCGCTCTCAGATGCACTCACGGAGGATGCAATAAAGCTCTTTGAGGAGTACAGCCAACTTGCCAAAGTCAAGTTCTCCAGAGCACTGACTACCCCAAGCTTTAATGATGGTCCCCTGGCGAGGCCCAAGATGAAGGTCATGAGGGAGTGGCTGGAACCCTCCTAAAGATGAGGAGGAAGGCATGGGTCATTAAAGGGAGGAGGATCGCACCAAAAGTTGTTAATGGTTGCATGGTCTGCAGGAAAAGAAAAGCAAATACGTGTCAACAAATAATGGCTGACTTGCCGCCAGAAAGGACTGATCCTGCTGCGCCATTTGAGTTCACATCAGTCGACCTCTTTGGCCCTTACCAAGTTAAAGATGACGTCAAGGAAAGAGTGACACTAAAGGTCTGGGGAGTTGTCTTTTGCTGCATGGCAAGCAGAGCCATTCACACCGAGCTGGCAAACACCCTGTCAACTGAAAGCTTCCTAATGGCTTATCAAAGGTTCACAGCAATCAGAGGTCATCCAAGAAAGATGTGGTCGGACCCAGGCACCAATTTTATTGGAGCAAAACCAGTCCTGGAGGAGCTCTACTGGGTTTTGGACCTAGACAAAGCAAACCTTGAAGAGACCGCAGCAAGGAATGGATCTGAGTGGCAGTGGAAAATCCATCCAGCCGATTCTCCACACAGGAATGGTGCTGCAGAAGCTGCTGTGCGAATTGTAAAGAGGCCATTCCAGAATCTTGGGAATGAGGCTTCACTAAGCTACAGTGAGTTCCAGACAACTCTTTACATCGCAGCCAACCTAGCAAATGAGCGCCCAATTGAAGCAAGAGTACAGAGCGGAGAGGACTGCATTCAGTATGTCACACCCGACACTCTCCTACTGGGCCGGGCCTCTCAAAGTGGGGACATAGACTGAGAGCCGAAGCCAGTCGGAGGTGACCAAGTTCTGGAGGAGCTGGAGCCAACTCGCTGGTCCAAACTTATTTGTCCGAAGCAAATTGCATACTGGACAAATAAATGTTGCCATTGGAGATGTTGTTTGCCTGTGTGACCAAAATGCACTACGAGGGCAGTTCAAGAAGTCATCAGCACGACTCCAGATGACAAAGGCGTTGTAAGGGACGTCAATGTAAGAGTTTTCCCAAGCTACTGTGTCCCTGTCACAAGAGCTCCGAAAGGCAATTCAATTCCTGGAATCAGGAGGGAAAAGATCCAAGCCACCGTCCTTCACAGGGACGTCAGGCGGCTCGTTGTCCTATTAACTGCAGAGGAACAGGCAGAAAGTCAAAAGCAGCAGGGAAAGGAGAACCAAGTTTGCCTTTGAAGCTGTCGATCTTCACACCGTTTCCAGGCAAAGATTGAGTGGGAGTGTGAAGTCAAACTGAAGCAATAATTAATAAACTCACGTCGCAAGCTGGAAAGGAACCTTTCGGCAGTCCGAGTTGCCACACAAACTATAAAAGAGGCGGCACACATCTACATAAGGAAGTGAAGAGAGAAGATGCAAACTGAAGCAGTGCTTAGTGCAAAAATATCTAATCCTGAGCAAACAAATCTACAAACACCAGAGAGGCAGCCGGTAAGACACCGAGCCCATCAGAAGAGACTGTGGACAATAGGGTGCATGCACTAAGCTGTGTGACGTACTTCCTGTTTCAAATAATACAGCTCGGCCGGTTCGGGTCTGTGTGTTTATCGCGCCAGCCAGCTGACGTTGATATACTTTAGACATGAATCAAGGCCGCAAACATTTAAAAACGGTTCGTTTTTATAGGCAGGAGAAACCTATGATCACTGCTGTGTCCCTCACTGTACAGCATCAGCCAAATCCAAAGGGGTATTTAGTTTCCATGGCTTTCCAAGCCAAACTGACGTGAGGAGTCAATGGATTGTAAACAAGAGCCGGGATAAATATGTCATCACCACTCACTCTAAGGTCTGTACCAGACACTTTAGTTCTGACAAGATGATTGAGCCAATTACTCTTCAGGGTCGAAGGAGACTTACAAAAGGTGCCGTAGCGACCCTTTTTGAGTGGAACCAGTTTACAGTCGAAACCCGATCGGTTCGTCGAAACTGCCCCTCCGGAAGATGAAGTTGATCTCCTTTTCAACGATCAAGACTACTGCTCTGTCTCTGAAACGACTGCCATGGATATGTCCGCATCCGCTGTTGAAAGCGTCTCAAATGAAGTACAGGAGCTGAGAAAGGAGCTACAGGAGTTACGTCTCCAGCGAGAGTTTGGACTGCAGCGGTTTGTTGGCTCCGACGCAGACATCCGAATTTACACAAGGGAAGTCACTTTTTCACAGTCACATTTTTTGTATTAGTCTGTTATTAGCCTAGTCCCTACGTGACGGGGATATGTGTCAGTCAGGGACATTGTTGGTTAGAAAATAGCTTTACGTTATTAATTTATAGTACTGTACCAAATTATTTCTTAATAGGTCTATGTGAATGATTAATAGCACACAAGTAGTGGCATGTTGAGAGATGGTGTAATTGGAGTTGGGGATGTCCATGTCTTATCAGAATTTATATATATGAATGTGACCGCACCAATAGTACAAAAACAAACAACATTTATAATACAGATTTGTGTAAAGACTTACAGAGACGTGTTTCCAGTTCAAGTCTACAAAGTTTATTTTTAAATGGTTGAAAAAAGTAATGTTATTATTCTATGAGATGAAAATAGGAGCACTGAAGCGCCAGCGCCAGAATGTGACCATCTCCAACTCCACCAATGCTGGTCCTAGAACAAAATACTATTAATAACCAATTGTAAAAAAGTATGAATTGAGCAGGTAACACCCTAATTATCTACATGCAAGTACACGGCAAACCACCAAACCGTGCCTCCCAAAGATACGGCCCGGACAGGAACACTACTCTAAAAAGAGAGCACAGAGAACACATTAGGGCATTGGATATCCACACACATCAGGTTGTCTTACAGGAAGTTGGGGCAGTTATTGAACTGCACCCAAAGAGGAAACTAAACAAACCTGTCAGCGGAGTGCCAGGGATTAGTTACGACGCCATCCGGTAAAGCAACCGTTGCGTAGTGGCACAAGTCACAATACAGGTAAAAGGGAGGTGACTGAGGCTGAAACAGCTATATGGGAGAAATACAGGTCACCCTGCTACATATATATATATATATATTATATATACACGATAAAATCTTAATCTTAGTAGTTACTGTTGACATTATTTTGGTAACAATGTATACTTTTGATGTACACTTCTAATTGAACATTTTTATGCGATGTCTTTTGTGAATAGATTTGCCAGCTACAACCATCTGATAGCTTTTTGGTCTTTGATTGAGCCTTGTCTCTACAAAATGGTCCGTGTTTCCAGAGCCAAATCAGCTGCCCAGAAAAAAGAAGTGGTCGCACCTGCACGTGCATCAACAGTACTTTATAAGTAGTTACAGATGTAATTATACGTGATGCCATTGCATTTGTATTTGTAGTTTTTGAGCTATACTTTTTTTTAGGGATGTCCGATATTGGCTTTTTTGCCGATATGCGATATTGTCCAACTCTAAATTTTCGATTCCGATATCAGCCGATACCGATGTCGATATTTGGGTTATTTTTCCTCAAACCTAATTTAGGTAACATTACATATCTCCTGTTGTGGAATTAACACAACATGCTTAATGTTATTGTGATGCCCCACTGGATGCATTCTTGAATGCAACAAGGCTTTCCAAATGTTAACATTGTCTGTGCAAAATAAGAAAAATACTTCAACTTAATTTAAGGGAAAAGTGCCATGTTTATTTTTTTAATGGTCTCAGACAACAGTTTGGATTACACTCGCCCTGAGATAATCTTGACAATGCCCACAACAAATAGGGCAAACTTGACTTCACAAATGATAAAACATTGTACCTGAACAACTATGTGCAACATAGCAGTATGTTTCTTTAACTAAAACTCAATAATCTTAATTGAATAAATGCACAAATATGAGTCAATTACAATGTGCACTGTACTGCACAATTTTGAAAACATTTATTTGAGCTATAAATAAAAAATAAAATAAAAAATAAAATAAAAAAATCGGTTTTAAGGCAAAGAAAATCCGATACCGATATTGACAGACATTACATTTTTATGCTAATATCGGGCCGATAATACCGGTGGGCCGATAATATCGGACATCTCTACTTTTTTTCTTTTCCTCTCAGAGACAGCTGCTCCAGCCCATAGATTAACTCTTTCTTTTTTCATCCCTTGGCTGATGAATCACAAAGCTTGATCTAAGAGAAAAAGGTAAATCATTAGAAATATAACCTCAGCATCATGGGTGTAAAAAACAACTTGCTTCTTATGAAGGTAAGTAGGGAGAACGGGGTAATGTGAGACATTGGGTAATGTGAGACACCCCCTGTATCTCGGCAATGGTACACATTTGTGGTCATGTGACCATTATGTTTTCAAGCCCCTTCCATTTCCCCTTGGCCATGAAGGAGAGAACCTCCTGGGGCTGTGGTAAGCATGTTTTTTTCCACAAAAATATATTTTTTGCATGTAAAAGTAAATTTTCTTGCCGTCAACTTAATCAACTGTTGTGCCAAAGCTAATTGATTCAGGTAGAAAAACTTATATCATACATGTTGATGAACTACCAACATATAAAACCATGTAATGATGCTAGCCGAAGATTAGCCTGAATTACTAAGAGAGCTCGTTTTTTCTAAAATGGTGGTGGTGGGGGAAAGTGAGACAAATGCTGCGGGGTAAAGTGAGACAGGGTCTCACTTAGTTTGTCTTCCCCAGAGTTAAGTTTAAGGACTACTTCATGATAGGAGCACCTCCAGGAGCCAAAAGTACCTCCATCAGAACGGGATGGATGAATGAAGACACCTGGCCTGAGTTCCTTGATCACCTGATACAGCACACTAACTGCACCCCTGACCGTCCCATGCTGCTTATCCTGGATAATCTTAAGGCTCACATCTCACTCAAAGCAGTAGAAATAGCCAAGAGCAACGGTATTGTTCTGCTCACTCTCCCTCCCCACACATCCCATCGCATGCAGCCTCTCGACGTGACCCTGTATGGCCCGTTCAAGACCCAATACAGCCAAGCTCTTGATGGGTGGATGAGATCTAACCCTGGAAAAACAGTCTCCATCTACCAGATTGCACGACCTGTGAATGAGGCCTTCATGTCAGCAGTGACACCACGCAACATCACTTCTGGATTTAGGTCCAATGGGATTTTCCCATATAACCGAGACATTTTCCCTGATGGAGCGTTTGCACCATCCATGGTGTCAGACCGGCCAAACCCTGAGCTGCAGCCTGCCACTGCAGATGATCCGGATGGTCCACCCACTGCAGCTGGTCCACCCGCTGCAGATGGTCCACATGGCTGTGCCCCGCCAGCTGACAGATGTGCCACGTGTTCCCAACCGACCTGGGTATGTGTCTCCTCGCGAAATCGTACCACTTCCCAAATGTTCCCCCAGAACACAAACCAAACGAAAGCGTGTGAAGACAGCCATCATAACTGATACTCCTGAGAAGCAGGCAATTGAAAAGGCTTATAAAGAAAGTCAAAAGAAACCGGCAGAGAAAAAGCAAAATGGCAAAGAAAAGGGAAAACCGAAAAAGAAAGCACCCAAAAAGAAAATCGTAGTTAGCAGCTCTGAGGAGGGTGATGTCCCTGTCCCACTTGATGATGTGTCTGATGAAGAGAGCTCTGAGGATGAGAGAAGTGATCCAGGAAACACAGATCTGTCCGTGGGTGACTTTGTCATGTTTAACTTTGCAACCAAACACAGGAGCTGTCAGGATTCTAACTGTTACAACATGTGTTGTTATGGTAGTTTCAGAGTGGATAAAGTAAGTGGATCAGTTTACCCCCAGCTGATTCACTTTACCCCCTTGATTTCGCTGGTCTGTCTCAGTTTACCCCTAAGATGGGGTAAAGTGAGACACAAGACCACTTTTTATAAAACAATCATATTTTCACTGCCCTTCGTCCTGAATACATTCTGATAATTTCCATTGCTAGGAAACATCCTGAATTAATGGGAAATGGGTAAATTTTACTGATATGTAATTTTAGCTTGCTTAGAGGGGAGAAAATGTAAAAAATGTCTCACTTTACCCCACTCTCCTACTTCAACTGTGCTAGAAAAAGCCTACCACCCTAAATGCTTACTGTTATATTCTCTCCCTCTTAAAATAAAGATGTGTTTTTTTTTAAAGCGGACTCCAAGAATCACAATTATTCCAATGTACCTGTACTTCTGCTGTGCAAACTACAATAAATATCTTGTTTATTGAAAAGTTGTAGCCTTGTACTCATTACCTTGACTATATAAAATTGTGTGTGAAAAACAGGGAGACATGAAAAACATTCAAGTTGGTGGCCCTTGAGGACTACACTTAGCTACTGCTTAACCGAACAAACACCACTGAACAGGGCTGAACACAGCTTCCTGCCTGGACTCAAACTGTGGTGCCTCGCTCTTCCCCATCGACCTGTAGCACAAGGCTCTCACGCTGACCTGCACTGTCAGCTTGTCTTTATTGGACACTGAATGAAATAACACACACAAATTCATTAAGCTTCAATTGTACTGGGTTACTCGCATCATCACATCTATAACATGTTACTACTAGGGCTGTCACTTTTTATTCGAAGTTCGAATATTCGTTCGAAGGTCGGGTGAAAAGTTCGAATTCGAAGTGTAATTCTCCATTCGAACTGTAAAAATGCGCTATAAAGAAGAGAGCGGCGAGTGGCTTCTCCTCAATAAAGCGGCCCTCCTGGACACCCGCTTCTCCCGGTTAGTCCAGCTTTCCCCTGCACAGAAACATCTCGTGACTGAAAGCCTCTCACACGAGCTCACTGAAACGGAGACCGACACTGATCGCACACGACAGGGAGAAAAGTCTGCTGCTGCGCTGGGCGCGATGGGCAGCCTGTTTGGGGACTTATACAGCACGGCTGACAGAAGCAGCTGCAACGGTAACGGAGAGCTGCGAGACTACTTGTAATTTTCTTTCCGTAAGGAATAAAAAGAGCAGCATGCCGTGTTGGAGGTCGGCCTCACAGATCGTTCGTTTTCATAGGTTGTGTGTGCCATGGACGACATGGGCTCCGCATATCGCGCTCCGAGCAGTTATTGTTAATGTGTAAAAGACAGCCGCACTTGTGTGTCGGAGCTTCCTCTTGTTGTGTTTACAAATGTGTTGTCAAAGATGTGTTTTTATCATGTGCTGTTATGAATTCAGTAAGGAATACGTGATTTCCCCAAGAAATAGCGACATAAAAAAGTCAAGACTGTTGTCGTGTTCTATGGGGGGGTCGAATGTATTCGAATGTATTCGAATTAATTATGGACATTCGAAATTCGTTCGAATTTCATTTTTGGAAAAAGTGACAGCCCTAGTTACTACATGGAAAGAAACGTTAGGTAGCTAAGTAATGTTACTTTTATATACACAAAACCGTGGCTATACTTAAACTATTTTTACTCAACACAACAGGCAAACATCAAGGCTGATATATAACACTCGTTAAGAAATCTTGTTGGCGTTTGCTGTTTCTGCATCGTAATACACGTTCGACAGTGACAGTTAACTGACAGATTAGACTTTGACAGTAGCTAGCGTACCTTCATAGCTGTGAATGTAGGTCGAAGAATACAGCCTAAACCCCTTCTCCAATTTGCTTGTCTGAGTTTTTGTTTCCCGACATAAACGATGCACATCTGTGGTATTTATTGTCGGCAGCTCCTGTAAACACCGGGTGTAGAACGTTGCCATCTTGGAACCGGAAGCTGATGAGCTGTATTACGGCGAATCAGGAAGTGCTTGTGCAAGTAGCCTATTGAAATCAGGCCCCCAGGATAGGCGCATACTTCCGCAATCCACCAGTGCTCAGAGGCCAAGCCTGGTATTGCAGCTGTTTAAGCTGGCTGTGGACGGGGGTCCGTCATTTCATGTGGCCCAGAAGTAGATATCGCCGTCCACTCCAATGCAAGTGGGGATTGTGTCTCCGCAAAAAATGTCTGGATATCAATCAAAGGCTCATAATTACCTTCATGCCATGTCCTAAAAAAATGTAAGTTTTTTCTTTCCAAAACGCCACCTCAAGCGTTTTATTAGCCGTTATCTCGCTGGGGAAGAGGGGTGTGCAGCTGAAAGGAGTCGTAGTGAAACAAATGGCATCCGAGAGGGCCTAGTTCAGTGCTCCGTTAACGTGTCCGATTTTTGGAATGGTTCATCAGCTGCTCAACAACTCTCACGGTCCTCTGCTTGCGATCATTGTGATTCATCATGTATTGATCCATTTATTCAAAAGATCCAAAGACAAAGAAGCGGTGCATTACGGTATCAGTTCTATATTTCTGCATCCGGTACGTCACGGACTAGGCCACGTGTCTTGGCCATAGACATCGGCTGTTTCCCAAAGTGAAGGCTGCAGCCTTGCTAGGCCCCGTCCTTGCTAGTCGCGTCCTATGGAGATGAGACTAGAGTGCTAGCTCGAGTGCTTCCTAGCGTTTGTAACGTTCAGACTTTGGAACGACTTGGTAGTGTGGAAGCGCTTCCGCTTCCGCTTTTTAATACTGCGTGTCCGCTTGTAAACACATGTGCGCTTATGAATAAAACATGGCAGCAATCAAGCTGATCGATATTTATTTTACTTTTGTCTGTTGTGAATGTGGTCATGTCTCCTTCGCAAGTATATCATATAAAATACAATTATATACGTTCATTCAAAATTACAAACATTGCAAATGATTAATTAATTTTACAACATTGGATAGTGGCACTATCCCTTCCACCGGTAAACAAATGTTTGCGCGCCACCCTAAGGCGCACAAAAGCCTCCGTTTGCTGGGCTGACCCTAAAAAAAAACGATTCAACACAAACATAAATAGGTATACATAAATAATGTAATCTTGTGAGCGAGTAAATTGACATTGGTGACAGTGGTGTTTAACACCAGCTACGTCCATGCAAAATATAGCAACGTATCATTAAGTTGCAAAAACGTCTGAAAAGTGGCACAGGTCTTTAGGCTTGATTATTTGCATTAACATGATGAATCTATGAAAAGCAATACGGCACAAAATATTTCTGAAAACTAATATAACTTCACTTCATTTGAACGTGTACTGCTCTGCCATTTTTAAGAACCCGCCCAGTGAACGCAGAGGATTGTGGGTAGTTTTGGCTCGTCTAGGATGCAGCGATGCATCCTTGAAAAATCTCGGAATTCTCAAAAACAAAGGACGCAAAAATGGCGCGGCTTTCGAGTGTCCTCGACATTGGAACAGTGCTTGTCGGCGTTCTATGACGTAGCGTCCTTAAAAGGGCGGCCGTTGAGCATGCTTCCTTGACATTGGGAAACAGCCATCATATAGGTAGATGCCCCCTTCGGCCTTGGACGGCATAAATCGTCGGCGCCATCTTGTTACGGGAGTTATTTCGTCTTCGGAGTGAAGATGCCTACTTCATGCGCCGCTTGGGGGTGCACCACCGTCAGGACGATTCAAACAAGATCGCAAGGAATTACCTTTCACAAGTAAGACTAAACAATTGTTTCTATTTGTAATTGTAAAATTCAGTCATGTCACGTAGATCATGTGTTATGTTGAGAGCTAAGAGCTGTTGAGACAGCTAAGTTGCCACGAGAATCAGACTATAGCTAGTCTGACGTGAAATGGACATGGTGAGCAAAGCCTTATTCTATCGTTCGTCAACAGGAGATAATATTGTCAAGAAATATAGGATATACAGTATATATATATATAATCTACCACTTGCTTGTGAGTAATTACAATGTATGTATAATGTAATTATAGCATTTATGGTCGCGACGGAAAGACGGAAAGCTGCGTTTCGGCTGAGCGACTGGCCTTAATTTCTCTCTGTGATGTATTTAAAAAAGAGACTAGATTAAAACAAAAAAAGGCTCAAAACACGCCACTGTATATTTAATGGTTCTACAATATATGAAGGTGTCACGTAATGACTGAAACTACGGAAAAAATGTCACGATACTCTACATGCACCTGTGAGATGCACCTGCAGTCAGTCGCCGGCCGAGAGCTATCACCTGCTGACTCTGAAGAACAAAGGAGGGCTGATGATTCCTTCAGAGGGGACAGTGAAGGTGGTCAGGTCAGCAGAGCGGTTCATTCGCCAGCCTGCATCAGGGCAAGCTGTCAGTGTGTCTGTGGTCAAGCAGTTTGTCCGGGCTGACATCTGGACAGATGATGTGTTTCTCCTCAAGGAGCACATTCAGGACACACAATTTGGCATTGAAAACCACCACTTTGCACTGTTGTTCTTGGTTGTGTCTGTATTTCACAAGATCAGGCTGCACCACATTGCAAAACTGAGCACGCTGCAATTACAGACTGGCAACAGTCGAAAAAAGCTCAGCAAGACAATACTTTTTAAAGGGTTCTAGCCTAGATTCAATTATTATATAATATAATATATTGTGTGAAATTATATATTGTGTCAATTGCACTGCATAGATGTGAAAATGTTATGAGCATGATTGTATATTATGTCAAATTGTACAAATGTACAAAAAAAAAAATATATATATATATATATATATATATATATATATATATTATATAATATGAATATATTATATCTATATATATTTTATATTACAGTTCAACTATTGAGATGTGTATGCATATATTGAGATGTGTATATTTTTACTGCTATAGAAATATATAGCTTTTTTTGGTAATGTTGATTTGTGAAATAAATGTGTATTGCCAATTGCACTGTTCAAGGTTTCTTAATGCACATACTTGAAAAGGAACTATTAAACTATGAAAAACACACTGACTGCCAGTTTCTCACTATTTGATGTATGCTCTTTCTCTTAATGATGGTCAATATGTAGTAACTAAAGAAGCACTATTTCGATAGTTTATAGATCTTGTCAGTGTTTTCAAAGTGCACGGGCTGTGCAAGAAAAGTGAGCGTATATCATAGACCCATGCACATGTATGACTGGCGATTTAACTAGCGAGATTCAAAGAAACGTAGAGGCAAATCTTTTTCACACACTTCACGTAGAGCATAAACCCTTGAATACTCCATGAAATTGGTTGCGAAATGTAAAAGGTTATCGTGATTTTTATCCAGATAAACCGCAGCTCCTGGCAACTTGCGCTTGTTTGACACGTCTGACAGACCTCTGGCTTCAGAGAGCTCCCGTAACAATATGGCGGCGACGCGTTTCACAGAGGCAACGGGCTGAAGCAGTGGAGGCGGCGTCTACCTATATGATGTCTATGGTCTTGGCCCCATAACGCGGAAGCAAATCGCTCCTGTATGTTACCCTGCGCCACTGAGCAGTTTGTATAGGAATGAATGGGCGGCCATTTTCCAGTCCGTGGTCCATCCTTTATTATGTCCATGATTGAAATGCATGTGCCGTGTTCCAATACCCGTACTGTCCGCACTTACTAGCAAAAATTTGAGTACACAGTACGTTCCAATTCAGATCCGGCGAAAATAAGTATACTTCAAGGACCCGGATGCCGTACTCAAAACGGGCTAATCGTGAAGTGTGGATCGAAGGACACTCCCCGTACTCAACGGCAGCCATCTTAGCTACGTAGCGGAAGAGGCGGAGCCAGGCTGAGCCAAAGTCGGCGCATTTTCCACATAGCCTGCATTAATAGAGTCATTTTGTAGTTTTTATAGCTTTTTATAGCTGCTAGGCGTAAAGAGTTCACCGTTCAAAGCGGGATGTTTATTGCGGGGGAGGAGCCACGGCGGCAGTCGTGATCGTCATTTCCGGCAAGTGCACCACAGAGTACTCGATTTGGAACAGCACTCACATCTAAAAAATGAGTGTACTCAAGTGAGTACGGATAGTGCAGATAGTGTACTTCCTTTAAGTATACTCATGGAAGTACGGGTATTGGAACACGGCAATGGACATAATAAAGGATGGACCACGGACTGGAAAATGGCCGCCCATTCATTCCTATACAAACTGCTCAGTGGCGCAGGGTAACATACAGGAGCGATTTGCTTCCGCGTTATGGGGCCAAGACACGTGGCCTAGTCCGTGACGTACCGGATGCAGAAATATAGAACTGATACCGTAATGCACCGCTTCTTTGTCTTTGGATCTTTTGAATAAATGGATCAATACATGATGAATCACAATGATCGCAAGCAGAGGACCGTGAGAGTTATTGAGCAGCAGATGAACCAGTCCAAAAATCTGACACGTTAACGGAGCACTGAACTAGGCCCTCTCGGATGCCATTTGTTTCGCTACGACTCCTTTCAGCTGCACACCCCTCTTCCCCAGCGAGATAACGGCTAATAAAACGCTTGAGGTGGCGTTTTGGAAAGAAAAAACGTAAATTTTTTTAGGACATGGCATGAAGGTAATTATGAGCCTTTGATTGATATCCAGACATTTTTTGCGGAGACACAATCCTGTTCCCCACTTGTATTGGAGTGGACGGCGATATCTACTTCTGGGCCACATGAAATGACGGACCCCCGTCCACAGCCAGCTTAAACAGCTGCAATACCAGGCTTGGCCTCTGAGCACTGGTGGATTGCGGAAGTATGCGCCGGTCCTGGGGGCCTGTTGAAATGAAACGTTTGTGCAGGCGATAGCCGCTAGTGTTAGCCACGGGGCCGAACCGGCAGTGCCGTGGTTAACCCTGTAAATGCCAGTGTGTGTCATGTTTGATCCTCATTCATAATTGAATGATGTCATGATTGTTTAAGTTAAAAACATGATTGTTGAGTGAACTTATATGTTACAGATAAATTAGCTAAAATGATTATGATGTAATTATATTATTATGGTGACATTATTTAAATTAAGTAAATGTAAAATATTTAAAATCTAATATTAACTTAATAAAAACCCTAAATACATTAATAATGATAACAGTGGGAGAATTTATTTTGCACTTTGTTTAATTTA
Source organism: Gadus morhua (assembly GCF_902167405.1). Taxonomy (NCBI): domain Eukaryota; kingdom Metazoa; phylum Chordata; class Actinopteri; order Gadiformes; family Gadidae; genus Gadus; species Gadus morhua. The sequence goes on from NC_044063.1 coordinate 34,134,387, forward strand.
AGAGGAAAAAGGCAATAATTAAAAAAATATATTTTCCAGAACATTGTCAAAACAACCTTTTTCATGTTTATTGTTTCGAAAGGTTTTTCACTTAACTACTTACTTGCAAACGACCTACTTACCTGAAACCTTAAAATCACAAAATAAAAGAAGATAAAGAGGAAAAGAAAAAGTGTGGTTATTGAGTGAAGCCCAGCAACTCTGCGTAGATATCCAACTCCTTCAAGTGGAGACTGCACAAAGAAAGGGAGTACCTTGACAATGCTCGACGAGGTGTCCATAATCAGGAATTAATGGACGACGCGGAGGCCTTAGAACAGTCAGTGGAGGAGGATTGCCTCCGCAAAGTCCATCAATGCCTGATTATGGACACCTTGAAGGGTATCATCACGCTTGTACCATGGTCACTTGCCAAAGAAAATTAATTAAGACCATTCATTTATATTTTCATGCATTTTACAAAATCAAAAAATATATTTTTTCTCAAGCCAAAATATTGTTTCCCTGGTAACGCTTGAGGGTTTGACTTCTACCTGGAACAATCATTACCTTCCTGTAATGTTCGTATGCAACAGAAACGTTGTTCACTCCTCCAGTAAATAGGACGGACCTTAGATATGTTACGTATTTTAAGCACATAAGCTGACCCCACATAGCCATTAGGAAGCAGGAACGAACACACAAGCTGCATTACCCTCACATAGCCACTAGCAAGCAGGATCGAACGCTTAAGCTGCAATAACTACTCCAGCCACAGATAGCAGCACCTTTAGACAGGTGAGGATGGCGGAGCCATTACGTCACACCGGCCACGCCCACTTCACATAGGCCACGCCCACTTGACCCTATCAATCTCGACAGAGAGATTGGAGGGGGGAGATCAATAGGTGCAGAGCGGAGAGAACCGGGCTTGAAGCAATCACGGTATTTCTCTCACACGCGTTAGATACAATTCCCTCCCTTAAGCTTCATAGTAACCATACCGAAACATGCCTACTTTAACAAATAAAGTGAGTTAAAAGCGACCAAGGATTGGACCACTTTCTTCAAGAAATAACGCATCAATTGGAGACCCTGACGTTTGGAAGAAAGTCCCGAGGTAAGAGGCTGGGAGATTCCCGGCGGGCGCAACGCTAAACAACTCTTCCACAGGCCACACACGTATAAGGTAAGCAGAACCCATTGTCTTAAAGATTGAATCTGCAATAGGAACATTTAGGTGTAAAGGTGCGAACACACCAAGCGCGTACCTCGCGTACCATGTACGCGCGTAACGCAGCTATAATGTTGCTTGACCATTTTGTGTCAAAAATGGTCAGATACGCGCGTACGCATACGCGCGTAGATGAGACCGCCCAAAACCCCCCCCCCCCAGCCTGTGGCTGCGCTGGATTTAGGAGTCCGAGGAAGGAAACCCAAACGCCGCCGTGTTTGGGTGGATGATAGAGCTTGGATCGGGTTAGATTAAATAATCTCGGATATAAATAACAATAATCGGGTTAAATAACTTCACATGGTGTGTCTGGTGTGTTTCCAGCATTCGTAGTGTTGATCAGCAGATATATAGTCCGCCAAGACGTTGAGGTTGCTTAGTAACCAGAGACTCTGTCCATGCAAGTGAACGGAGCGTTCCCTCTTCGTCATAACTATCAAACCAAACATCCTTCACATTCACCGAGCGAACATTATGAAAGTAAAATGCACATTTCTCGCTAAAAATGTTTCCATAAAAGCATTTAATGGCGTAACTATGTTACTATTTCCACACAGAATAAAGAAAGATGTCGGCCGTATGCTTCTGTCCAAGCTCACTACTCTCTGCCAGTGACGTCGGGTCAAGCTCAACGCTGATTGGCTATTGCGGCGCGTATGAGCGTAAAAAGTTCAATTTTTTGAACTCCTCGCGTACGCGTGTATATGTACGCGCGTATATATACGCGCCTCATACGCCCCTAACGCGAGTAAAATGTTGCTTATACGCATGTAACGCGTGTACGCGTCTCATACGCGCGTAAACCAATGGTTCCCTATGGAAAAAATGGCGATTTTATACGCGAGATACGCGTCTGGTGTGGCCGCACCTTAAGAGTTTGTTTTAGCCACCGTCCGGTCGTGCTGCTCCGGAGGCCTAGACCTCGAATTAAAAAGCATAACAAGACGGTCGCAGAGAACGCTGAAGGAGATTTAATTGGAATAATCATATAGAGGAGGCTAAGGGCTGGAATTGTATTAGTGGGAATGTTGATAGACGGTATCCATCCCATATAGGCCTTGGCCAGGCCTAATGTTTGTACCGTACGGAGACGTATTACAGCGGTTTATTTGTTATTTGTTGATACCCATTAGGAGACATTAATTCTGGATCATGGTTAGATAGTGAGGAGACGGATTACTCACATGTGTATTGTTATAACCGACTATTTGGGTTGATCGCCGTTACGGAGCGGTGCAGCTGGTTGGAATAGTCTATTACTTTATTAATCGGTTGCATATTCTCCCGTTGGCTTGGGATTAGTTTCCCTGGAGGCGGTTAGACATGCTATATCGTCGATACGGGTGCGTATGATATGTTATATCGGTGCTCCCAGCACGGAAGCTGTGCGTGAGTTGCAGCGTCTTTTTCTAAGTCATCTTGTTTCCGTAGGTGAGGTGGAAGACTGCGTGTTTGACCCACTTGCATTGCAAGCCTAACTGACCCACCGTGGACATAAACACTAACTGTCTTCTTTTCTTTCCTACAATAATCCAATACGATGTGTTTGTCTCCGTGTTAACTTGGACAATTTGCAGCTTACTTTTGTTTAAGTCTACAGGTATTGAGTGAAGCACCGTGGTTTCTGTGTTTAAAGGGACCACGCTATTTCTATAGCACTGATCACTTTGTTTAAAGCAACAGTGCCATTTCATAAACTGCATGCTTGTGGCGCTGTTCTGTAGGTCGATAGACGCCATCTTGTTTTTTGTAAGGGCCACATGGTCTTATTGCAGCATTGTTCGAAGAAAATAGTCCAATCCCGGGTTGCTTTTAACTCACTTTATTTGTTATAAAGTAGGCATGTTTCGGTATGGTAACTATGAAGCTTAAAGGGCATGGTGCAGGTTTCTATTTTCTTCTTTTCTGGCAATTTTCTAGTTGGTAATAAACATTTAAACAATTATCCATTGTATTTGATGTTGTAGGGTATCACAAAATATAAATATAAGGAAAAGTAGGTGATATATTAGTGGTTATTAGCCACAGGTTAGCGATGATTCTTATTTCTCCCACAATGCATTGCATGACGTCACGTAAGGTACTCCGCTTTTGGACGACAGCCGAAGCCGCTAGTGAGAGAGTGACAGTGTCAGATTAGTAAATACATAAAGATAGATAGATAGATAGATAGATAGATAGATAGATAGATAGATAGATAGAATAACATAACATAACATAACATCGATAGATAGTGAGGGATAGCATAGCATAACATAACATCGATAGATAGTGAGGGATAGCATAGCATAACATAACATCGATAGATAGTGAGGGATAGCATAACATAACATGAGAGAGAGAGAGAGAGAGAGAGAGAGAGAGAGAGAGAGAGAGAGAGAGAGAGAGAGAGAGAGAGGATAAGTAGATAGATAAAATGGTTTTCTACTGTATTTGTGGCGGGTGCAACAACTCCAGCAAAAGTGGACATAGGGTCCATTGCTTCCCCAAAGACAAAGGGATTCTCCGAAGCTGGGTGCAATTTGTATTGCACCCAGCATTCATAGTTTAAAGTATTCATAGTTTACCCACCTCTTATTTCACCACTACATCCTTGCATTTATTTTTTATATGCTTATATACTATACTTTATACTAATATACTTTTTTATATTTGTTTTCGCAAGATGTTGACAGACGCCTCACTGCAGGAGACAGTGTACTGTGGAGAGTGTCGATACTGGGGATCAGCCCTTGCCCTCCTCCACTTCTGACGCTGGGACACAATGTTATTTGAAGCCCCCCCGATGGTCTCACGGTAAATCTTTGGTATTTTAAGGGGTAGATATTATGCCTAAAACATTGCAAGTAGGACATTTCCATACACATTGATGAAATTAATACATAGCCTACACCAAAACATAGCCGCTTAGATTTGCCATGATTGTCATATGTTTGGGTATGTTTACTGCCTCTGCCACAGCTGTGCAGGTTAACCTGAAGCCCAAGATGGTTAGCGTGGGTGGTTTTTTTCTCCTTAGGTTGCCAAATGGGTGAGAGAGGAGCTGATCCCTGAAGGGACACAGCATTATTTTGACGTGTGGCACATTGCCAAAAGTATGTATCCATTGTTGTAACCTTGAAGCAGGTTTTGTTAGTGCATATCAATTAATACCATTTGTTCTAAAACAGGTCTGGGGAAGGCATTGGATGCAGCATCCAAAGAGTGTGACCAACTACAGTTGTGGAGGCCAGCTATAGTGAATCACCTCTATTTGACCGCAGCCTCAACCCCAGATGGCAACCCAGCGGTCATGGAGGCCAAATGGAGAAGTTTAGTGAACCACATCCAGGACATCCATGACCATGACACCCCTGCCTTCTCCAGTTGTGCCCATGGCCCTCTAGACGGAGATCAGCGCAACAAAGAGTGGCTGGACCCAGGTACAGTACTGGTATTATGCACGCTCTATATAGTTTTGTTTAATTTGCTGTCTTTGAGTAATTGTCTGGATGCTTTGACATGTGACCTTTGTGATGAAATTATTTTTTCATTCCCTGGCAATCTCATAACATTCTGTTTATGTTTGCTATAATTCATATGCAGGACAATTTCACGTGTGTTTCCATTTAAAAAAGGAATTCTGTCTGTCTATCTATCTTCCTGTCTATTTGTACGTTTTCCGTCAGTGTGTCTGTCTGCCTCCCTGCCTACCTGTCTTTGTCTTTGCAGGCTCATTGGCAGCAGTCAAGTTGGAGAACATAATGATGAGGGCTGCCTTACTGAAAGATGTTCGTCAGCTGTCTCCACAGCACCAGACCTTCTCCCTTGAGGCTTACCACTCCCTCATCTTGCACTTCGCGCCCAAGCACACAGGGTTTTCATACCTTGGGATGTATAGCAGGTCAGTGCTATCCAATGGAATAACACTGCAAATTATTATGCCTTTTATAGTAATAATAGTACCTATTAACATGCCTATTGTAGTATTTTGTCACACATACACCAGTTTCAAAGGTTTTCTCAAATGTGTTATTTCGTAGGCTTCTCTTAGCGGCGCTGCATTATAATCACAATACCAATCGCGAGACAGCACGGAGAAGTGACGGGACGGAGAAGTACTGGGTGCGGTATCCGCGCTTCAGAAAAGGTGCCCATTTGGTGCGTCCCATCAAAGAGGCAGCCTCATACGGTAAGCAGTGTCATGCAGTTCTATCATATTTTGAGATGGCGCAAGAGACATCGGTGATCAGTGACAATGATCTTTATAAAGTAATATTATTATTATTATTATAATTAATATTATTATTATTATGTCTGCAGGTTATGCAACATCATTGATGAAGGCCCTTCGGGAGAGCTACGCCAATTCACCCGCGGTTCTTCGAGAGATTAGCGCCAATTTGTCCTCCGATGCACCCGCCCCCATCGCCAAATCCTTCGAACAGATTCCTAAGGAGGAGGCCGTCAGCCTCTACCTAGCCCGGCAGTCACGCTTCAAGAAAACCTAATTTCACATTATTATTTCTTTCCACGGACAAGTCCAATGATTTAGTTGTTATTATTTGCATGAAATTTCTTTGTATGTAATTCAAAATAATTTGGCAATCATTTTACCTGGGCCTTGTCAGCCTCTGTGTGCGGTGTTGTCTGGGCTCACTGTGTGTCTGCTTGATGTGCTTTTGCATGTATCACTGCATGTATGCATGCATGAAATAGTATGTGTGTGTGAGAGAAAGAGAACCAGCAACTGACCCTCGGGTATGACCACACTATTGCAGAATTAATTAGAATTAAACATTGCGGGTCTAGCCCTTCATCAGTGTTCCTTGTATGTTTTGTGCCTTACCATTTTTTTACATAGATTTAATTCCAACCTTTGTCTTTGTTCAGTAACCATTACAAGCAATGCCAATAACTTTTTTTATCCAAAATGCATGTGTTCTGTGTACTTTATAACATTTTAAGGGCAATTGAATGATCACAACAGAATAAGAATAACAATTATTTTTATTCATTTTCCTCCAAACAAGGCCATTGAAAGCCCTGATAGGTCTGGTCACCATTCTAGAATTGCTGTCTGATGGTTGAAACCACACAAGAGGGTAGAGGCTTCCTTATACTCTTCCCTAAAATGCCATGAGCCCAGCGTATAGCCTGCCTGTACGCAGTGTACCGGTATTGCCTAGGGATAAGTAGGAAAGATTCTTAAGTTTAAAACTCTCTAAGTAGGTTGGAAACGTAATTTTAAGCCTGTTTCTTATGCATGTTTATTGTGTATGCAACACATCTCCTGTCACCTATAACTGTTGGTTCAAAGGACTCGGTGTAAAAAGATTTGTAAAGTAAACCTAAATTATGAACATACTCGTGTGTGCTGGCTTGAAGGGGACCATGATCCTGCCATGATCCAGTGTGAGTATGCTATTTTTAACACAAACGGATTCAGGCAGCATGCCTCAAATCCAGGATGCTGCGTTAGGCACGTTACATCTGCTGGCCGCGGGGTGAGCTCCTCGACCAGCGACCAAAACGCGCTCACCTCCCTACAACACAAGCTCTCCACCACAGTTTCCACGGGACTACACCGCCCACACAGACACCTGCCAAACACAGCGACACAGACACGCTTACTACTATCAATCACGAGGAAAACTAGTTAGCACTATCAAAAATAATTACACTGAAGACATGACCAGCCTACTCGGCGTCGGCTACGTTTGCAAACAACATTTTCACCGGAGAAAGGTAAAAGCTTAGAAATAAACACTAGGGGTTCACAGGTGGGACTGTCAAGCTAGCCCATGTTTCAGAGCTGCAAACTTGTCGCTTTTCGGCGACAATCGCCGTTTTCTTGGTCAATTTGGTCATTCACGTGAATCGTGTAGAACCGGAGAGTTTTGTTTTTGGGGGGGGGGGGGGGTCCAGAATAATAGAAAAATTATTGGATCGTTCTTATAATTGACATTTCTCTGGGCCAATCGGAATCTCAGCACTTGCTTCAGAATCTTTCTTATAATTGACATTTCTCTGGGCCAATCGGAATCTTGAAGCACACAGCGCCAACTGAGCTCGCCATTGGATGAGACGGTCGCCTACCCCTCATGCGCGCCAAACAACTCAAGAGAGCTTGCGAAACCCTCGTCCAGGGGGGTGTTCCACGAACGGAGGTTTAACAAACACTGAGTTAACGCTGAACTCTAGGTTGATTTACCCTGTGCCGACTAACCCAGAGTTTTCGGTTCCACAGCAGCGGTTATGCATTAGTTCAATCAACTCGGGGTTGGTTATCACAGGGTTGTGCGCGTCACCGCCAAACCTAAAAAGACGTGATGTATCTGGATCATGGAAACCCTGTTCGAAATGGCGAAACGGGCCTCTTATTTCAATGAAATGGAACTTCAGGTTCTCCTGGAGAGCTATGACGAGGAGAAGGACATTATCACAAGAAAAGGGAACGCTAAAGCCTCTGCAACCCGGAGAACCAAAGCCTGGCAGCGGATCGCTGACCGCGTAAATGCGTTAGTTACACCTCAAAAGCATGATCCTTAATATTTGAGCCATGAATATATAAATATCCCAGTTAAGCATTCTTAAAGATCCTACCACATAACCCCTTTCTTCTACAGAAATATGTACTCCGATGGCTTCCAAGCGGTCAGCGGATCAAGTATAGAAATGAAGTATAAAAAACATAAAAACTGGTAAGCTTTTGCCACCATCGTATTGGTATAAATTTAAATTAGCCATTTTTTTAAGCAAATCGTGAATAGGCCGACAGTCGGCAGACTGGATCTGGCCCTCAAATTGTCTTGACCCCGGTGGAGGAGCTGTTAATAAACATAAATTCAGGGCGCCCTGGCATGGAGGTGGTACCTGGAGGTACCTACCTCCTCAGAGAGTCAGGGGCCATACCCCACTGGTTGAATGTAGGTTTTTGTGTTTTCTTGTATTTTAGATTTTTTTTGCCTTCGAAGTAACACATGCAAACCATGTGCTTGCCACAGCGCATACTATTCCAAATGTTTCTTTTTTTGGTAACTGGGTAGAAAACCTAAAAGTGACAATTCATCAACTTCAAAGAATAATAATTATTTTTTGTCTCTAAAAATGTTGACAGTTGTAAATAAAATATTTTTTATAAGCCTTAAGGATGTTTTGACATTGATTTTTGATAAAGAGTTTTGTTAAGTCACGCTTAGAGTAGTGTCATTTGTATATTACAATAAAAAAAAAATCCCCCCGTGACACTGTCACCTTTTTTCCTCTGAGGAGTTTGCAGGTCTGATGTTTAGAAGAAATAGAAGGCATAATATGCCTTCTATTTCTAGATCTTCTGACTAAGTTTAGGGTACTTATCTGAGCCAACGACATAATCAGTCTCATCCCCCTCAGACGCCATAGTGCTATTTCTAGTATGCGTCTACCTCACGTGACGTCATCGCTGAATTGCGTAAAAAATAACCGTTACTAACCAAAAACGACAAAAACTGGACTTTATCACCATTTTGGAGACATTTCAAACTTTATATACATATTTTGAGTGCTTTATGTACCCATCAATCGAAACTTCCGGTTAGCCTGCACCATGGGCTTTAAGGGAGGGAATTGTATCTAACGCGTGGAGAGGAAAATACCGTGATCTACTTCAAGCCCCCGGGCTTAGGCCCGGTGGCTCTCTGCCGTCTACCTATTGATCTCTGGCCTCTTCACTTGACGTCCTCCGATAGAGGACGTCAAGTGGGCGTGGCCTATGCAGTGGGCGTGGCCGGGGTGACGTAATGGCTTCAGCTTCTTCACCTATCTAAAGGTGCTGCCTTCTGTGGAGGGAGCAGCCTTCAATAAGGTCTTGCTCCCCTTGCGGCTATGTGAGGGTAATGCAGCTTCTTAAAATACTTAACAATCCCTCCTTGGTCATCTCAGATGACCATACAATAATATTTTAAATCATAAACACCATTTACCACACCGAAATCATAGTCAAAGTAGGATAAATGATCAGAACCACCAACCGAGTGGGAAGAACTCCATATTAGAGTAAAAACCACCACGGGTTACCATAACACTGTAACGGCATTCGCCCTGATGGGTCTCATAGGTAATACAAGTCATATTAACAATACAACAATGAACATATATCCTGGTTATCATACAATCATATGGTCAAACAGCACACAAACAAAAGTATCCATAGAAATCCTAAGCTAATACTTTTTGGTTATGTGCAACAAGGTCATACAATTTTCAACATGTGCAAAAGTAAAGTACAAAATTAGTAGTCATAATAAAAATGTAAAAAAAAATTCAAGATTATTGATAGGCTAGCATGGATTTGGGTGGTTCAGGTGATCTTCGTGTATTGGTGCGCTGTTGCATGTGGGTGGTTTTGGACGTTGTTATTATCGCAGCCATTGTTTCTTCTGTCGCCGTCGGGGCCTGTAATTCATGAACCCAAGACTCGTCCCTCCTTGTCAAGGGCTCAGCTCACAGAGAGGTTACTTTTACATCATGGGAGCCTCCTTCAGGCGTTCAATCGTCGTCGTGTCAGCAACAGGAAATCTGTAAACAACCGTCTCAAAGAAGATCAACAGTACCATTATCAATGCAGCGATACAGAAATAACGGGTTGCACTCGCAACCAAACAATACTATATAATAACAAACACAACCCGTCTTGGTGGTTCAATAATTAGTTATTCAAGTAAATCCAGGATATTGATTATTTTAGACACAGGTGCTTCTACTAGAATAGTATAGGTGTTGACTATTCTACATATTACAGCTGGATAGGGTCGGGCCCCTCAGGTGATGTATCGTTCACTTTCATCAGATCATATCTGATCCCCATGTAAGCCTGAATGGCACTTGGCGCTTCTGTAGCGCTCACTGCTGTGGTGATCAGCAGATGCAGTAGCCCTCGTGCGCAGGGAATACAACGGCAGCCGGTGACAATTAACACGGTCTCTGCCATTATTCCCGTGACGGGCACTTACTGGATCATGCCTTTCCACCTCCCAAACATATTCTCCATCCATCCTGTGAAAGGGTCATTAATGCCGGAGTTCTCTGCCAATTCGAAGCTGAGGGATTGTAATCATGCCAGGGCCCTGGTCACCAACCCATCCGGGGCTGTGTTATTGGGGATAAAAGTACAACATGTTCATGTTGTGCCTATCATTGCATACACCCCTCCTTGCTCTGTCAATAACATATCCATACCTTATATATTCCTTTAACCTTTTTCGTGGAGAACTTTACGAACTGTTGCTGATTATGATATATGTTATTTATCCAAACAATATTTTTCTAATGGTGGACAACCAAAACAGAACTGATTGAAATCCTGCTGTTATTTGATCTCCTCATGTGACTGTTAGTCCTTGCTCGGCGGTGGTAGTTTGTAGGCTCCGGGTGTGTCTGCATCTGGTTCTGGAACTTTTGTTTCTATTGTAGAAATACAAACTCATGTACAGCAGTTAGTTGTTCAAAAACATATTTCCTTTAATTCTAATTTTAATTGTTTTACAGTATCTACTTTGATTTAATTTCACACTACATCCCTCCTTGCGCATTGCTTCAGCCATGCGCATTGAATGACAACCAAACCTAACAATGCCGTAGTGCAACCAAGTTGAAGTTCCTTTCCTTAATAATCTGTATATAAACCAATCTATTGTAAAGAGAAATGAAAACCAGTATACAAAACCAAAGGTCGATATTGGTGGGTCTATGCAGCCGTCTTGAGACCACACTGTTCTCAAATGCACTAAACCTTAAACGATACATGAGTCAGTATACCTATGTGTCGCAACTTATCAGAATTAAAAAATCTATCATACTATGAAACGCTGACGTTGTATCAAAGCGTTACAGCAGCAGCAGTGGCATTTGAAAGGTGAGCCCACTACTTCTGAATCTAAATTGAGAACCCTAGCATATAGGTTTCCTTCCCAGCAGATGTATCGCTAATCCATTTCTTATCTATAACCAAAAAGATGTAAAAGGGAAATAACAATGTTTAAATTTGCATGTTCAATATCACTTCTGTGTTAACCATATCTCATAATAACAGTTACCTTCATCATACTACCCGATTTTCCTACACTAACTATGTATATTGGATGACCTAATCTTCATTTATTCTACCTATTGCTCGCATTTGATGTTGTCCACACTTTGATTCACTCCTATGTACATCGCATACCACATCAAACGTGCATACGCCTTATTCTCTGCACAACATCCTATTGCGCCACCTTTTGCATACCACATCAAACGTGCATATGTCTTAGCAAAGTGAAGTAAAGTAAAACCCAGTTTTATCTTTACTTATTTTATAGCTATACATGTCCCGGACACGTCCATTACTATTTCCAAAACAGTTTTTTTAGCTACGCAGGTCCCAGACCTAACTATACCATTACATGAACAGTATTTATTATTATAATTATCTAGTTTTTTGTTGGTCAACATCAAATCGATACATTAATTCAACCTTCTGACTTACTGACTTACTTGATTTCTCCCCGTGTGAGCCCGTGATTGAAAACTCTCCCGGAGCCTCCCCATGAGCTCCACCGTCACCACTCCCTGTGTGAGCCCGCGATTGTCAACTCTCCCGGAGCCTCCCATTGAGCTCCACCGTCACCACTCCAGAACACTGCAGGAACGAGTCGGTTGACGCGTGGTGAATTTTGAGCTAGGTCAATCAAAACCGTCTCAACTAGGTAGTCATAGAGTCATCCAAACTCAGAACAATTATGCACATCTGGGTATTAAATATATGGTGATAATTTATAAACAAAACAAAAACTGAACCTAAAAGAAAAATTCAGAAGTTATCGGTTGAAACAAATAATTACAATAGTAATTGTAATTGAACTACAGCAGTTGAGCTAACTCCCGCCTTGTGCACCGGTTAAAACCATGTGCATCATTTATTAATTAAACATATTATTTTAGCAGTTGAACCCCGTGTCTATTTGAACCATCCTGGTTCTCTAATATCCATGTGCATGACGCAACCAGTGTCTATTGCACTCCTGTTTTGATACACAAAACGCATGAAAACAGACAGAAGGGCCCAGCAACTTTGAAAAACATTAATGTCTGTGAGTGTTAGGCATTCGTTACTGCATATACTGCTATTTCCTGAAGAGAGAGACAGAGAATATTAAGATTGGCATAGTTTGTAGTAATGTAAACAATTAAAATGATGAATTCCGGGCATCCATCACTGGTTGGGTTGAAAAGGCCTGAAGAGAAAGAACCAATTTAGTACAAATGTTAACATTTACAGATCGTTTAAAGTGGAAAGGAAGCAATCAAATAAAACATGTCTATAGCACTAGTTAAATATTTAAATATACCATAAATACAAATAAAGTCGGAAATATGTCCCGTTATTCAGAATGAAGCACAAACACGTTGCATTAATTACAATGTTTTCAGCCTGTGCGCCGCCATCTCTGTTTTCAGAATACGATGACGTCACGAGAATGGTTGGTATTAACATTCTATGTTGTTTACATAGCGGCTCATAGCCTCACAGGTAGCTTACTGCCTCAACAAAATGGATATGGACGAATTGGATAGACCCACCAATGAGGGCAGGCATCCAATTGCCTATGCTTTTGAGCCAGTAAGAGAAGTCGGAGTTTTAGTGCCCCCAACAGAGCCTGACTATGGAGGAGAAATAGATGAAGGAGAGAGAGATGTATCTGAGCGCACAGGAAACAATCGGTGGTGCTTGTGTGGGGTTTGTGTCCCTATGTCCACTGACATGGAGAGTGTCTGCTGCCATGAAATGAACCTGTAGTAATGCAGTGTAAGATATGTATATATATTGCACATTATATATTATTACATTATTATATTTTTTATATATATATATATATAATAATTATTATAATATAATAAGATAAGAAAAGTAAAGTACACGGGTGCAGCAGCTGGGCTCCACGCTGCCTTACAGTTCGTTAATTTCATGATACAAGTAATTGTCGTGCCATTTGGGTGTGCACGTGAATATGCGAAAATAGTGCAACCGACGGTGTTTGCAAATGGATTATTTCCGATAACAATGGATTATTTTGGCGATGGATTAGAAATTATCAAGAGCATGGAGCGAGCTAGTCTGCAAACAAGACAATCTTCAAACAGTGAGTGTACTTGTACTAATTTATCTGTTTCTCTAGTAGTAGAAGCTAAGTGTACCTCTCGTTCCTCTGCCTGGCAAGCACGTTTCTGCGCTCTTTCGCTGCGCATAAGAGCAGCGCCCGGGTCCGATCTGACGGGTATGTCCGTGTCTCCAGCACTATATCCACTAAAATTAAAAATAGTTGGCACAGCATCTGGCTTCAGGCGATTGGTGGGACGGCGAACAAATCTCCCATCTTCAGAAAAAGCTCCCTCTTCGATGTAATCAGCCTCTATAAAGTGGTCGCTACATACTCTCTGCCCTGGTCCCATTGGGGGGCTGAGGCGTTTCAATGCAGCTAACCATCTTCGGAGCACTTCAGGCTTCTTGACGGGAATTACATGGAAATGAACTATTCTACCGCTCTCCTTTAACCGATAAAATTCGTTTGAACAGCCAGGGGCAATACAAAAGGACCCCCCTGTTCTTCTTCCAATATCCGACATGTTTATTTTAAAGAGCCAACCATTCTGATGACGTAGCGCCTGCGTTTTTAAAACATGGCTGCGCCCTAGAGGCGAAAGTCGTTATAAACATGTCATTTTACGGTGAAACTACTTGAATTTCAGTATTGATGAAAATCCATGTGTTTCCAAAAATGAAAAAACAAACAAAAAATTGACACAGTTCTCAGTGCTTCATTTCCACTTTAAACTATTAATGTTGGTGAATCAAAAAACATTGATTACAACCTACACAAATATTTGCGTGTTTTGGCGATATCAACTAGGGACTGGCTCCCTGTATTTTCAGCACCCAGTCACAGAGACCCCCAAATATACAAACACATATACTAAATTGACATTCTGCTTCCAACACATGACTAGGTGTTAGGGGTGGGAGGGGGCAAGGGGGAGAAAGAACAATAAGAAAAGACTTCGATTTAACTGACAATAGGAAGGGGATTAGCCTCCTTCTTTAAGCAATATGAATAAGGAAGGGTAGGGGAAGAGAGTGTTTGAAGGTAGATTCATGAAGGGGGTGCGGAGGGGGGGGAGTGGGGTGTTGGACAGGATCTTAAGAGGGAGATGAAAAGGTTTCAAGGGGAGGGAGGCGTTTGAGGGGTGGGGTGGGGGGGTACTCGTGTGTAGGGGGCCTGGAGGGGGGGCGGTGGGGACTTTACGAGCGTAGGGGGTCAGGGGGTCTTTTACCTTAATAATTCATCGTCTTTAATAACAAAATACCAACAGACTTGAATGTAAAATGTAAGCATGGGTGGTATTAGTTAGGCGGATCGGCAGATAAGATGGTATTCACTCCGAACGTCCTCAATGGAGCTACTGCTTAGGAACACAGATCGTGCCGGCCTCAGGAAAGGTCAGAAGAATCTGAGAAGTTAAAGATAACTCTTGTTAATATACTATTTTGGCCCGATCTATACAGAGACCGATAATGGAGGACTTCACCTCTGAACCAGTACCAAGAACGATTTAACGACGAGTGCTCAAAACAACTCAAGTGTAAAGAAGGGGGGAGGGAGGGCCTTCAGTGTTCCTTGCAACCGTTGATCTACACGTGTTGTTATGCTAGGCCTCTGGAGCAGCACGATCGGACGGTGGCTAAAACAAACTTACACCTAAATGTTCTTATAACCAATCCTATTTCAGATTTAATCTTTAAGACAATGAGTTCTACTTACCTCAGACGTGTGTGGCCTGTTGAAGTTGTTTTAGCGTCGCGCCCGCCAGGATTCTCGGGACTTTCTTCCAAACGTCGTGGTCACCAAATTATTGCAGCATTCTAGAAAATAGTCCAATCCCGGGTTGCTTTTAACTCACTTCATTTGTTATAAAGTAGGCATGTTTCGGTATGGTAAACTATGAAGCTTAAGGGAGGGAATTGTATCTAACGCGTGGAGAGGAAAATACCGTGATCTACTTCAAGCCTCCGGGCTCAGGCCCGATGGCTCTCTGCCGTCTACCTATTGAACTCTGGCCTGTTCACTTGACGTCCTCCGATAGAGGACGTCAAGTGGGCGTGGCCTATGCAGTGGGCGTGGCCGGGGTGACGTAATGGCTTCGGCTTCTTCACCTATCTAAAGGTGCTGCCTTCTGTGGAGGGAGCAGCCTTCAATAAGGTCTTGCTCCCCTTGTGGCTATGTGAGGGTAATGCAGCTTCTTAAAATACTTAACAATACTAATGCTACTAGACCTCAGTGCTGCATTCGACACTGTAGACCATACAATACTTTTGGACAGTTTAGAAAACTGGGTGGGGCTTTCAGGCAAAGTCTTAAATTGGTTCAGGTCCTACCTACAAAATAGGAAGCACTTTGTTTTCATTGGCGACTTTGTATCAGAATCAACCAACATGACATATGGAGTCCCACACGGTTCGATCTCAGGCCCCTCTTTATTCAAAATCGACATGGTCCCACTAGGGCAAATCATGCAAAATAACAATGTTGACCATCATTGCTATGCTGATGACAGGCAAATCTATGTATCACTATCACCAAATGACTATCAGCCCATAGATCTGCGGTGCCAGTGCATTGAGCAAGTGAAAGACTGGATGTGCCGAAATTTCCTTCAACTAAATGAGGACAAAACCGAGATAATTGTATTTGGTGCTGTTACGTATTTTAAGAACCTAAGCAACCCACACATAGACTAGTGGTGGATTCAATGATTCGTTTCCGTGACCCAGTTCGCGTGATTCAGTTCGCCACGAGGAGTCGTTCGCGAACGTTCGTTCGTTCAGTCGAGTTCCCGGTAGCACTAACTCCACTGAGTCTGACTGACTCAGCTGAGAACCGTGCAATGGGGTCCATTCCATGATGCGATTTACCGCTACCGAAAACCAGGCTGAACGAACATACGATTCGTGAACGACTCCTCCACGTTCAGTCGAGTTTCCGGTGAATCGATTCACCGGGAACTCGACTGAACGTGGAGGAGTCGTTCGCGATTCAGCCTAGTTTCCGGTAACGGTGAATCGCATCATGGAATGCACGCCATTGCACGGTTCTCAGTTGAGTCAGTCAGACTCAGTGGAGTTAGTGCTACCGGAAACTCGTTTGTTCGTTCAGTCGAGTTTCCGGTGAATCGAATGGTGAACGAGATGACCGAACGAACGAGAGAGACGAACCGGTTCAGTTCGTCCGTCCTAAAGACTCGGTCATTCGAACCGGTTTGCGAACGAACGAGCCAACAATAACATAGACCCTATGAAGCAGGACCAAACATATAAGCCGTAAATACTATACATAGCCACCAGGGGAGCGGGACATTACTGAAGGCTGCAATAATTAGTTTAGCCACAGAAGGCAGCACCACAGACAAGGGAGGAAGCGAGGGTAATACGTCACACCGGCTCCTCCCCCCCTCTTCCGGGTCTTGCGGACCAGACGATAACACTGCGAACACGGGGAGAGGTCTCCAGAATCTTCTTTGCAGCTATTAGACATACAAGCGTTAATGTTTTTGATCAGCTAGGAGACGCTCGACACGTGTTAAGATACGCTTCAACCTCCTTTTGCTTCATAGTCAGTTTACCATACCGAATTACTTTATCAATTAAAGTAACTGTTAAAAGCTATCCTTTGGATTTGATCACTTTCCTTGAAGAACTCTGCAATAGTGCTAAAACGGAAAGGCTTAAAGCAAGTAAGTAAGTATTTTTATTGTCTCACGAGAGAAATTTGCTTTGAGCAAACAGAGCGTCGGCGACACATGCTGTACATGAAGGTCTTACATAGACATGCATAAAACATGGCCTCACCCAAACACATGGCCTAACCCCCCCCCTGAAACTAGACCCCGAAGCCATTTGTTTTGAGAATAATGGCTGGCTGAGGAAGTTATTGGCTGGCTAGCCGGCTCAGCCAAAACCTAAATGGCTGCTGCAGCCGCCAAATTTTTCATGGCTACAAATAGCTGAAATTTTTCGTGTGTATGTCTCTAGGGCTTTGACTTTTGCCCAAAAATCATATTCGATGTTTGTTTGTTTATTAATATTCGAATATTTATTAATATTTTGACCATTAAATGCCTTCAGTAAGACCTGGATTGGGTTTTGCAAGGTTTGTTTACCGGTCTTACGTGATCCAACGGTTTATTAGGTTTCTAATAAATCGCTGTCTAATCAATACTTCATGTACATTCTGAGTTAAAGCCCTACTATGTGATGGAATTATTACTTGATGCAAATAATTCTAGCTGGCTCAGCCAAAGTTTATCAGATGGCGGCTTATTTTGGCTTATACAATTATTGGCTGGCGGCGGCTGAAATTCGAAATGGCGCAAATGGCGGCGCAAATGGCGGCGCCTGGCGGCGGCTTCAGGGTCTACTTGAAACCCATTCTAAAAAATATAGTATTGCATTATTGCCCCCCCAGTTATTGCACTTGTTCCATCACGGAAAGCTCCCTCCATTAAGTAGCTTAATTGATAGCGGTTTTAGGGAGAACTTTAATCTATTTAGCCTACAAAATGGGAGCCAGTATCGTTTGCCCAGAGGCAACAGCTCATACTCCATGTTTAGGACATGGGTTGGGTCTGTGGCTATCTTAGCACCTTGCTTCCTAACTGTGTCCTCAAAAATCTCCTTCAAGGAGGATGGGGGCTGGGTCCCCATTATTTTCCCTGCCCTCTTAACAAGGTTCTGGAGTTGTACTTTGGCTCTTACGGTAAGGTTACCGAACCATGTTGTGATGCCATAGCGTATTATGGACTCAATGGTTGCTCTATAAAACAACATCTTAATGTACTTATCCACACCATGGAGCCTTAGTCTACGCAAAAAATATAGCCGCTGACAGATCTTTGAACAAATATACTCCACATGAAAGCTCCACTGTAACTTGCAATCCAAAGTAATACCCAAGTATTTCAATTGAGTGACTTGCTTGACTACCTGTCCTTTAATGGACACAGGCTTATCACCCACACTCCTGGGATCAAAGACCATCTCTTTTGTCTTTGGCGCATTTAAGATAGGTTGTGACCGTCACAGCATGATACTATGCGCTGCACCTCTGTATGAAACACAGTTGTGTCTGAATGAGTATACAGAAGGCTCAATAGAGCTGTATCATCAGAAAACGTAATTACGTAATGTTCACTGTGCTGACTTTTACAGCTGTTAGTATATTATGTAAAAGGATTTGGAGAACTTGCGCATCCCTGTGGAGCTCCCATGTAGATATCCTTTACGCTAGAGAGTTGAATTGACCCTCACCTGTTGCTGCCTTCCAGTGAGGAAAGTAAAGTACCACATAATAACAAATGGGTTCACCTCCATTCGTTTTAGCTTTTTTAAGAGTATCTGGGGGAGAATCGTATTGAAAGCTGAACTAAAATCCATGAACAATAGTCTGGCATAGGCCTTGGGGTTTTCAGTATGTTTTAGAACAAGATGAGTTGCTGTGTTTAGAGCATCATCAGTGCCCCTGCCGCTCTGATGGCAAATTGGTAAGGATCTAGGAGATGTTTTACCTCATGCTTTAAAATGCCCACCATTATATGCTCAAAAACCTTCATTATTATCGAAGTCAGGGCCACAGGTCTAAAATCATTGTTATCCTTTGGGCAAGGTTTCTTAGGGACTGGAATAATAATAGGTTTCTTCCAGCTTTTTGGTGTCAATGAAAAGTTAAAAGAGAGGGCTCCAAGCTGGAGTTAACTCCTGGGAAAAAGATTTAAGGCGGATGGCAGAGATGTCATCCAGCCCACTAGCCTTTTCTATGTGTAGCCCCCTGAAAACCCTGGCAACCTCCTCTGGGTTTATTACAATTCTACTTACTGTAGTTCATCACATGTTACTGAGCTCAACACACTGTTACACTCCTCCAAAACCCCATTAGCATCACAATAAAATCGGAGATAAAAATCATTCAGCTCATTTGCTGTCTCCATTAGTGGTGGATTTAATGATTTTTTTCCGTGACCCAGTTCACGGGAGTCGTTCGCAAATCGTTCATTCGTTTGTTCGTTCAGTCGAGTTTCCGGTAGCACTAACTCCACTGAGTCTGACTGACTCAGATGAGAACCGTGCAATGGCGTGCATTCCATGATGCAATTTACCGCTACCGGAAACCAGGCTGAACGAACAAACGATTCGCGAACGACTCCTCCCAGCTCAGTCGAGTTTCCGGTGAATCGATTCACCGGGAACTCGACTGAACTGGGAGGAGTTGTTCGCGAATCAGCCTAGTTTCTGGTAGCGGTGAATCGCATCATGGAATGCACGCCATTGCACGGTTCTCAGCTGAGTCAGTCAGACTCAGTGGAGTAAGTGCTACCAGAAACTCGTTCGTTCGTTCAGTCGAGTTTCCGGTGAATCGAATGGTGAACGAGACGAATGAGAGAAACAAACCGGTTCGGTTCGTTCGTCCTAAAGGCTCGTTCATTCGAACCGGTTCGCGAACGAACGAGCCAACACTAGTCTCCATCTCATTTGAAACATGCAGTGCTTCCCCATTCTTAAAGTTCAAAATGTCTTTCACTGAATCCCAGAGCTGTTTACAGTTCTTGTTGGAGAAGGCCTCCCTAACGCACAGACTGTGCTGCTCCCGTGCATTCCTCAGCATCACCCGTAGCTCCTTTTGCGCAGATTTAAGTTCAATAACATTGTTACTCCTGAATGCCTGCTGCTTCCGTAGTAAACACTGTTTAATTTCAGGCGTGATGTAATCCTTGTTATTCGGGTATGATTTAATCGTTCCTTTTGTAGTCACGGTTTCAACACAGAAATCAATATAACCGGTGATGGCCTCAGCTATATTGTCTATGTCAGGGGTATTTAACTAAAATTCAAATAGGTCCAGTTAGAGAAAATGTCGTCAAGCAAAGGTCCGGAACATCATAATGTCTAATTTGCGGTATGATTCAGTGTGATATATAGTCAAGTAGCCTAGTAGTTGTATCAGCGTCTGCATGTAATCAACAACTGACTGTCAGATCAATATAGGAAGTACAATTCAAAAACATTTAGGCAATATTTATTGTCATTTTTATAAAATTATACAGATAATACTGAATATATGTATTATTTAAGGAGGTTCAACTGACTCAAATGAAACTAATCTAAAGGGCTGCATTCAAAATGGTGAAAATAAATATAATACTAATCTTAAAATAAAGATAAAATATATACTAAAGATAAAATATATAAAGTACAGCAGCAGCTTGAGTTTCTTTGTGAATATTTTAACAGTCTCAACCAATTTCAAAAACATATCTCAACACATCTTAACAATTGAACAGTTTTAGCTTCTCTTTCTTTCCCTCTTTTATCCATCTCCCCCACTTTCTGTTGTTCAGTGAGAGAACTGAGCTCTAGCTTGTCCTGCCAGGAGTTTAAATCTAGGCTGGAATGATGTCAGGGCCATTCTTATGCACATGTGCAGGTGCTCATTGGTGAGCCTGGATCGATATTTACTTTTAATTATGTTCATTGCAGAGAAAGCTGCCTCGCAGCTGTATGTGGAGCCAAACATGGTCAATGTGTACAGGGCTACTTTCCTCAGACCTGGGAAAGCTGTCTCAGAGACCATTTGGAGCCAGAAAGTGGCAGGGTCAATTATTCCAAACTGCTCTTTCAGCGCCACATCTGCTTGGAGATCAATCAGTTGCATCTGGAGAGGCCCAGCATTTTCCCATTTGAAGTGCTGTGTGACTTCCTTTGAGAACCCACTGACATCTGTGATTAGAAATGGGTTCTGAATGAACAAGGTGAGCTGCTGTCCAAAGCGGAAGCTGTAAAAACGATTGGAGAAGTTAAAAATCAGCTTATCGACAAAGTCAACAAAAGAAGAAACATCTCTCTGTCCCTGAACCTGTTCCTGCACTGCTGGGAAGTGTGCGCAGTCTCCCTGCAGGTCTTCCTTAAACACCTCAAGTTTCCTCTGAAAGGAGCGGACAGCTGTCATCAGTTCACAAATTGTATTGTCCTTGCCCTGTAGCTTCAAATTAAGTTCATTAAGGTGTGAAGTGATATCACCCAAAAAGGCCACATTATCCATCCTTTTCTCATCTTTTAAAAAGAGAGAAAACTCTGTTGCCTTCTGACTTCTTAGCTCTTCCAAGAAAGCTGCTACTTCCATTCTGATGGACCAAAAGCGCTCTAACACCCTGCCTTCGCTAAGCCATCTCACGTTGTTGTGCAGCAACAGATCATCAGCGTTTGCATCAACTTCCCTGAGGAATTCCCTGAGCATGCGATGCTGATAGGAAGAGGATGCCCTGAGAAAATGTATCATCTTCATCATTGTGTTCATCACTTCAGCATGCTCATCTGACAGGGTGGAGCACAGGACAGATTGATGAATTATGCAATGGTAAGCGATGAGCTCAGGATTGTCCTCTTTCATTCTTGCCACAGCTCCTTTCTCTCTCCCTATCATGGCAGGGGCTCCATCTGTGGTTATTGAAACCACTTGTTTTGGCTCTATTCCTCGCTTTGTTAACATCTCCTTAATGGCCAGGTAGATGTCCTCTCCTCTTGTACTGGTCTTAAGGGGAGTTACACCTAACACATCCTCACAGAACTCTTTCTTTTCTTGGTTGAAGAACCTTACATAAATTACCAGCTGAGCATTGTCAGACACATCAGTGGACTCATCTACAGCTAAGGCTACACATGGTACCTTATGAATGGCTTCATCCAGCTGCGCTAGCACATCCTGGGTTAACATTTCGCTTTTCTTTGTGGCTGATGATGCTGACATCAGTATTTGCTTTATTTTTTCACAAAGCTCTTCTTTCTGTTTCCCCTCAAGTAATGTTTCAGCTACTGCACTCATGCACTCCTTGACAACCCCTCCATCAGTAAATGGCTTTTTGTGCTGACCCAAAATCCAAGTGACTCTGAGGGAACATTCATTAGCACGTTGTTGGGCAGTGAATGAATTGGTCAGGATCCGTGTGGATTGCTCATATTGGGCTCCGAGACTGCTTATCTTTTGTGACCGCAGTTCAGACTTCAGTGGATACGTCTTGTGAAAAACTTTGTGCTTTGTCTCATAGTGGCGTTTCACGTTGCCACTTTTTATGAGTACCACTGTCTCTGAGCACATGAGACAGACTGGTGTTGCGTTTCCAGTGGGAAGAATGAACATGAATGAGTCTGTCCATTCTGGGTTGAAAGCAGCCATTCCCTGCTCTGGATCCGCGCCAGCTGGTCGATACCCCCGTAGAGTGCGGAGCCACCGCCGTCGTGGTGTTGTAATCCATTGGTGGCCGCGAACACCAACAGCAGTATAAACAGTGCCGCGATCTTCCTTTCCCCCATGATTGATTACTACCATAGACCACTTAAATCCACACACGAGTAACACTGGACGTAACAATTTAACAAACTTCCATACAGCGGCAAAAAACAAGCAAACAAAACAAAACGCCATGCCTCACACAAGCATAACCCAACACCTTCACTCTCTTTTCCTGAAAACCTCAATCAATGCCAGAAATCTAGGGGTTATCATGGATTCAGATTTACATTTCGACAGTCACATCAAATCAGTTATAAAATCTGCATATTATCACCTAAAAAATTTAGCAAGACTGAGATCGCTCATGTCAACCCAACACTTACAAAAATGTGTACATGCCTTTATCACTAGTAAGCTTAATTACTGCAATTGTCTCCTTACAGGTCTCCCAAAGCAAACTCTAAGGAAGCTTCAGCTTGTTCAGAATGCTGCTGCTAGAGTTCTAAGAAAGACCAAAAAATGTAACTTAAATCGTTACATTGGTTTCCTGTAGGTCAGAGAATTGATTTTACAATCATGTTGCTAACCTATAAATCCCTACATGGTTTAGACCCAAAATATAACTGAGATGCTTCCAGTACATAAGCCTTCTAGAACACTAAAATCTTCTGAGACCAATCTGTTAATTATCCCCTGTGTAAACACGAAACATGAGAAAGCAGGATTTAGTTACTATGCAACAAATAGTTGGAATAAACTCCCTGAGGATTTAAGACTTGCCCCAACTCTGACTACCTTTAAAACAAGACTGACGACTTTTAGGTTTGCTTTAGCTTTCTGCTAAATCTTAAATACACTTTTTTAACATTGCCTTTATTTTCTATTTTATTACTAAAATGCCTTTTTAACTTTCCCTTTATTTTCTATTTTTACCAGAAAGATACATGTCTGATACCAGAGAGAAAGGATAAGGGTTTGAGAACCACGTTCTGTCTGGGTTAGAGTCCTAGAATCTGGGTTGCAGTCCCAGAGAAAGGACCAAGTTCCTTTAGGTCGGGTTGGAGTCCCAGAAAAAGGACCAAGTTCCCTTAGGTCGGGTTGGAGTCCAAGAGAATGGCCTGAGTTCTGTCTGGGTTAGAGTCCCGACGTCTGTCTGGGTTGGAGTCCCAGAGTAAGGCCTTTGTTTCGTGTTTAGAGTCCCGACGTGTGTCTGGGTTAGAGTCCTAGAATCTGGGTTAGAGTCCTAGAATAGAAATTTACTAGAATCCGGGTTGGAGTCCCAGAGAAAGGACCAAGTTCCTTTAGGTCGGGTTGAAGTCCCTATGTGGGTACCAAATTCCTTATGTTACGCCACCACCTGCGACACGGTCCAACATCCCCATCTAGTGGTCGCTTGACGCCACTGACCCTCATTCTCCCGACAGACCTGTCTTAAATCTACAGTCTCCACTCCCTACTTCAGCCGGGGATCTCATCCAGCCGGCGCCAGTACTAATTCTCCGTCCTTCACTCTGCCTACCTGTCGCCAAACCCCTGCCTGCCTGACTACCCGCCTGTCGCCGAGTCCTTGCCTGCCTGCCCCTTACTGAACCCTGCCTGACTGCCTGCCTGTTGCTGGACCCTTGCCTGCCTGACCACCCGCCCGTCGTCGAATCCTTGCCTGCCTGACTGCCTGCCCGTTACCGAACCCTCGCCTGCCTGACTACCGTTTGCCTAGCTCCGGCCTGTTGTTTACCCCTTATCCCAATAAATCCCACTTCCTTTCACCCCGTCTCTGCCTCCCTGTGTCAAGCGTTTGGGTCCCATTGTCCTGTCCCCTTAACAGTATGAACTGGCCAACATGGGGACAGCTGACGCAGAGGTTTTGTGCCAGATTATCTCCCACCAAGGGACTCTCCTGGGTCAACATGACCATATCCTGCAGGAGATCACCTCCACTCTCCGTGAGTTGTCCATATCCCCCGTCACTCCGGAACCACCAGTCCCAGTCCCTGGTTCATCGGCTTACCCCCGGGAGCCGTTCATTCCAGCCCCCGAACGCTACGAAGGGGACCTGGGATCCTGTCGGTCATTTCTTCTTCGGTGCTCTCGTGTTCGAGCTGCAGCCCCAGACCTACAAATCGGAGGTCTGGGGCAGACAAATCTCGGAACGCTTACCTGATCGGCACGTTGCGGGGTGAGGTTCTCGCATGGGCAGCGGCTGTGTGGGAACGCGGTTCCGCGGTCTGCTCCAATTACTCTGCCTTCACCGAGTAGATACGGAAGGTAATCGATCAACTGGTCCGGGGCAGAGAGGCCTCTCAACGTCTCCTGCATCTTCGCCAGGGATCCCGCATCGTCGCCTCCTTCGCGGTTGAGTTCCGCACCCTTGCGGCTGGAACGAGGAGGCTCTGCAGGGGGGTTTTCTGAATGCACTTAGCAGTGACATCAGGGACCAGTTGACCTCCCGGGAGGAGTCCTCAGATCTGGATCACCTGATCGCTCTCGCCATACGGGTGGACAATTGCTTACGCGAACGCCGCAGAGAGAGGGGTCTACACTCGTTCTCCACGCCCTCTTTCGAGCCGCCTGCAGCACCTTGGCCCCCTCCTTCGTTTTCCGTTCCATCCCGCCGCGAGCGGACACTCTCACGAGCCCATGCAGATCGGACGTAAACATCTCTCTCCCGAGGAGAGGGAACGCCGTATGCGCTCCAGAGCCTGCCTCTACTGTGGTCAATCAGGCCATTTCCTGTCAGGATGTCCCTCTCGCTCGGGAAAATAAAAGGCTTGCCAGTAACCCGAGGGATCCTGGCGAGCCGCTCCCGTAACCCCTTGGTCTCCCGTCCCCTCCTGGAGGCTGTCCTCTTGTGGCAGGATCAGTGACGGCTGGTGGTGATTTTGGGTGGGTGGGCTAACGAATGCATGACATTTATCACTACTTTCAATACTATCTATACTACACAGTGCTCCAGACGCCATGATGTCACCTTTATATCTATGTGCATAACTTTCATATAATGTGAATGATTTTTAAACAAGAATAAGGTGTAGAGAAATGCGTGTCTTTATTTGAAGCACAATTATAAATCAAAAGAAAAATAAGCTGTTTAAAGTGCTTCACTGAGCTGAAATTGAACATTTCGAACTAAACCATTAAGCAAAATAAAACTTTTTTTGTGCTTAAAGTATCAAACAATTAAAATGTTGACGTCTCCCTTTGCGCAAAATGTGGCTGTAGACGATCAAACACTCTTTGGTAGAGACGTCTGTGTCGCTGTCAATCATGAAGGACATGTACATGTGGCGTTTCCGACGTCCGCAGCTGTCTTTTGCTTTAAGGTGTTGCCTATTACCGCAATGAATTGTGCACATGCCATCTCATTGCTATACGTCGGGTTGACGTTTAATCCATTTTTCTTCATGAGAATAATTTCGGATAGAAATTTGGTGAATGGTAACTCCTCTTTGGCAATGTAGTATGCAACATTAAATTTGATCATTTCCGATTCCTTAGAGAACCTTATTGTTACTGCCTGTTGCTGAAATGCAGCTGGGAGAGGGGCCACTTTCTCTACACACGTCATGTTGGGTTATTTAGACATATGCTTTTTTAATGTTTCGATACGAAACGTTGTTGACCCGCTTACAAATGCACTATTACCGGCCATATTCTGACTGCACTCCTGACAGTAAAAGCAGTGCGTTCCGTAATGCACTGCGTAATAATAAAATGTTATATAGATGAGTCGGCATTTAATTAATTTGTGTGACAGAAACAACAAAATTTCATGCATACATTTAAAGTTTATTAATTTATTTAAATAAATAAATTATGATAGATACGTTTAAAAACACATACTACACATACGCCTTACTGCACTTGCGCTACTGTGCTGTGATTGGTCGAAGGTCACAGTACTGTAGCTACTGTGCTAGCTGTAAGTCGAAGGTCAGCCTTTATGCTAAACTAATTTAGTCCAAATGGGAAGCATATGAAGGGGGCATGTCAGGGCACCTGTTAATCAAACGTCAATGGAAGCTTACGCTACTGTGCTTGGGCTGAATGACTTAAGCCCAAATGGGAAGCATATGAAGGGGGCGTGTCACGGTACCTGTCAATCAAAATTGAATTGAAGCTTACGCTGCTCCGCTTGGGCTGAATACATTTAGCCTATTCACAGGAAAAAAACCAAGATATATCATATATCCTGGGTTTTTCTGTCACTTTTTGGTGCTGTTGCTGCTTTAGGTTCTACCAAAATCTAAAAAAATATGTTCTATATGTCTATATGTATTAATAATAGTTTAGATGAAAGCGTCGTAAGACCAGGGGACGGATGGATTGAACATTGCTACGTTGTCCTTTTGTTCGTGTGTCTTTGAGTTTGTTTAACCCGAAGTGGAAATAAACGGTTTGCTCCATTTCCACAAAGAACTGTGTCCTGACTCCAGTGTAACGGGTTCACCGGATTCAGGACACAGTTCTTTGTGGAAATGGAGCGAACTCCCGTTTATTTCCACTTCGGGTTAAACAATGTTCAATCCGTCCGTCCCCTGGTCTTACGACGCTCTCTCTGGCTCGCAGAGAGCGTCTTCCTTCTCTCTCTCTCAACCCCTGACTAAAGAAATCACCAATAATCAATAAAAACACATATTCTCATTCTGATTGCTGTAGTACTTGCCAGTGGGGGGCTTTTACTTACTACGGGTCATTATTTGTTGAAATTTTGCATTATAGCGAATGAGGATGCAATTAATAGATTCAAATATTCACCAAAAATCAATAAAACTACATTTTTTCATTCTGATTGCTGTAGTACTTGCCAATGGTTGGCTTTTACTTACTACGGGTCATTATTTGTTGACATTTTGCATTATAGCGAATGAAGATGCAATTAATAGTTTCAAATATTCACCAAAAATCAATGGAAATACATTTTCGCATTCTGATTGCTGTAGTAGTTGCAAATGGTGGGCTTTTACTTACTACGGGTCATTATTTGTTGAAATTTTGCATTATAGCGAATGAGGATGCAATTAATAGTTTCAAATATGCACCAAAAATCTATGGAAATACATTTTCGCATTCTGATTGCTGTAGTACTTGCCAATGGTGGGCTTTTACTTACTACGGGTCAGTATTTGTTCATATTTTACATAATAGTGAAACAGGATGCAATTAATACTTTCAAATATTCACCAAAAATCAATGGAAATACATTTTCGCATTCTGATTGCTGTAGTACTTGCCGATAGTTGGCTTTTACGTATTACGGGTCATTATTTTTTGAAATTTTGCATTATAGCGAATGAGGATGCAATGAATAGTTTCAAATATTCACCAAAAATCTATGGAAATACATTTTCGCATTCTGATTGCTGTAGTACTTGCCAATGGTGGGCTTCTACTTACTACGGGTCAGTATTTGTTCATATTTTACATAATAGTGAAACAGGATGCAATTAATACTTTCAAATATTCACCAAAAATCAATAAAACTATATTTTTTCATTCTGATTGCTGTAGTAGTTGCAAATGGTGGGCTTTTACTTACTACGGGTCATTATTTGTTGATATTTTGCATTATAGCGAATGAGGATGCAATTAATAGTTTCAAATATTCACCAAAAATCAATAAAACTACATTTTTTCATTCTGATTGCTGTAGTACTTGCCAATGGTTGTCTTTTTCTTACTACGGGTCATTATTTGTTGAAATTTTGCATTATAGCCAATGAGGATGTAATTAATAGTTTCAAATATTCACCAAAAATCAATAAAACTACATTTTTTCATTCCAATTGCTGTAGTACTTGCCAATGGTTGGCTTTTACTTACTACAGGTCATTATTTGTTGAAATTTTGCATTATAGCGAATGAGGATGTAATTAATAGTTTAAATATTCACCGAAAATCAATGGAAATACATTTTCGCATTCTGATTGCTGTAGTACTTGCCAATGGTGGGCTTTTACTTACTACGGGTCATTATTTGTTGAGATTTTGCATTATAGCGAATGAGGATGTAATTAATAGTTTCAAATATTCACCAAAAAACAATAAAACTACATTTTTTCAATCTGATTGCTGTAGTACTTGCCAATGGTTGGCTTTTACTTACTACGGGTCATTATTTGTTGAAATTTTGTATTATAGCGAATGAGGATGCAATTAATAGTTTCAAATATTCACCAAAAATCAATACAACTACATTTTTTCAATCTGATTGCTGTAGTACTTGCCAATGGTTGGCTTTTACTTACTACGGGTCATTATTTGTTGAAATTTTGCATTATAACGAATGAGGATGCAATTAATAGTTTCAAATATTCACCAAAAATCAATGGAAATACATTTTCGCATTCTGATTGCTGTAGTACTTGCCAATGGTGGGCTTTAACTTACTACGGGTCAGTATTTGTTCATATTTTACATAATAGTGAAACAGGATGCAATTAATGCTTTCAAATATTCACCAAAAATCAATGGAAATACATTTTCGCATTCTGATTGCTGTAGTACTTGCAAATGGTGGGCTTTTACTTACTACGGGTCATTATTTGTTGAGATTTTGCATTATAGCGAATGAGGATACAATTAATAGTTTCAAATATTCACCAAAAATCTATGGAAATACATTTTCGCATTCTGATTGCTGTAGTAGTTGCAAATGGTGGGCTTTTACTTACTATGGGTCATTATTTGTTGAAATTTTGCATTATAGCCAATGAGGATGTAATTAATAGTTTCAAATATTCACCAAAAATCAATAAAACTACATTTTTTCATTCCGATTGCTGTAGTACTTGCCAATGGTTGGCTTTTACTTACTACAGGTCATTATTTGTTGAAATTTTGCATTATAGCGAATGAGGATGTAATTAATAGTTTAAATATTCACCAAAAATCAATGGAAATACATTTTCGCATTCTGATTGCTGTAGTACTTGCCAATGGTGGGCTTTTACTTACTACGGGTCATTATTTGTTGAGATTTTGCATTATAGCGAATGAGGATGTAATTAATAGTTTCAAATATTCACCAAAAAACCATAAAACTACATTTTTTCAATCTGATTGCTGTAGTACTTGCCAATGGTTGGCTTTTACTTGCTACGGGTCATTATTTGTTGAAATTTTGTATTATAGCGAATGAGGATGCAATTAATAGTTTCAAATATTCACCAAAAATCAATAAAACTACATTTTCGCATTCTGATTGCTGGAGTACTTGCCAATGGTGGGCTTTTACTTACTACGGGTCAGTATTTGTTCATATTTTACATAATAGTGAAACAGGATGCAATTAATGCTTTCAAATATTCACCAAAAATCAATGGAAATACATTTTCGCATTCTGATTGCTGTAGTACTTGCCAATGGTGAGCTTCTACTTACTACGGGTCAGTATTTGTTCTTATTTTACATAATAGTGAAACAGGATGCAATTAATACTTTCAAATATTCACCAAAAATCAATAAAACTATATTTTGTTCATTCTGATTGCTGTAGTAGTTGCAAATGGTGGGCTTTTACTTACTACGGGTCATTATTTGTTGAGATTTTGCATTATAGCGAATGAGGATACAATTAATAGTTTCAAATATTCACCAAAAATCTATGGAAATACATTTTCGCATTCTGATTGCTGTAGTAGTTGCAAATGGTGGGCTTTTACTTACTACGGGTCATTATTTGTTGAAATTTTGCATTATAGCGAATGAGGATACAATTAATAGTTTCAAATATTCACCAAAAATCAATGGAAATACATTTTTGCATTCTGATTGCTGTAGTAGTTGCAAATGGTGGGCTTTTACTTACTACGGGTCATTATTTGTTGAAATTTTGCATTATAGCGAATGAGGATGCAATTAATAGTTTCAAATATTCACCAAAAATCTATGGAAATACATTTTTGCATTCTGATTGCTCTAGTAGTTGCAAATGGTGGGCTTTTACTTACTACGGGTCATTATTTGTTGAAATTTTGCATTATAGCGAATGAGGATGCAATTAATAGTTTCAAATATTCACCAAAAATCAATGGAAATACATTTTCGCATTCTGATTGCTGTAGTAGTTGCAAATGGTGGGCTTTTACTTACTACGGGTCATTATTTGTTGAAATGTTGCATTATAGCGAATGAGGATGCAATTAATAGTTTCAAATATTCACCAAAAATCAATGGAAATACATTTTTGCATTCTGATTGCTGTAGTAGTTGCAAATGGTGGGCTTTTACTTACTACGGGTCATTATTTGTTGAAATTTTGCATTATAGCGAATGAGGATGCAATTAATAGTTTCAAATATTCACCAAAAGGACATTTTCACATTTATTATGGGTGACCTTTTTTGTGAAATAGGATGGGAGTAATTATGAAAAACACACAAAAGGCATTGTTAACAAGAATTTTTTTAATAACAGATTAGTAAATATGGCTGTAGGCTATCTCTTGAACAAAAACAAAGCCCAGTGATGAATAAAATTACATTTTCTTATGCTTTGATATAGCTGCCAGTGACCGTATTTCTTATAACATTATGGTATAATTTCTCAAAAATTCGTTGTCAAAATAGACATTCCCCTGTTTTGGTAACCCCATGTCCGTGGTTAAATAATGTCCCCTTACTTTGTAATTTTTTCCCCTTTAATTTGGTTGAGCTTAATTTTCTTATTCGCTTTCTTACGTTTTTTCAAACCCTAGAGGGTAGTATGGCCCCAAAATTATCCAACTTTGTAGGATAAACATGAACAATATAGAACAAGAACTGTCATGAATAGCATATGACCAATAGACTTAGACATTTTTTGATTGAATCTTCAAACATTCATTACTATTCCAATATGTATACCCCTATTACCTTAGAGGCAAATTTCACAATACCATGCAGTGTCTTTCTCTGGAACACTGGCAGCTGTCATTCCAAGGCAAGATGCATGGAACCATCTGTTGCATTTTCCGCATTCGATCTGTAGAAACCACAAACCCAGTCACATTAACTCCACGGTTTTTTCATGCAATTGATATTTTATCACTGAACTTGTGATACTTACCCAAAGAATGTCTTTTGTTTGGATTTCGAAGGCCGAAGGAACTTTCATTCCGCATTGACAGCAGAAATCCATTTTGGACTCTGAAAATATTTTCACATTATAAAAGAGCAGAAACTAACCTAGGTGAACAGATAGCGTGTGTAATTTACACATTGATACATTTTAAATGTATCAACAATTAGACATTGTATAGTAACAACTTCTTTACATTACCTGCGGCAAGAAGCATCTCCTCTGCCATATCTTCTCTTAAACGTGCAATGTTTTTGCATTGAGGATCAATGTTGAGTTCCTCTGGAATTGCTGGAAAGCTTTGGATTATTTGTCTTGCCATCTTAACAGAAAAGAACAATATTTGTGAATATATTAACAGCCTTTAAAGACAGTCATGATTATTGAAATGGAAGAATCTGACACATGAAGGTTCATGGGGATAGGTGGATAGGTGGATAGGTGGTGGTGGTGGTTTGAGATGGTTTACTTCACCTCCATGACAAAGACTCCACAGCTAGTTCCATCTCTCTGTGTTGTGTGGGAAATGGTGGCAGGTTTCCATGCCAAGGTCAACCAATCCTTTTGTCCGTTTAGATTAAACCTCGTCCTAAAGTATTTGCTGTTAAAAAACAGAAGTGTGACCATTGTGTGGGCCATAGTGACTGATAAAATGGGTGCCGTAATTATCTGAAAATAATACTATGGGTACTGTCAATGGAGAGAGGAAGATGTAAATACAAATATTTTACCGGAAGCGTTTTGCTGCTTTCCTGGTCTCTTCCAGATCAATCTCAGGGTCAGCAGGATCAATGATGAATATTTGGCTTGTTGGAGCATGAAGATACTGCCAAGGGATACACATAAAAAATCATTCACAATACATACATGATGAAAGAATGACCCGCCTATTACATTTAACTTTGGTTTGTCAACTTATTTTACTCACCACAAACTTCCAGTGGTTGTTGTTTACATTAACAAATCCAATAACACCATCGTACTGATCAAAGTCCGCCTATGACATTATTTGATAACAAATTAGTTTCAAATTTTGAAATTCTTCAGAACAATATTATCATTGTTCTGAGTTCACATATTCATAGTCATTCTGTACTTACGGTCTTTAAACTTTGCCTTGAGATTTGTGAGGTTTCTCCGAACAAAATTACACCAATGACGAAATGATGTAACACATACAGTCGGCGCACACCCCCCATCCTTGAAAGAGTGGCTTGAATGAAAAACTCCATTGCCTAGAAATGCATTTGAGAAATAAATTCCCTTTTATGGACAGTAGGAATATTTTTTTTGCGTATTAATGTGTGTGAAAAAAGCATGTTCACCTACCTCACCATTAAGCAGATTGTGTGGCCTTAGTGAGATGAGGTCATTATGCCTCAGGCAAATTATTGAGTTACCATTGTTTGTCCTAACAGTTGCAATGACAACCTCAGTCCCCTTCCTTTTCCAAAGAGTCTGTGTCTAGGTCAGGTAATAGGACAATGTCAACAAACCACTTATTCATTAAATACAATCAAACTATTTTGCAAGCACTAATCACAAATTACTCCCATAAAATCAAAAAAAAAAAAAAAAAAAAAGCAAATTACTTCATGAGTGGAAATTACACACACAGTGTGGAGAAATACATCAAAATAAATATAAATGAAGATGATTTAAAAAGATACATATATTTTAAAAACATACCTCTGACTCTTGTGTTTTTGTGCTTGATGTGGCTTCATGACTGCCATCACCATCTTCACTGGCCTCTTCTGATGGGTCCTCAGCATTGCCAGAGAGTTCCTTGTCCGAGTTTTCACCAGGTCCTGGAACTGGACCTCCTGGAACTGGACCTATTCTGCAACCTCTTTTTTTTGTTTTTCTTGGTGTAGGCATTGAGGTAGGGGCAGCATAATATTTTGACCTGGATTTAGAGCTGGTACTTGCTTCCATGTGATTTTTTTTGGCCCATGCCTCTTCTGAAAGGCTGATGTCGTTTATTTTGCCCTTTATGGAAATCAGCTGATCTGGCAGTTCATTTCCTAGCCGGTGCTCCACATACCTGCCATGAAGGGATGTGTGCATTTTTCTGAGGAACGCTCCAGGACGCATTCGTTTCTTTTTTAAAAGGATGTGGTTCTTCACAATCCCAAACCATGCCTCCACGTGGCAATTTGTGTCCCTCGTCTCCTTCTCCTTTGTCCCTGGATTGTTTGGGCGTGGAGCATGGCGTGACAGATCCCCCAACATCAGCCCACTCCAGAGTGGATATATGGACATGTATTTGTCGAGGAGTATTTGGACTATGGCAGGGCAGTAGTAGAGATTGTCCTCCTCTTCATTTGGCTCTGAATCCACTGCTTCGGCAGCATCATCAGAGATGCGTCGGAAGACAGACGAAAACGGAGACGAGCCGACAATCGTCCTGGAATCGACAGCTTCAAGGTCTTCAAAGGTCATGAAGGTCTTTGCATCGACCTGGTCCTCAGACAATACATCAAAGTTAACTGACTGTATCATCTCTTTCAGCTCCTCCACACTGTTTATTACAACAGGTAAATTCCTTTTTGCAACAAAATGATGCACAGGGCCCTGAACACCTGGATGGCCTCATTCAGACTTTGTGTGTTCTGCAGCCTGGCAAACACAGAAGTCAAAAATTCTCTGTGACCTCTATCAGTCACGTGCTTAGCAATGATTCCACTAATGGCCTTGAGCACATGCGCCGAGCAAAGGTGGAGCACAGTATACTTCTGGATGGCCTTCAACTGCCGTTTGCCCTGGCTGATGGCGAAGCATCTCCTCAAATAGGTGCAAATATTTTCCTTGTTAAAGGATAGGAGAACAGCCTGCATCAGCACCCAGCTGAAGTCTGTCTCCACTTGGCGAACTGTCAGCACAGTGAATTTACGAACAGTGTGGAGAAACTGCAAGAGCCAGTAGGCAATCGAGGGTACAGTGTGGTCGTTGCTTAGCATCTCTGCCACAGGCAAGGGGGGTGCACCACGACCATGTCCAGGTAAAACAAGTGCATAGTATAAAACACGCTTCTTCTGGTCTGGGATCTTGGATACCACACTCCCTGTGGGGTCCAGGTACAGTTTTACTGGTTCCTTCCTCCTCATATGTGCAACCAAAATCCCTAACCCTGTCTCACTGTACATATGAGTGGCAAATGGGTCGGCTTGAAAGTTCTGGATGTATCCAGGGAAATTAACAAAGTCTGTGTCACATTCTCTCATAATGTTCTGAGTGAGAAGCACCTCCATCACAACATTATCATGTAAGGTCAGACTTTTCCTGACTTCGCAAGAAATTGCATTTAAGATGCCTCTATTCAGACATCTAGTCATGTTCCCAGCCCTTATATCCTCGTGAGGGGTTTGGCTAAGGAGTTTGTAATAGGTGTTACTGAGCCCACCTTTGATTTTTTGAGCAATTTTCCCTCTCCTAACGTTTGACGCCTGTCTTTTCCTGGTGTGTTGTTTCAGGTGACACACATTTCCATGGCGGCACACTGTCAAAAACACTTTATTTTCTTTTATTGAGGGTTTTTTAGCCATTGTGAAAGTATAAACTGCTTTGCAGGAAGGAAATGTGCACACCGCTTTTGCATGAAAGTATGGACAATTTATTTTTCTGCTATTTTCCGGTCTAATGTGTTGGTATTTGAAAGCAGGTACACAGCAATGATTTTGTTTGTGGAATTTATCATACAAGACATGTGTCCAAGACTGTTTCAATTTGTGATACCCTTTCTGTGGTCTAATTTTTTTCCAGGATTTGTTATCCAAACAGATTCGAAATCTTCTCGGGACAGTGCCGACCCTTCGGATTTTCCTCTGTCTTTCAGAAGACGATGGAGAGGCAGCATTGCATTTGGGCTCCTCTTCCAGATTGCTGAACTCAGTCATTGCCTTTGATGTTTTAACCACAGACTCAGAAGAATCTTCTGAACTATGATTACTGCCTTCAATCCTGTCTTCTAGGTGTCCGTGCATTTCTGTATCTGAATGACCAGAAAAAATCTCGGCCACAAACTGGATTTCCCTTTCTCTCCCAGGATGGTCAAATCGGGACGTTGGATTGGAGGATGGGGAGGCAGACGGAGAGGAAATATTGTGGTTGGGCTCAGGCAGATCTATTGCCTCATCCAGATTGTCCGATTCCGATATTGCCCTGGATGTTTGAATCACTGCCTCAAACCCATGCGACCCATGTGATGCTACCTCTTTGTTTTCCGTCTTTGGATCTTTGGCAGTTGAATCTAGGCCTTTCATATTGGTATGATCACGGACTCTATCTCTGAGTCCCCTTCTATTGTTGTTCCATATCACCCACAACCAGTGTTTTGGGGATTTATCTTCATTTCCAAAGAGTGTTAGGCATAACTCTGACCAAACATCTGAACTGTAGGTGGCCCCGTGCAGGTTAACCAGGGAAAATTCACTCACCACGGCCTCCAAGCCGCCTGCCACCTCCCATAAGTCTCTTTGGGATGCTATCTTTCTCTTTTTTTGTTTCGTCATTTTCTAAATTGAAAGAATACTCTATTATTAAAGATTATTCATTTGCATGACGCCTTTACCTAAAGCAAAACAATGATCAATTATTTCAAATTTCCTAAGAACACTCATTTGACACCAGTGACGGACTGGACGGTCTGGCATTCGGGCAGATGCCAGAGGGGCCGTGGCCTCTCGTTGGCCGTTTGGGCCGGGCCGGCCAATCACGGGGCGGCATGCTTGTCGTGTTCGCGCGTCCGCTTCGTCGCAACGCGGCCCCACATTATCTTGGCCCACTATCAAAGCTTCAAATTAGCCCTTTGTCACTAAATCCCTATCCATGCTATATAATAGGAAACGAATCGGTATTTATACCAGATATGAGTGTCTATATACTACAGTCATGGTTGCCCTTAATATTTACATCGGTCTACATTATTTTGTAGCCTTATTCAATCAGATGTTTAAAAAGTGCATGGTTTGAAATTGAAATGCAACAAATCTGCCTGTATTTTTAAATGTATTATTGGTTTACAAAAGTTATATGAAGCAATGACTTCTAGGAATTTCAAAACCGAATCAGGCCGCGTCTGCGTATAGGGGGTTGTTGAAAGTTGGAAGATACCACCAGTCTGCTGAGGTTACTATGAGTATGAACTATGAATCGAGGAATTAAGCGACAGAAGGGAGGATCGGAGAAAAGAGAGCGAAATCCAGGAAATTACTGTTTGCTGACTGTGAAAAATGCGCGAAACTGACCGATTTGTGTGCAGGGAGTAAGACAGGAGGACAGTGAGAAACAGTGAGGACAGTCAGTCTTCATGCATATTAAATTTAGAGGGTTCATCACCAATGGGGCTACAAAAGTGTGTGTTATTTCCGTGCATGTCGTGTGGGCCCACACGGCACACGCTGGTGGGTGAAAATGCCAGGGCCGTTTTTGATCCCAGTCCGTCACTGTTTGAAAATCACCCTACAACAAACTTGGTTGAAAACTTACTTGCTATGATTGGGTTGATTGATTAGCAGTGAGTTTTGCTAGAGTAATGAATCATAGCGACGACTAGAACCACAAGAAGACCAACAACCAACGATGTGCCCTGGGGTTGGCGCGCCAAAACCGTCGTCAATTAACCAATGCGTGGGCAGGGCCGTAACACCAAATTCTGGGCCCTCTAAACAAGTGGTCCTGATGGGCGGTGAGGGGGGTGTGAAGGTATTAAAAGGTACGGAAGCTCCTTGTATGAGACAATATCTCATAATTACTATTATCTCGTAAATACTAATGAGGTAACATGTCATAATTAATATTATCTTGTAATTATTTCACAATAACGAGATACTATTTTGTCATTTCTATTATCTCGTAATTATCTTGCAGTGATATTTATGAGTGACTTTCTCGTAATTATGAGGTACTATCTCATGATAATGACATACTATCACGTAATTATGCAATACTTTTCTCGTAATTACAAGATAAGTATCGCATAATTATGAGATAAAATGAATATTTTTTTCACTCAAGTGAATGCAATAAGCTTCCCTAAAAAGGTATTAAATTCAACTTATGAATATCTGTGTTATCCCTGACCAAGCTTGGACTCAAGTGAGTTCAAAAATTCAAAAACACAGACACAATAGTCACATTGAAAGATTAACAAAGGCACTGATATGACAGTATCCAATATAAGTTCTTACCTTAGGTATGACCTTCTTTCCCCTCAAATTGGAGTTTCTGTTCAAGGTGAAGTCTTGATAGGGCTCCAAAATGGAGGTTTGTGGTGTAGGTTTCAAAGGTTATGATTGAACCTATCCCTAGTTTTCTTTAGAGGTTTGAAACGCAAAAAAAACGGCATGTCTCTATCATGATGCGTTCCAAACACAGATGTGTTTTAATCTTTCTATTGAAATTCCCTTGACTAATTGTTTAGAATCATTAAATTTGGTGAATATTCAAAACTATTAATTTTATCCTCATTTGCTATAATGCACAATTTCAACAAATACTGACCCGTAGTAAGTAAAAGCCCACCATTGGCAAGTACTACAGCAATCAGAATGCGTAAATGTATTTCCATAGATTTTTGGTGAATATTTGAAACTATTAATTGCATCCTCATTCGCTATAATGCAAAATTTCAACAAATAATGACCCGTAGTAAGTAAAATCCAACCATTGGCAAGTAATACAGCAATCAGAATGAAAAAATTTAGTTTTATTGATTTTTGGTGAATATTTGAAACTATTAATTACATCCTCATTCGCTATAATGCAAAATTTCAACAAATAATGACCCGTAGTAAGTAAAAGCCAACCATTGGCAAGTACTACAGGAATCAGATTGAAAAAATTTAGTTTTATTGATTTTTGGTGAATATTTGAAACTATTAATTACATCCTCATTCGCTATAATGCAAAATTTCAACAAATAATGAGCCGTAGTAAGTAAAATCCAAGCATTGGCAAGTAATACAGCAATCAGAATGGAAAAATGTAATTTTATTGATTTTTGGTGAATATTTGAAACTATTAATTGCATCCTCATTCGCTATAATGCAGAATTTCAACAAATACTGACCCGTAGTAAGTAAAAGCCCACCATTGGCAAGTACTACAGCAATCAGAATACGTAAATGTATTTCCATTGATTTTTGGTGAATATTTGAAACTATTAATTGTATCCTCATTCGCTATAATGCAGAATTTCAACAAATAATGACCCGTAGTAAGTAAAAGCCAACCATTGGCAAGTACTACAGCAATCAGATTGAAAAAATTTAGTTTTATTGATTTTTGGTGAATATTTGAAACTATTAATTACATCCTCATTCGCTATAATGCACAATTTCAACAAATACCAACCCGTAGTAAGTAAAAGCCCACCATTGGCAAGTACTACAGCAATCAGAATGCGTAAATGTATTTCCATTGATTTTTGGTGAATATTTGAAACTATTAATTGTATCCTCATTCGCTATAATGCAGAATTTCAACAAATAATGACCCGTAGTAAGTAAAAGCCAACCATTGGCAAGTACTACAGCAATCAGATTGAAAAAATTTAGTTTTATTGATTTTTGGTGAATATTTGAAACTATTAATTACATCCTCATTCGCTATTATGCAAAATTTCAACAAATAATGACCCGTAATAAGTAAAATCCAACCATTGGCAAGTAATACAGCAATCAGAATGATAAAATTTAGTTTTATTGATTTTTGGTGAATATTTGAAACTATTAATTACATCCTCATTCGCTATAATGCAAAATTTCAACAAATAATGAGCCGTAGTAAGTAAAATCCAAGCATTGGCAAGTAACACAGCAATCAGAATGGAAAAATGTAATTTTATTGATTTTTGGTGAATATTTGAAACTATTGATTGCATCCTCATTCGCTATAATGCAGAATTTCAACAAATACTGACCCGTAGTAAGTAAAAGCCCACCATTGGCAAGTACTACAGCAATCAGAATGCGTAAATGTATTTCCATTGATTTTTGGTGAATATTTGAAACTATTAATTGTATCCTCATTCGCTATAATGCAGAATTTCAACAAATAATGACCCGTAGTAAGTAAAAGCCAACCATTGGCAAGTACTACAGCAATCAGAATGCAAAAATGTATTTCCATTGATTTTTGGTGAATATTTGAAACGATTAATTACATCCTCATTCGCTATAATGCAGAATTTCAACAAATAATGACCCGTAGTAAGTAAAAGCCAACCATTGGCAAGTACTACAGCAATCAGAATGAAAAAATGTAGTTTTATTGATTTTTGGTGAATATTTGAAACTATTAATTACATCCTCATTCGCTATAATGCACAATTTCAACAAATAATGACCCGTAGTAAGTAAAAGCCAACCATTGGCAAGTACTACAGGAATCAGATTGAAAAAATTTAGTTTTATTGATTTTTGGTGAATATTTGAAACTATTAATTACATCCTCATTCGCTATAATGCAACATTTCAACAAATAATGACCCGTAGTAAGTAAAATCCAACCATTGGCAAGTAATACAGCAATCAGAAAAAAAAAATGTAATTTTATTGATTTTTGGTGAATATTTGAAACTATTAATTACATCCTCATTCGCTATAATGCAAAATTTCAACAAATAATGACCCGTAGTAAGTAAAAGCCCACCATTTGCAACTACTACAGCAATCAGAATGCAAAAATGTATTTCCATAGATTTTTGGTGAATATTTGAAACTATTAATTGCATCATCATTCGCTATAATGCAAAATTTCAACAAATAATGACCCGTAGTAAGTAAAATCCAACCATTGGCAAGTAATACAGCAATCAGAATGAAAAAATGTAGTTTTATTGATTTTTGGTGAATATTTGAAACTATTAATTACATCCTCATTCGCTATAATGCACAATTTCAACAAATACTGACCTGTAGAAAGTAAAAGCCCACCATTGGCAAGTACTACAGCAATCAGAATGCGTAAATGTATTTCCATTGATTTTTGGTGAATATTTGAAACTATTAATTGTATCCTCATTCGCTATAATGCAGAATTTCAAACAAATAATGACCTGTAGTAAGTAAAAGCCAACCATTGGCAAGTACTACAGCAATCAGATTGAAAAATTTAGTTTTATTGATTTTTGGTGAATATTTGAAACTATTAATTACATCCTCATTCGCTATAATGCAAAATTTCAACAAATAATGACCCGTTGTAAGTAAAATCCAACCATTGGCAAGTAATACAGCAATCAGAATGAAAAAATGTAGTTTTATTGATTTTTGGTGAATATTTGAAACTATTAATTACATCTTCATTCGCTATAATGCACAATTTCAAC
Organism: Gadus morhua; assembly: GCF_902167405.1. Classification (NCBI taxonomy): domain Eukaryota; kingdom Metazoa; phylum Chordata; class Actinopteri; order Gadiformes; family Gadidae; genus Gadus; species Gadus morhua. The sequence continues at coordinate 34,175,323 of NC_044063.1, forward strand.
AAATAATGACCCGTAGTAAGTAAAAACCCACCATTTGCAAGTACTACAGCAATCAGAATGCAAAAATGTATTTCCATTGATTTTTGGTGAATATTTGAAACTATTAATTGCATCCTCATTCGCTATAATGCAGAATTTCAACAAATAATGATCCGTAGTAAGTAAAAGCCAACCATTGGCAAGTACTACAGCAATCAGATTGAAAAAACGTAGTTTTATTGATTTTTGGTGAATATTTTAAACGATTAATTACATCCTCATTCGCTATAATGCAAAATTTCAACAAATAATGACCCGTAGTAAGTAAAAGCCAACCATTGGCAAGTACTACAGCAATCAGAATGAAAAAATGTAGTTTTATTGATTTTTGGTGAATATTTGAAACTATTAATTACATCCTCATTCGCTATAATGCACAATTTCAACAAATAATGACCCGTAGTAAGTAAAAGCCAACCATTGGCAAGTACTACAGCAATCAGAATGCAAAAATGTATTTCCATTGATTTTTGGTGAATATTTGAAACTATTAATTGCATCCTCATTCGCTATAATGCAGAATTTCAACAAATAATGACCCGTAGTAAGTAAAAGCCAACCATTGGCAAGTACTACAGCAATCAGATTGAAAAAATTTAGTTTTATTGATTTTTGGTGAATATTTGAAACTATTAATTACATCCTCATTCGCTATAATGCAGAATTTCAACAAATAATGACCCGTAGTAAGTAAAAGCCAACCATCGGCGAGTACTACAGCAATCAGAATGCGAAAATGTATTTCCATAGATTTTTGGTGAATATTTGAAACTATTAATTGCATCCTGTTTCACTATTATGTAAAATATTAACAAATACTGACCCGTAGTAAGTAAAAGCCCACCATTTGCAAGTACTACAGCAATCAGAATGCGAAAATGTATTTCCATTGATTTTTGGTGAATATTTGAAACTATTCATTGCATCCTCATTCGCTATAATGTAAAATGTCAACTAATAATAACCCGTAGTAAGTAAAAGCCAACCATTGGCAAGTAATACAGCAATCAGAATGAAAAAATGTACTTTTATTGATTTTTGGTGAATATTTTAGCTATTAATTTCATCCTGTTCCACCATTATGCAAAATATCAACAAATAATGACCTGTAGTAAGTAAAAGCCCACCATTGGCAAGTACTGCAGCAATCAGAATGAGAAAATATGTTTCAAGTGATTTGTGGTGATTTCTTTCCTGAAACAATTCCATGGAAACGTTTATGCCACCAGTCTGTGGGGTGTAATTTGTAGACGGTCCCTAAAACAGACAGCAGCCAGGACGTTGATTTAAGAGCTTTTCTCGCACAGATATCGATAGGAGCAACATGTCACTGTGATTTTTGTTGATACGGTGTCCTATGCTGTCCTCAACAAACTACAGCCGTAATGAAATGCAATTGGGTTGATTAAGCTGATTGCGGGGTAAATGAAAACCGAATATCCAGCGAATATCGAACCTGCGGCTGACTTTTACCCGCTGATTTACTTTTTCACACTGGTAGCTTTGCAGCGCTTGTGCCTGTTGCTTGCTGGTGCCTGCTCGTGCCCTGCCTTGGTTGGTGATGCGTGCAGGATTGTTGATCGCGTAACATTCTCGGTGTGGATTCCTACCGAACGGTAACATTCAGCGGTGCGCTGTGAGCGCGCTGGCTTAAGTAGGAAGTTGCCAACTTCCTGGTAGGTATCCCTTATTTTATATCGCTATTGTTTTTAGAATTATGTTTAGCACTAACGGGGTGACCTGTATGCCTTCTAGGTACTGACGATTGTGTCGTTGCCGACTGCTGTTTTTGCCACCCGTTGTTTACCTACAAAGCTGCCTTAGCTGTCCTGGGCTAGCCTGGAAGATAACGGCGAAGACGCTAACGACCACTCCTTTTAAACTTAATCTGGCTATCTGTTGATTTGTCCTTGTGTGTTTTCACCTGTCCGTGTCGCAATTAGTGTGTGTGTGTGTGTGTGTGTGTGTAGAGTGTTTGCGCGTGCGTGTGTGTTTGTCCTGGGGAAAGTGTTTGGTTTAATTTGGGGGATTCTGTTTATGGTTTGTTTTGAGCCCTGCTTCTGTTAAGCCACTGGCAGGAGGCCTTTTCATAGCTGCGGATAGCCAGTGGGCAATCACGCATGTTTAAGATCTGTGGCATCCCACACAGCAAAAGTACTCCGCGCCGGATCCGCCGCAGAGGTATTGTGGCTTCCGGAACGGGCCCGCGAAACGGACCCGTATCGGGGTCCACTTGCACGCCGCGTTGGATCCGCTACGGAGGTGGATCGCGGACCCGCCGTGGCTCCGCGCTGCCTCCGCTCCGCATCCACGACTCAAACCTTACCTCCGCGACGGGTACGTTCGGGACCCGTAAATTGATACATACATCCGTCGCGGACCAACAACGGACTCATAAAAATCGTGGCTCATCCGGCCCGGATCCGTTTGTCCTTCCAAATCCCTTCTGTTCTCGTGTAGGATAAAATAGGACAAACTAAACTATTTCATAAAACTAAAAACTATCGCTAGAACTAGGCCTACTACAGCAATATAGGCCTAAAGCTTAAATCTGCATTGCATATTTTCAACCTTACAATACAATAGGCCTAACAGAAAAGGTTAAATTCAAAACATCAGTTTACTGTACCAAAGTAATAACTTCTCAATGGAAAATGGACATTTACATTTATGGAAAGTTACCGGTTATAGCCTATTCTGTTGCGCAATGCACAGCTAAAATATCAGAAAATTAAAAACTTGTTAACGACAAGAATCAAACGTTCAATATTTTTTTCTTTATTGATTATGTTCTCAACTGTTTCAATTAAGACTACGGCTGCGAGGGACTTGATGGGGGACGGACACCTCCTCGTCTCTTTGTCGCCCGATCCATGGCCAGGTTAAACCACCTGATGGTGTGCTTGGTGACCTCCGCATCGGTGACAGACTTTGTGATCGCATTTTTCCTCACAGCACCTGAAATCAGACAAATATGTTTATGTTTATGCAGCATTCAAAACCAAGTAGGCTTACACAATACAATTTATGAGATGGGTAAGGAGATTAAATAATAATAGGCCTAATTAAAAAAAAATACGAAACATGACTTGCAAAGTTATGAAGGTTGTGGGGATTAAAGGTCCCATGACATGAAAATCTCACTTTATGAGGTTTTCTAACATAGATATGAGTTCCCCTAGCCTGCCTATGGTCCCCCAGTGGCTAAAAGCAACTAAGCTCCTCCCCTTACTCTGCCTGGCCCGCCCAGAGACGTTGGCCCGCCAATGAGACATGACCGTGCGAGCGCCACATGCGTGTGTGTGAATACACACACTGTAACGCAAGTGTTTCTTGTCGGTTCTTTGACGTCTCTTGTATTTACACAACGAGACTGTCGTGGGGGTTAACTGAGCCATGGTTGAGAAGGAATTGGGGAAAAGGAACTCCTCGTCCTCCTTGACGATGAGGAGGATGAGGAACTTTGGCTTTGACTCGGTGAAGTACATGAACTGTGACATGCCGCCTGTTGCCGCGAGGCACCATCGCCCGGCAGTCGGCAGCCGGCAGCAGGCAGCGCGCGCTTCAGTCTACTACAGGTTGATGTGGAAGTTTGCACTGTAGGCCAGAGTTGGTTGTCAGATCGAAGCCATTTATTTCAGATTTGCGCTTTTGTCAAATGGTCCCGCTTTTATGATCGCAATGCTTTTTAGTCAGCAAGCCAGACCTCCTGTCTTAAAACTTCCAAATGCAGTGCCTTTTTAGTCAGCCAGCCAGATCCTCTCGGTGTCTTGTTACACGCTTTATAAGTTAATTATATTAAAATTATTATAGCCATGGAGCCTTTGATCTGTGCTGAACTGATTTGACACCGAATTTGAAACTTGTGACGCAGGAGGTCTGGCTTGCTGACTAAAAAGCGCCTCCCGCAGTGCCCCGTCAATGAATGAATGGCCCGGGAACCGCGTGCACCAGGCAACGCGGGCATCGCAGCCCTGGAACCACGGACACCGTGAAAACAGATCGCGCGCAGAAGATATTTTGTATTTGAAATGCAACGGCCTTTTCGTGGAGACTACACTAAGATGATGCAATCGTGCCTGCCTACAAACATGCAAGCGAGCAGCTACATGCTGCTAGCATAGGCTAGGAGTAGATAATGGATATGGGCATTAAAACAGACCAGACCGACACGGGGATCATTTTCCCCATAATGACCGGCGTTCTACACATCGTCCCTACATAACATAGTCTGCCGAAATTGCTATTGCATTTTAAATCAAATACACTCACATGATCAATCACTTCTCGGTTCTACTGCTAGTTCAATATCAAGCAAAGTCATTACAATACAATTATAGCATAGCCCCTACACGATGAAAACAGAAAGGCCAATGTTTACTGTGAATGTCGCAATATCTCAATTAATAAATGCACTTACTCAGTCAATAGGATTCAGCCCAAAGTCGAAAAAGCACAGAAAATCTCAGATGATGTCTTGACCTTCTCCGGTTCTTTAAGCGTCTGCTATAGCTGTTAAGTTCAACCGTTATAAGTGGGCGGAGCCATCCTCTGTGAAAGGCGCGTCCGCCTCCAGGTATCCGAAATGGGTCCGATCAGGATCCGTTTTTTGACAGTGGGTGGAGCCTCCCTGCGAAAGGCGCGTCCGCGTCCATGTATCCGAAATGGGTCCGCTCAGGATCCGCTGTTTGACAGTGGACGGAGCCATCCTCTGTGAAAGGCGCGTCCGCGTACAGGGATCCGACATGAGTCCGCTCAGGATCCGCTGTATGACAGTAGAACTTTCGGAGGCGGAGCTGATCCTCTGGGCGGTCACCCACCAGCCGGCGATGGAGAGCACCTGCGAACCCCAATCAGCGGTATGAGAGACACCTGGCTGGACAGCCAGGGAGACTCTTTAGAAGGAGCAGGTGGACTGACAGCACGGCACGGGAGCAAGGAAGAAGGTAGCGCTCTGGTCCGAGAGAGCCTAGAGGCCCACGGAGGCCCTAGAGACCGCGTTTACTTCGTGTTTGATTTAAGTTGTATGTAATAAATGCCTTAGATGGCTTGTCCCGCACACAAACGTGTCATTTATCCGTGGAACCCGGCTCATTCGAGGAGTGGGTTGCCACAGATCCTTTTGGGCCTGGTTTGTGTATTTGTGTTATACTTTGTTTGTTTTCTTACTTATTTCCTTTTGTGTATTACATTCTGTGAGTTATAGCACTTGTGGTAGGCCATTCTATAGTGGCGGTTCATTAAGTGATCTGCTCAGCCACCAAACCTTAGCCTTGGTCATTTTGTGTAGTTGTGTTTGTTTTTGTTTGGTCGTTTGTATCTGCCCTCATCTCTCTTCTATTCCTTTGTTTCCAGGCACTGAGTGCCCACAGCAGGGAGGCAACTAGATCCCTTAGGTGGTGGTGCCCCTCTTCCCGTGTGTGTTTTCACGTGTGTCCTCTTGGAATTTCTCTTATTTTACCATTTTGATCCTGTGTTGCTGTGTGTATGTGCGAGCACGAGTGACTGTTTGGTGTTTATGTATCTCCCCCTCCGTCTCCTGGTATCTTTCCCCCTGCTGGTAAGCCTCAGCCCTATCACCCTGTCTATCCCCTACATACAGTGTGATTTCATTTGTCATGTTTGTTACATGTGGAACCCACATGTTTGAGCTAATAAAACAACTTATTTTTGGAACCTTGTCTCTGGTGCCGTCAGTCAACGAATGTGTGTGCTAGATAATTGTTTTGAGTTATTTGATTAATATATCCCTGGGTGCAATTCCTAGGGTGGCGTTGTGGGCTAGCTTGTTTTTCCCTTAATGCCACACTAACATTCAGCTTCAGTAAGAGCTAGGATGAGTTTTCTGAGTTCCCCAAAATTAGGCCAGGTGCCTGGCAAAAAGAGGCCCTTTCACAATTCTGATATTAATTTGGGCAAGTGAACATTATACATTCGGGCAAGTCGAACATGTACCCGTACTTGCCCGATGGGCAAGTACGGGTCTGTTGAAACCTTGGTGTCAACCCGTCTCTGACAAAGCTCCCAAGTTTGGCGTGCGTTCTGTAAGGCTCTTGGTGCCACATCCAGCCTCTCCTCCGGATTTCACCCCCAGTCCAATGGACAATCCGAGCGAGCCAATCAGCAGATGGAGGCAGCACTCCGTTGCATCATCCACGCCAGTCCCACCTCTTGGAACACTCAGCTCCCCTGGGTCGAATATGCCCACAACTCCCTAGTAAACACATCCACATGTTTATCCCCTTTCATGTCCTCACTGGGATACCAACCACCCCTGTTCCCTGATTACGAGGACGAGATAGCGGTCCCGTTGGTCCAGACCCACCTGCGCAGGTGCCAGCACACTTAGAAGCGCACACGCGCTACGCTACTCTGCGCATCCTCCCGATCCCAGTTGCAGGACAATAAGCGTTGTCTACCTCTCCCCCCGTTTCACTCGTCCCTTCGAGATTGAGACTATCATTAACCCCTGTGCCGTTCGTCTCAAGACTCCCCCCATCCTTCCGTGTTGTAACGAGATCGAATAAGAACGCACATTTCGGTGCCTCATAACGGTGTCTGACTTTTTTTAACACCCCCTTCCCCGCCCCCATGGTGTTGCGGCCTCAACTTGCATTAGTGCTGGGCGAAATACCGGTTCACACGGAATAACGGTGTGTATTTTCGTTAGGATATGATTTTTTTTATATACCGCCATACCGGTGTATTTGATTACACAACGTTCGGAATGCAGCGCCGCGCGACACTGTTTCAGACGGGACCCTTTTTAATGTTGTGCTAAACACGCAAGGTATTCCTACGACTTTCTTTATAGGTCCATAACTGCAAGGCGTGGTATTTCAGGCCATCTGGTAAAAGAGTGTGTCACGGCTTTCAAACATATCAACTATAAACCGTATGGGCGCCTCGTGACTCAGGACGGACTTGTCAACGCGCTGCGGCATCACTTACTTGATGTTGTTTTGATTGAAGATCGGCAGGTTGTAGTGGGTGCGTGCGTGAATGAAGGAACGTGTGTGTGTGTGTTGCGAGCGAATGTAATTTCAACAAACAAACAAACTCAAAGCCGATGCATGCATCCAAACTATCAGTTCAAAACAAAATAAACAAATCAAAAACAGTGTCGCTTATTCCTTTCAAATACTTTTTCTTTTCAAAACTGGGGAATTAATACGGCGCGGTACCGAGCGGTTGAAATCAATGTTGGCGTCTCCTGTGGCTGCCTTACCCGCCTGCGTTATATTACTTAATATGACTTTGGCAGTAATGTAGCGCCATGCACGCAAGTTTAAACGCGAGCAGCATAGATGTGTGCCTGCCTGCTTTCAGCGAGTAATTAATATTATTTGTAATTATTTTTATTTTTTAAAAATATATTTATCAGTCACAGCACTCACAGCAGCCTTTCCTCTTATGGTAAATCGAGCAATTTAATGCCAACCGTAAATCTTGCATATCAAGTAGGCTAGCAAACACCGTAGCCATTCAACTCAGTGTCCGCTGACTTTCTGCTTCATGTGAAACTCATAACAAGTCGTGCATGCATGCAAGTGTGTGCGGTTTCGCTTTTTTTAAGTACCGGTTCGAGAACCGTTTTAGCACTGGAACTGATTGAAAAGTACAGAGAGTAGGCACTGGTATCGGATAAAACCCAAACGATACCCAACCCTAGTCGAGTCCTTGCCTACCTGACTGCCTCCCCATTACTGAACCCCCGTTACTGAACCCTCGCCTGCCTGACTTCCGCTTGCCTAGCCCCGGCTTGTCGTTTACCCCTTGTCCCAATAAATCCCACTTCCTTTCACCCCGTCTCTGCCTCCCTGTGTTAAGCGTTTGGGTCCCCTCGTTCTGTCTCCTTAACACCTTTAGGTCGGGTAGGAGTCCCGACGTGGATACCAGAGAGACTGTTGATCTGATTGCACTTTCTTAAATGCTGATCTATTTTACTCATTTCTTTGAATATATATTTTCTTTTACTTATCTATTATTTTATTTTTTGTACGACAATGTTTATATGTGAAGCACTTTGAGTCTGCCTTGTGTATGAAAGGTGCTATATAAATAAAGTTGCCTTGCCTTGCCTTATGTTATGAGTATTCATTAGTTCATGACACCGTCGTGTCATAGTTATGACAGTGACATCTCACTCTTATGTAGATACCTACAAATAAAGTGTTGCGCTCTCTTCTTAAGTCACCAAACACACCTGGAGCCCCCAGCGGGCGGGGCTGGTTCTCCTGGTTAGATATCAAAGGAGGCTGGAGGGGGTACATCTGTAGGGAGCTCTGCTGCAGTGGCAGGGAAGGGTCCCTGCTGTCAGAGGGCGTCGAGGCTGCAGGTGAAGGCCTCTCTACCTGCTGTCAGAGGGCGTCGAGGCTGAGGTGAAGGCCTCTCTTCCTGCTGTCACAGGGTGGTCGAGGCTGAGGTGAAGGCCTCTCTACCTGCTGTCAGAGGGCGTCGAGGCTGAGGTGAAGGCCTCTCTTCCTGCTGTCAGAGGGCGTCGAGGCTGAGGTGAAGGCCTCTCTTCCTGCTGTCACAGGGTGGTCGAGGCTGAGGTGAAGGCCTCTCTTCCTGCTGTCACAGGGTGGTCGAGGCTGGGGTGAAGGCCTCTCTTCCTGCTTTCACAGGGTGGTCGAGGCTGCAGGTGAAGGCCTCTCTTCCTGCTGTCACAGGGTGGTCGAGGCTGAGGTGAAGGCCTCTCTTCCTGCTGTCAGAGGGCGTCGAGGCTGAGGTGAAGGCCTCTCTTCCTGCTGTCACAGGGTGGTCGAGGCTGCAGGTGAAGGCCTCTCTACCTGCAGTCAGAGGGCGGTCGAGGCTGCAGGTGAAGGCCTCTCTACCTGCTGTCACAGGGTGGTCGAGGCTGGAGGTGAAGGCCTCTCTTCCTGCTGTCACAGGGTGGTCGAGGCTGAGGTGAAGGCCTCTCTTCCTGCTGTCAGAGGGCGTCGAGGCTGAGGTGAAGGCCTCTCTTCCTGCTGTCACAGGGTGGTCGAGGCTGAGGTGAAGGCCTCTCTTCCTGCTGTCACAGGGTGGTCGAGGCTGAGGTGAAGGCCTCTCTTCCTGCTGTCAGAGGGCGTCGAGGCTGAGGTGAAGGCCTCTCTTCCTGCTGTCACAGGGTGGTCGAGGCTGCAGGTGAAGGCCTCTCTACCTGCGGTCAGAGGGCGGTCGAGGCTGCAGGTGAAGGCCTCTCTACCTGCTGTCACAGGGTGGTCGAGGCTGGAGGTGAAGGCCTCTCTTCCTGCTGTCACAGGGTGGTCGAGGCTGCAGGTGAAGGCCTCTCTACCTGCTGTCAGAGGGCGGTCGAGGCTGGAGGTGAAGGCCTTTCTCCCCGCTGTTAGAGCGGTTGAGGCTGAGTTGGAGGCCTCTCTCTGCGGTCAGAGCGGTTGAGGCTGAGGTGAAGGCCTCTCTCCCTTGTTTCAGAGCAGTTGTCTATGAGGCTGCTCGACGGCCAGATCCTTCAGTCACATTGCGTTGCCCAAAGCTGTTTCAAAAAGAGGACGGCTGGGCTGAGCAGACAGTGTTACATATCTCTTCAGGTCCTATTCCTAAATGACCTAAAGGTCCAATGTCCTTAAGTTCGGAGGTTGAGTTCCGAATATAGTAAAGAGAGGTAAAGAAGTTAACAAAACATCATAAATATATATCAAATCCAGAAATACTTAAAATAAGTATTGATTTTGCCAAATCAATTTGGGTACGTACATCTGTCTATCTTCTGTCCGTCTTTTTGATTTTTTATAAATTTTATATTTGTTCTGACCAGGCCATCAGTTAGTTCATGGTTTGTGTGTGTGTGTGTGTGTGTGTGTGTGTGTGTGTGTGTGTGTGTGTGTGTGTGTGTGTGTGTGTGTGTGTGTGTGTGTGTGTGTGTGTGTGTGTGTGTGTGTGTGTGTGTGTGTGCTCAAGAGCCCAGCGGGGGGGGGGGTTCAGCCCTGGGTCATCTACAGGCCCAGGACGGTGCGTGGCGTCCTGGGGCAGCAGGTGCTTCTGACCGGCGTGGTTGCCGGGGAGCCGCCCCCCCTCCCCCGCTGGTCGGGGCCAGGACACAACGGGCCCCTGGAGGCGGGGCCTGAGTACACGCTGCTGCACAAGGAGGGAGTGATTTCCCTGCTCATCAGGTAAGCACATACCAGGACAAGAACATGCTCAGATAGGTTAACATGCTAAGACATGCTAACATGCTAATACTGGCTAACATGCTCAGACAGGATAACATATTAACACAGGCTAAGTTGGTAACACATGCTAACACGCCTAGACAGGCTAACATGCTGACATGTTGTTCCTTCCTCAGGTGAGTCAAAAAGCACCACGCTGGAGACTATGTTAATACTCTGAGGTAAACACACATTGACAACCACACACACACACACAAACACACCCAGACACACACACACACACACACACACACACACAAACGTCTATTTGTGTATGTGTAGTAGGAGAGTACAAGGTAGGAGAGTGCGGCTGTTTGACCAGACTCTGTGTGATGGACAGACCAGGGGTCTCATTTATAACCGTTGCATACGCACAAAACGGGGCTGAAATTGGCGTACGTGACTTTCCACGCCAAGGTTGTGATCTATAAAAAACCAACTTGACGGGAGAATGTGCGCAGCCCTAAGCAAACTCTGACCCATGCGTACGCATGGTTTGGAGGAAAAGGAGAATTGGAGACACAGATGGTGTGGTGGTGAACTGAAGTCAGACAGAAGAATTGTAGAGTGAGAAGAACGATTATGTTTTATCATCACCCTTCATAAATTTAATTTCAACCCCTATCATGCGTATCACAATAATTTAAGTCAACTGCGTTATTTCTCAGTTATATCTCCAGAAACATCTCCTTAGAATAGAAAAAAAAAAATATTCTCTATATTTAATCCCGTCACTCCATACTGTCCACTGACGGCGCGACTGCATGGAATAAAGCATCTGTCCAACATGTATCAATAACATAATATTTTTATGTGACACTGTAAACACATACTCAAATGTCAATTAAATCCCAAGTGTGGAAAACCAAGCCACACTCATCACAATCGTTGTCCGTTACTCTTGATTCTTTTCATGACAAATCAGGCATTAAAAAGGGGTTATGTTCAAGAACATTTTACGTGGGTGAATACAAACTGATTATCCAAGGTGTTCTCGGTCAGTCTTATAACCGTAACCCTATAAATACAGAGGTGAGCGCCGTGGTAATGCTGCACCATATGGCACTTCTGGCGGACCATGCAAATGGCAGGATTCGGAGGGAGAGGGTCTTTAGGGACCATAACGATTTATTGGTAGGCTACATACAAATATGAAGCCTACCTTTATGTCAGACCACTTCTTTTTTAATTCTGGGACTGTGCGCTCCGTGCTACTGACAGAGTTCAATGCTGCAGCAACATGTTGCCACTCATTCTGCTTTTTGTTGTTGGCGATCCCAATCCCGTGACCGCCGAACAAAACTACTTTTCGGGCCTCCATCTCACCCACAAGTGTCTCCACTTCAACCTCCGTGAAATTTCGCTTTTTTGATTTTCTCAGTCCTTCTGCCATTGTTTCCGACAAGACATAATACCGGCATCTGAGTCTGTTTTATATGCAGATCGCATTCATGAAGTAATTTCCATTGACCATTTATGGTTAAAAAGGGGCATGTACAGGGCGGAACGTGAAGCTGATTCAGCTGCGCACACTTGTATGCACTCTGTGATTTATAAAGCAAAGATTGCGTACGGTGTTTTATAAATCTGAATATTTTTTGGCGCACGCAAAACTTGGCTTTTGGGCGTACGTACACTTTTAGTAACGATGCCACGCACAGTTTTATAAATGAGACCCCTGGAGAGGAGTAGGAGGAGGGCAGGTGAGAGCAGCCTTCTCTCTTCTTCCTACTGTCTTGTATCGTTCAACCGCTGGTGCTCTAGCACTACGTTCTCTCTGCCTCTCTCTCCATTGCTCCCGTCTATATCTATTATCCCAACAGATCGCCCTCCATGTCACATATATAATGTGTTTGTGTGTGTAAAAATCTTTCTTCATCTAAAAGTTAAAAATAAACCTTTAGAAGTTCAGAGATAACAGGACCATCGCCATCTCTCTCATGTGTCAGTTTCTTTTTCTAATGCACATGTTTGTGTGCATATAAGGGTCTGTGTGTGTGTGTGTGTGTGTGTGTGTGTGTGTGTGTGTGTGTGTGTGTGTGTGTGTGTGTGTGTGTGTGTGTGTGTGTGGGTGTGTGGGT